>NC_046291.1:90608750-90912291 GCF_004115265.2 Rhinolophus ferrumequinum | reverse complement strand
GCAATAAACAAGGTCATCTCTCCCATCTGTGATACAGGAAAGGAGTCAAGCACGCAGCTATGTCATGCAGAAGAGCAAAATCTGTTCTGTAGCGGTTAGAAGTGTGGATAAGAGCCTGAAATGCCTGGCTTAAAATCTTGGCTACGTTCCCTACTACCTGTATAAACTCAGGAAAATTATTCAAACTCGCTATGTTTAGTTTTCTCATCCGCAATGGGATTTACCTCATTAAGTTATAGGGATTGTGAGTTAATATACAAAACTCGCCTGGCACAGATAAGAACAAAATAAATGTTAGCCATTATTAGATTCACTGACCGACTTCTTCCTACCTACTCACATCCCCATATAGCTGACGGTCAGAGCAGCCAGAGTGAGCTCCCCACCCCCATATTTTTATTGTGGAACATTTAAAATATTAACATAAGAAGAGAGAACAGTTTAATAAACCCTGTATATTCAGGATCAAGGTTCAACAATTATCATCATGGTCAATCTTGTTTCATCTCTATCACTTACTCTAACCCTCTCACCCCAATTATTTTGAAGCAAGTCCTAGAAATCATGATGTTTGTACATAGCTTATTACTCTACCACATTTAAAAAAATACAAGTCAGTTTATATCCCTTCCATGCTCAGAGCCCCGATTGGCTTCCACTTAAAATCCAAAATCCTTACATTTCTAACATAGGGTCACACAAGTTCTAGCCGCTGCCTGCCTCTCTAACCATCTCCTCTGTCATTGCCTTCTCCCTCTGGTCCATTATTGGATTGGCTTCTTTTCTTGAAACATAAGTAGGCTCCAGTTCCATGGCCTTGCTGACTCAATCCTTTACTTATATCTGATATCCGCTGCACCAATTAGATTTGAACTCCATGGGATTAAGATGTGTATCTTGTTTTTCACTGTACTCACAGGGCCTGAAACAATGCTCAGCAGAGTAGGTCTTCAACAAGTATCTGCGGCCACTGATTTGGTCCTTCTCCTTCCTCCAGGGCTCTACCTCTGAATATTTAATCATCTATTGGGTAATCCTGTTAAAGAGTGTTACTCAAGCATCTCAAAGTAGACCTGTGCTAATTTAACTCCTTTTTTCCTTACAAATTTGTTCTCCCTCCTGTATCCCTCCCTGTCCATTGTATGTCACTCAAATCTGACAGTCTTTCCAGATACTCCTGTCTCTCACACATCTCATCCAATCGGTCAACTGCTAGTTCTACCTACCAAATATTTGGCAAATTTATTCCCTCTTCTCCATTTCATTGCCAACGTTTTAGTTCAGGCCTTCATTATTTTTACTTGGATTGCAGCAGTAACTTTTTAATTGGTCCCTGGGAACCCAGTCTTTACTTCTAATCCACTCTCTATCTTTGTTCATAAAACTATGTTCTAAAACATAAATCTAACCATGTCATTTCACACATTAAAAGCAAACTAGCTACTAACAGATCCTAAAAAGGGGAAGCTAACTAAATGGCACCCAAATAAAATGCAACTTATTTTTTAATTATTTTTTTAAAATATGGAAATGGGCTGGATAACATATAAAAAGAGTCATTATATTTCTCAAAAATGTTTAAAAAAAAGGAAATGAACCTTCCAACAAAATGTTATAATAATACTTGATTCAGCTTAGTCAGAGCTACATTTCTTGGCACAGGGTTAATTTAGCTCATGTTACAAAAAGAATAAACTAGACAAACTATTAATATTTCATTATTCGCTCAACATAATTTGTTGTTTAATTAAAGAATGAATCATGTGATAATTCTGTAATCATATCTGGAAAAAGAGTTAGTAATAATTTTAATCTTTCTTCAAAAAAAGTTAAGACACTGAAATAGAAGTGGCTTACCTTGCAAATACCCTGTCTTTATTTGCCTTTTCTTTGCCATACTGAACTGACTGGACTTCAGTTCTCCCGCTGAAATACATAAATATGCACAATAATAAAATCTTTAAGAGAACTATAAATAAAATGACAATACACAACATGATGATATTACAATTTCATAAGAGACAAGATATTTCTAGCAGAGAAAAGGGAGCAGAGGTTAAGAAGACTGAACTAAGCTTAATTATAGTTCTTTCATCAATGAACAAAGTTATGTTCCACAGACCCTGCATTATCAGATACTTCTGTATTTGAGAGTGAATGAGAAATAATTTTGCATGAGAGGAATTCCTTCTCTGCTTTGCCCTGAACAGAAGGAAGAAACAGTTCTGCCAGAGGTAAGTGTAGTCTTGTGTAATAACTCTGGGGGTTGCTTAGTTAGGAATTAAGTTTATTAAGGGTTATAATCTGTACTGTTGTCTCTGCTGAGATGTAGTACCAACAGATGATGCTTTTAAATTTTTTCTCGATTTTCACCATTGAGCTAATCCTCACTCACTCTTCTTATCTACTTTTAAATTTGCAAGTACCTTACATTTCCCAGTATTGCTTTTAGGAAAGTGAGAGAGGAGTTAAGCATGAGACCAAGTCATTTAAGAATCTGCTGTGCCTTTTTCGTGGTTAAAATTTTCCTAATTCTGTTTGTGTTGCTACTGAATTTTGGAGCAACTTTTACTTTTTTTATTGGGGGGACGGCATGTATTTTTAATGGAATATCCTGTACTAAGCTTTATGCTGTTATTTTTTCTGGTTAGAGTTATCCCTCAAAGATTGTTGCCTTCAGGAAAAATTAAAAGCTATCATGAATAGGTAATAAGATAGTTTTAGGAGAAGGAATCTGGTGTTATTGTTCAATGATTACTATCTGTTTGGTATAATAGCTGTTTTGAACTGTTCACAATAAAGAATTTGACAACTCATATATAAAAAAAGCAAAGTACTTGTACGCTCATGAAGAAGACATCTTGGTTTTCACAAATAAAATAAAGGTATCTTAGAACAAAGAAGTTTTCTTGTAAATATTTAACAAAGACTGTAAATTATAATGTTTCTAGAATGTAAATAATTAAATGTGGTTGATTTACATTAGGCAAGAATGACTTGGAATCAAGTCAATGAAACAGGTTTCTCAAGTATGGTTATATGAAAGAACCTACAGAACTTTTTGCTGATACAGAAAAACTCCACAATCCATGGAGAATTTGACTTACCAGGTACGTATCAACAAAAATTCGATGGCTCAATAAACTAGACCTTTACATTTTAAAGGGAGGACAAATCCAGCAATACTGCACTTAATACATTAGCAATACTTACCAGTACCGGAATTTTGAACCTAATGTAAAATAATGTGCAAAAAAATTCTTTTGAGGTGGAAGTGGTCTGTCCAAACGGAAGAATGTGTGATGTTCTACACATGCTTTCCACAAATTTTTGCACGCTCTGTAATTCACCATGTTAAATCCCAATAATGTTTCTCTAGATTCATGCTGTAATAAATAACAAAAAGCAGAAGAATAAATTTTATTTGATTTTATCTTCCCAATCACCCTAAGTTCTTAAATCATTCCTACACTTTCCTCTTCCTGAAAGAGAAGCCCGGACAAGTTCAGCATTACTGATAGAGCCCAAATATTCTCACCTAAGTGCATTATGTTATTTCTATGTCACAACTTACTTCCTTTATGGTCACCGGATGCTTGTGTAATGGGGACATATTGAACTACTTCTCTGATGATTAATGAGGTTCAACACCTTTACATGTTACTGACCATGTGGCTATCCTCATTTCTGACGCGTCTGTTCAGGTCACTAACATATTTTTGGACTGGGTTGGAAATACAACCAAAGATATCGTAGTATGTGTGTATTACATACAATATTCTGTGCTACTTCATTCTTAATGGTCTTTTGATGAATACAGTTCTTAATTTTAACATAGTCCAAGTTACTGATCTTTGCTTTTAAGGTTGGTTTTCTTTCTATGTCCTGTTAAA
Source organism: Rhinolophus ferrumequinum (assembly GCF_004115265.2). Lineage (NCBI taxonomy): Eukaryota > Metazoa > Chordata > Mammalia > Chiroptera > Rhinolophidae > Rhinolophus > Rhinolophus ferrumequinum. The sequence continues at coordinate 90,908,398 of NC_046291.1, read as the reverse complement.
GAAATCTTTGCCTAACAAAAGGTCATGAAGATATTTTCCATAAGTAAAATACAATAAAATACCCGTGTATAAGTATTTAATTACCATGTTAGAAAATATTGTGCTTAAATTATCACTTCTTGATCACCAGGAAAGTCTTAATTATGCTTAACAGTTGCTTTGTATGCACTAACAAATACCTTTTCCATGTTGTAGAACATACCATAAACAATGCAAAAAGACAGAGAACGTCTCAGAGTATGACTGCAGTAATGCTTCTCAGTGGAAGCAAAATCTGAGGTGCATATATGTTCTTTTGCTTTTCGACACTTTGCACACTTCAAAAAGTCTACATGTGATTCTGACATTCTACCTATTGTATTTGGGATGTAACAAAAATTTCCCCACACATTTTGTAAACAATAGATATACAAAATGTGGTATTGAGAGATAAATAGATACCACAGCTTGGATATTTAAAAATAAAGAGATATTTCAGAGAGAAAACATTAACAAGGGAACACTCTGCAGAGCATGCCTGCAGACAGTCTTTAGTTGACTTTTGTTGCTAGTAATATCTAACGCTAAATACAGTCTAATGATACATTACCTTGGACAATGGTTGTGAGGATTAAATTAAATAAAAATGATTGGCAAATTACCAGGCACACAGTAAGACCTCAATAAATGCTAGACACTATAACTCTATTATTATTACTAATAACAACAGTACTATAATGGGAAGCAAATTAGAAAATTGGCTTCTGTATTGTCTTCTACAAATGTAATTATTTAAAGTAAAATGTGTTCTCTAGTTTCCAGAGAAGATTTATCCTACTTTATTCCTCTAAATATTTGTCAAAAAATGTACAAAAATGTTCATTAGTAGTATTAATCATAATAGTTACAACCTGGAAATGGTGAAACTGTCCACTAACATAAGATTGACCACTAAATTATGGTATATTCCTTCAGTAGAACACCATAAAGCTAATGGATTGCTGTGTGTGACAACATGGATGAATCTCACGATGTTAAGGGAAAGAAAGCAGACAAAAAGAGAACATTCTGTATGAGTTCTTTTTTAAAGTTCAAAAATAAACAAACCCATGGTGATAAAAGTGAGAATAATGTTTATTTGGGGAGGGTTAATGACTTCTAGTGGGAATCAGCTCCATTAGCAGGAATCCCACCTTCCGGGGTGGTAGTGACGTCCTGCATATTCGCATTATGTATCATACACTCATCAAGCACTATACTTAATATCTCTATACTTTTCTATTTCAATACAAACTGCTGAAAAACATTTTGTGAGCATAAATGATGAATCATAATTACTTAGATCAATATCCTTATAAAATGTAGCTGCTTCAAATACATTTTTAAGGTTTTCGAATATATTTTACACACATACAACCATCTTGAAATCTGCACTAATTTGTCAAAATTTCTAATAAATAATGTAATTCAAAAATAAGGTTAGTTTAATTTGATAGAATAGAGAAAACCACAAGACGAAATTCTTCCCAACGCTGCACTTCCATAACTCAATGTGTTGTTATTTAATACATAAAAAGGGTATTACCACTCCAAAAAAGGAAAGAAATATACTCTATGTTCATGAACAAGAAACAAAACTAAACACTCAGATTCTCTTCAATGAAATGAGCTTACGTATGAAAGTGCTACAGATTTAGAAGAAAAAAGAAAAAGGACGTATAAAAGGCTCAGTTACTGCCCTTATGAATGGACCCAGGGGCCTGATAATGAACCTTATGATTGAGATCAGTTTCTAAGTTCAAGAAATAGCAGAATGGATATCTAGAAGAATTTTAAATCATAACCAAATACTGGGGAAATAAATACATTTTGTCATAAAATGTGAATTAATTAACTCAGTAGGCAGTTATCAAAAGTATTAATAACACTCACTTGCACTAAAAGTTCTGTCATAACTGAGTTATTTCTTAAGACTTCATTTGTATTAATAATTATTAGATCATTACTCACCAGTTCTTTTCTAAGTTGAATAAAAAACTGTTTGCACTTAAATGAAATTTTTACAATCTTCAACCTGGATAAAAAGAGAGGGGAGTATTTAAAATATCAAAAAGATATAAACATTAGCAAACTAAGAAAATAATTTTAAAAATGATCTTTTAAATGTATATTCAGTAACATATACACATTTAATCATATATACATACACACATTACATAAAGAATCTAAAGTTTTTGATGCTTCGTGGAAAAATAATTAGAATCTATGTGCTCAACTAAGGAAAAGTTTTATCAGAATATTTGCTGTGAACTATACATTTCCCAATATTGTATCTAAAGAAATACATAAAGACATGTCACAAATTAAAATTTCAAGAAATCTCAATAACATAGTTATTTACTCTTTAAAACTGCAAGTAGCTTTCTGGTTCTGTATGTAAAAAGCTTAGAAATCACCACTCACTCTTAACATAAAAAGCTCAACAGACTGAAAAATCAACAACTCTTCTTGGATCCATACGTGAGGGGAGGGCATGGGGCAAACTACTGTCCCCATGACTTAAGAGACCAACAGCAACAGGTGAATACAGGGTAGCTATCGTTGCTTACCAGAGCAGAGACGAATGAGCAGAAATTGCCAGAAGACCCAGTGTGGGGGTAGGAAAATCTGCACTGTAATTTACGAATTGTTGGAGTTTCAGGGAGAACAACTCGAAGAGTGAAAAACTCCAGGGGGACCCAGTCGTAGCGGGGTGGGGGCACAACATTGTGAGATTTACCTCCAGGAGCTCAACCAGATTCCCACAGTAAATATCGGAGAAAAATACCCTTCGGTTTCTGGCAGGGGAAGGGAAAAAGGAACCATTTTGAAATAAACCAGAGCACTTGGTTCTTCTTAACAAGGTCTGCCATCGGGAAACTAGTTAACCAGAGGCTTACCTGCAGGGGTATGATCAGACTCTAACTGACCTGGGGAAAGGAAGTACCCAACTGCAGCCTACTCTAGCCATGCTGTCCCGCCTAAGGGGAGAGAAAAACACTGAGAAACTCTGTGCAGTGCACAGTCCGGAGGCCCAGTCTCACTAAAACACTGAGACCTAATCACAGGACTAAAAGCTCCCCCATCCCACATCACTAAGGCCTAATTACAGCAGTCCTGTTAGCCGGACATCATGTCTGCATACCAAGAAAGACTCACAAGGCATACCAAGAGACTAAAAACACATTGTGAAGAGAGAGCAAACATCGGAACCAGACATGGAAGCGATGTTGGAATTATCAGACAGGGAATTTAGAACAACTATGACCAATATGCTAAGGGCTCTAACGGATAAGGTAGACAGCATGTGAGGACAGGTGGGCAATGTAAGCACAGAGATAGAAATCCCAAGAACGAACCAAGAAGAAACGCTACAAGTAGAAATCACGGTAGCAGAAATGAAGAATACCTTTCATGAATTTATTAGCAGACTGGACACAGCTAAAGAAAGGATCTCTAAGGTAGATATTTATCAATAGAATCCTCAAAAACCGAAAAGCAAAGGAGGACAGACTTAAGGAAGCTCAGAGAACACAGGCAGGGTAAAGGCCTGAAAAACTACACCTAGGCAGGTCATTTTAAAATTACAGAAAATCAAAGATAAAGTCTTGAAAAAAGCCGGAGGAAATAAAACGCCTTACCTACCTTACCTATAGAGGAACAAAGATAAGACTTACATCCCACTTCTCAGAAACTGTGAAGCAAGAAGAGACTGGAGTGAAGTATTTAAAGTGTTGAAAGCAAAAAACCCACCAACCTAGAGTTTTGTATTCTGTGAAATTATCCTTAAAAAACACAGCAGAAAGAAAGACTTTCTCAAACAAACACAAAGAGGAAATTTATTGGCAGTAGACTTGCTTGCAACAAATGTTAAGAAGATGAAAATAATAAAGGTCAGAAACCTGGATCCACATAAAGAAAGTTAAAGCACTGAAGAAGGAATAAGTGAAGGTAAAATAAACTTTACTTTTGTTATTCTTAATTGACCTAACAGAGAATAGGTTATTCAAAATAGTAAAAGCAACAATATATGCAATCATGTATATATCATATATATACAATTATATATTTATGTATGCTTATACAGACAGTCCCCAACTTAACGATGGTGGTCTTAACGATTTTCAACTTTATGATGGTATGAGAGTGATACCCATTTCAATAGGAGCCACATTTCAAATTTTAAATTTTGATCTTTTCCTGGTCTAGTGATATGCAGTGGGACACTCTCTCATAATGCTGGGTGGCACAAGTGAGATGATTTTGCCCAACTGTAGGCTAAGTGCTGAGCATGTTTATGGTAGGCTAGGTTAAGCTATGATGTTAGGTAGGCTAGGTGTATCAAGTGTGTTTTTGACTTAGGATATTTTCAACTTACAATGGGTTCAATCAGGACATAACCCCATTGTAAGATGAGGAGCATCTGCATATGAGTGAAAGAATGACAACAACGATACAAGGGACAGACAGAAGGAATTAGTACTATTTTGTTAATATAAGGTATTTACACTACCTGTGACATGGTATGCTGTTATTTGAAAGTGGAGCTTGATTAATTTTAACTGTATATTGCAAACTCTAGGGCAACCACTAAAAAAAGTAAAAAAAAGAAGTATAACTGATAAGCTAAGAAAGAGAAAAATGGAATCATGTAAAATGCTCAATAAAAACCACAAATGGCAGAGAAGGAGTGAAACACAAAAACAGAAACAAAAAACAAGGGCAACAAAGAGATAACAGTAATGAATATGGCAGATATTACACAAATGCATCAAGAATCCTTTAAATTGTCAATGATCTGAATGCACCAATTGAAAGAAAGATATTGGCAGAATAGGTCAAAATACAAGATCTAACTATATGCTGTCTACAAAAAACTTGCTTTAAATATAAAGACACATATAGGTTAAAAGTAAATGGATGGAGAAAAATATACCATACTAACACTAATCAAAAGAAAGCAGTAGGGCCGGCCTGGTGGCTCAGGCGGTTGGAGCTCTGTGCTCCTAACTCCGAAGGCTGCCAGTTCGATTCCCACATGGGCCACTGGGCTCTCAATCACAAGGTTGCCGTTCAACTCCTCGAGTCCCACAAGGGATGGTGGGCTGCGCCCCCTGAAACTAGCAACAGCAACTGGACCTGGAGCTGAGCTGCGCCCTCCACAACTAAGACTGAAAGGACAACAGCTTGACTTGGAAAAAAGTCCTGGAAGTACACACTGTTCCCCAATAAAGTCCTGTTCCCCTTCCCCAATAAAATCTTAAAAAAAAAAAAAAAAAAAAAAAAAGAAAGAAAGCAGGAGTATGTGGGGATGTAATATACAGCATTACATTAGTATAATACTTTAGTTAATAATACTATATTTTATTTTAGTTAATAATACTATAGTATTATTAATACTGTATATATTTTATATATTTATATATTAAAGTATAGTTAATAATACTATATTTTGTCTATTTGAAGTTGCTAAGAGAGTAGATCTTAAATGTTCTCAATACAAGAAAAAATGTAACTCGTGTGTGTAACTGTTAACTAGACTTATTGTAGTGATCAATTCAGAATACATACAAATATCGTATCATTCTGTTGTACACCTGAAACTAAACAATGTTGTAAGTCAATTATACCTCAATTTAATAAAGAAAGCAAGAGTAGCTCTGATAATCTCAGAAAGAACAGACTGTAAAGCAAGGAAAGTTATCAGGGATAAAGAAGGGCGTTACATAAAGGGGTCAATTCTCACAGACATTAAAAATTCTTCCTGTGTCTGTGCCCTGCAACAGAGCATCAAACTACAGGAAGCAAAAACTGATAGAACTGGCAAGAGACACAGATGAATCCACTATCCCACTTGAAGACTTCAACATCCTCTATTAGCAATGGACAGATTCAGCACACAGAAAATCATGAAGACATAGCTGAGCTCAACAACACCATCAATCAAATGGATGTAACAGAAATCTATAATTACTTCGACGAGACTGTATATTTTTCTCAAGTCAAATGGAATATTCACCAAGATAGACCACATTCTCAGCCGTAAAACACACCTTAAACTGAAGGGAAAAAAAATAGAATTCACATAATGTCTGCTTTCAGACTACAATGGAATTAATCTAGAAATCAATAACAGAAGGACTACTGGAAAATCCCCAAATAGGAGGAGATTAAGCAAGCAGCACACCGATAAATAAAACAGGAGTCAAAGAAGAAATTTCAAGAGAAATAAAAAATTATTGGAATTAAATAAAAATGAAAATACAACCTATCAAAACTTGTGACAGCAGCAAAGGCCGTGCTTAGAGTGCTTTATACTACTCAATTCATATCTTAATAAAACTTAATATCTTAATAAAAACAAACACTATAAATTGATAATCTAAATTTCTACACTGAAGTAGCGAAGTTAGTGGAATTGAAAACTGGAGATCAAGATCAAGACAATGAAGCCAAAAGGCAGTTCTTTGAAAATATCAATAAAATTGATAAGTCTCTAGGCCAGACTAAGAAAAAAAGAGAGTATACAATTACTAATATCAGAAATGAAAGAGTGGACATCACTACAAATCCCACTGATGGTAAAAGTATAATAAAAGAATACTATGAACAAGTCTATGCCCACAAATTTGATAATATTGATAAAATAAATCAATTCTTTGAAAGACACAATCTGCCAAAACTCACACAGGAAAAAATACATGATCTAAACAGGTCTACACAGTAGTCCATTCATCTGCAGAGGATACATTCCAACATCCCCAGTGAATGCCTGAAATTGCAAATACTACTGAACCCTATCTACGCTGTTTTCTTTTTTCTCTACATACACACCTTTTCACTTAAAGGGAGCACGTTCTGGCTTCTCTTTGGCATGTATGAATTGCCAGCATCACTACTTTTGTGCTTTGGGACCATTATTTAGTAAAAGAAGAGTTACTTGAACACAAGCACTGCGATCTGATAACCAAGAGGGCTACTAAGTCACTGATGGCCAGGTAACGTCTACAGAGTGAGAAAGTGATGATTCACATCCCTGGCTGGATGATGCTGGACAGCTCGAGATTTCATCACACCACTCAGAACAGCATGCAATTTAAAATTTATGAATTATTTATTTCTGAAACTTTCCATTTAATATTTTCAGACCACAGGTAACTGAAACCGTGGAAAGTGAATTGCAGTTAAGAGGGGACTACTGTACTATTAAAGAAATTTAATTAGTAACCTTCCAAAAAAAAGCCACCAGGCTCAGATGTTTCATTGGTGAATTGTACCAAACACTGAAGGAAGACATGATATCAATTCTCTACAATCTCTTTAAGAGGACAGACGCAGGGGGAACACTTTCAAAATCACTCTATGAGACGAGCATGACCCTACTACCAAATCCAGACAAAGACATTATAAGAAAACTATAAAACAGTCTCTCTCATAACCATAGTTTAAAATCCTAAATAAAATATTAGTAAACAGAAATCAACAATGTATAAAAAGAATTATACACAACAACCAGGTGAGATTTATCCCAGAAATACAAGGCTGGTTCAACATTTGAAAATCAATTAATAAAAAAGAAACACATTGAAAGACTGAAAAAAAAATTACACGATCACATCAATACATACAGAATAAGTATTTGACAAAATCCAACACCCAATCACGATTAAAAACTCTCACTAAAGTAGGAATGGAGGGAAACTTTCTCACTTGATAAAGACTTTCTACAAAAAACCTACAGCTAACATAGTTAATGGTGAGAAACTAGCTTTCCCACCAAGATCAGATAAAAGGGGGGGCTATCTTCTCTCACCACTCCTTTTCAATATCATAGGGTAAGTCTTTTTAATGCAGTAAGAGAAGAAAAGGGAATGGAAGAGACACAGATTGGGAAGGAAGATATAAAACTGAATCTGTTCACATATGACAGGATCATCTGTGTAGAATATCTAAAAGCATAGACAACAAAACTTCTGGAATTAATAAGAGATGACAGCAAGGTTGCAGAATACAAGGTTAATACGCAAAATTCAATTGCTTTCCTGTATACCAACAAAGAACAAGAGAAATATGAAATTAAAAACAATACAATTTACATTAGCATCTCCCCAAAATGAAATTAGTTAAGTATAAATCTAAAAAATATGTACTAGAACTGTAAGAGGAAAATTATAAAACTCTGATGAACAAAATCAAAGTACTTAAGACATGTAAAAATAGTCCATGTTCATGGATAGGAAGAATTAGTATTGTTTGTCAAGATGTCAATTATTTTCACTTTGATCTATAGACTCACTGCAATTCCAATCAAAACCCCACCTACTTACTTTATGCATATTGACAAATTGATTCTAAAGTTTATATGGAGAGGCAAAAGACCCAGAATAACCAATGTGATATTGAAGGAAAACAACAAAGTTGGAGGACTTATGCTATCTGAGTTCAAAACTTACTATAAAGCTATAATAATCCAGACAGTGTAGTAATGGTGAACGAACAAACAAAACAGATCGATGAAACAGGGTAGAGAACGCAAAAACAGACCCCCATAAATACAGTCAAATGACTTTTGAGAAAGGAGCAATGGCAATACAATGGAGCAAAGCCAGTCTCTTCAACAAATGCTGCTGGAACAACAGGATAGCCACATGAAAAAATATGAATCTAGACAAAGACCTCACACTTTTCACAAAAATTAACTCAAAATGGATCAGAGACCTAAATTTAAAAACTATAAAATTCCTAGACATAACATTGAAGAAAACCTAGACAACCTTGGGTATGGTGACACCTTTCGAGATATAACACCAAAAACATGACCCATGACATAAGTGATAAGCTGGATTTCATTAAAATTAGAACTTCTCTTAAAAAAAAAATTAAAACTTCTGCTGTGTAAAAGACATTATCAAGTAAATTAGAAGACAAGCCACAAAAGAGAAAATATTTGTAAAAGACATATCCGATAAAGGATTATTAACCAAAATATACAAAGAACTCTTAAAATTCAACAACAAAATAATCTGATAAAAAATGGGCCAAAGCCATTAAGATATCTCATCAAAGAAGATACACTGATGGTAAATAAGCACACAAAGATACTCCACATTACATGTCATGAGGGAAATGCAAATTAAAACAATTATGATACCACTACATGCCTACAGAACGGCTCAAATCCAGAATACTGACAATATCAAATGCTGACGAGGATGTGGAGCAACAGAAATTCTCATTCATTTTGGTGGGAATGCAAAATGGTGTGGCCACTTTGGAAGACCATTTGGCACTTTCTTACAAAACTAAACATACTTGTACCACACCATCTAGAAGTTGCACCCCTTGGTATTTACCCAAAGGAACTGGGAACCTAATCCACACAAAAATATGCACATGGATGTTAATAGCAGTTTTATTCATAAGTGCCATCACTTGGAAGCAACCAAGAAGTCCTTCAGTAAGTGAATGAATGAACTATGGTACATCCACACAATGGAATATTATTCAGCTCTAAAAATATTATCTAGCCATGAAAAGACTTGGGGGTGAGGGGAAGTAAGTGCATATCACTAAGTTAAAGAAGCCAATCTGAAAAGATTATAAACTGAATGATTCCAACTATATGACATTCTGGAAAAGGCAACACTGGAGAAAGTAAAGAGATCAGTAAGTGACAAGCGTAGGTGGGGAGATGATTAGGCAAAGCACATAGGATTCTTAAAGTAGTGAAACTACTCTATCTGTTATTATAATGATGGACATATGTCATTATATATTTGTCCAAAGCCATAGAATGTGTAACACCAAGAGTGAACCCCAATGTAAACTATGAACTCTGGGTGATTATGATGTGTCAATGTAAGTTTTATCCTTGCAAAAAAAAGCATCATTATAATGAGTGTTGCAATGGGGGAGGCTATGCATGTGGCATGTGTAGGGGCAGGAGTATATGGAAATCTCTGTACCTTCCCTCCATTTTGTTATGAATCTAAAACTGCCCAAAGAAAACAGTCTTAAAACATTAAGCAAATAAACAAACAAAAACTATAAGCAACATTTGGGAAAAAAATGTTTAAGACTTCAAGGTTTTATGCAATGATCCTAAAAATACAAGTATTTTTAATTTAATATTAAAAAGCATAATGATTTTTAAATGTTGCCTTTCTACATTGCCATTCTTATATGTAACTCATATAACGCTATAAAAAGGGAGTTCTCAAAGCTTAATTAGTACAAGCAGTATCAGCAGAATATATTTGCCTCCTTATTTTAACCTTACAGAAAGTAATACTCAGATCTTCTTTATCTTCAGAGCTAAGAGTCTTGAGGCCAAGAGATTCAATCTTACTAAACAAAGCTTGTTTTGGGATCCTGGCCCAATCATCCAAATATTGTCATGGTAATTCTAAGTTTGAATATTTATGACTTACGGCATTACTCATTCAAGAAGCTCTCAGCAGAAGAAACAAAGATTTAAAAGTAGCAATGAAAGTCTATGTGAGCCAAGGGATTCCAGCAAAAAGATAAATATTAGAATAATCAGGGTTCCAGAAGGAGAAGAGAAAGAAGAGAAGGCAGAGTTTACTCAAAGAAATAATACTGTAGAACATCGCAAACCTGGGGAAAGTAGATTACTACTGTGTTTCCCCAAAAATAAGACCTAGCCGGACCATCAGCTCTAATGCTCTTTTGGAACAAAAATTAATATAAGACTCGGTATTATACTATATTATGTTAGATAAGACGTGGTCTTATACTATAGTAAAATAAGACTGGGTCTCATATTAATTTTTGCTCCAAAAGACGCATTAGAGCTGACGGTCCGGCTAGGTCTTATTTTTGGGGAAACACAGTAGTTGCTTAGAGCTGGGGGGTGGGCGGGAGGCAGAGGAGGGGATGAGGAATGACTCCTAAAGGGTAATAAAAATGCTTCAAAATTAGAGTATGGTGATGGTGTACTTGGTAAATAAACTAGAAACCATTATTTGATACTTTAATAAGGAAACATCATATGTAAACAATATATACATCAATAAATTGTACAAAACGCAGTTTCATATAAGGTTCAATACATTTATGCTTTTAGTAATAACTGACACATTTGCATTTATCTATATATTTTGCTATCTTTCGAAATTTTTGACAAATGTTTCTACTGGGATAGCAACTATATAATCATTTTTTATTGCTTCATGGTTACCTTTATCCTTACTGCATTTATTTCCTCCCCTTTTGAAAACCATTTTATTAAGTATAATTTGACATTCAACAAATTGCATATTTAAAGAGTACAACTTGAAAAATAGTCATGGGTATGTAAAGCATAGCACAGGGAATATAGTTAATGATATTGTAATAACTATGTATGGTGTCAGATGGGTACTATATTTATTGGGGTGATCACTTTGTAAGTTATAAAATGTCTAATCAGTACGTTGCATACCTGAAACTAATATAATATTGTATGTCAATTGTAATAAAAAAATTAAAAATTACTAAAAAAAAAGTGTACAATTGGATAAGTTTGCCATTTTTATGTATATAGTTATTCACTCATCATCGCAATCAAGAGGGACTATATCCATCATACGAAATCCTTCTGCCACTCTGCAACCCCCCGTAGGCACCCCCCCACCCTACCCCAATATACCAACTGATCAGCTCTGTCACTATAGATTAGTTTGCCATTTTCTAGAATTTATATGAATAGAATCATATAGTATGTACTCTTCTTTACCTGTCTTCTTTCACTCAGCTTAATTATTTAGAGGTTCATCCATATTGCTGTGTTTTTCAGTAATTTTTTTCTCTTTCTTGGTGAGGAGTATTCCATTCTATGGATATCACAATTGGTTTATCTACTCACCTAATAACGGACATTTATGTTTCTAGTTTGGGCTATTACAAATAAATTTGATATGAACATTATGTGCAAGTCTTTATACACACATTTGCTTTAATTTCTCTTGGGTAAAAACTTAAGAATGGAATGGCTCATTCATATGGTAGGTGTATGTTTAACTTTGTAAGCAACTGCAAAAGTTTTCCAAATTGGTTGAACCAACGTACATATAAATACAGCTACACTAGCCTTCGTATGATTACTATTTCCATGTATTTACATGGTGTATCTTTTTCATTCCTTTATTTTCAGTCAATCTATACATGCACTCATATCTCCAAATAAAGCAGTTTTATCTTCTTTCCAATCTGTTTGCCTTTTATTTCTTTTACTTGCTTTACTATGGTGGTGAGGACCTCTGGAACAAAGCTGAAGTAGTGCAAGTAAGCATACCGTTCCTGATCTTACACAAAAAAGCACTGATACTTTTACCATTTAGCATAATATTAGCAAAAAAGATTTTCCATAAATGTACTTAATCATCTAAGGAACGAGAGGGTACCCTTTCATAAATATTAAGTTAAATTTTTCTTTTATCATGAAGGAATGTATAATTTTGTCAAATTCTTTTATTGCATCTACTGAAACAATTATGTTTTTCTTCATTATAATAATATTAATTATAGGGACTGATTTTCAGATGTTAAAGCAAGCTTATATTCCTGGAATAACCCTTATTTGGTCACAATGAATTATTATTTTTATATATTGTTGGTTTCAATTTGGTAAAGTTTTATTATTGTTAAGGATTTCTGCATCTATGTTCGTAAGTAACTATTTTCTTGTGAGGTCATTGTCTGGTGTTAGAATCAAGGTAATAATTAATTTGAATATGTTCCTTCCTCCTTGATTTTCTAAAAGACCTTATGTAAAATTGGTATTATTTTTACCTTAAATGTTTGATAGAATGCACAAGGAAAGCAATTTGTGCCAGGAGTCCTACCAGTTAAAAGGTTTTAAATTATAAATTGATTTTTTAAATTGATACAGGAGTATTCAAGTTTTCTATTTTTTTCTTCAGTTACTTTTGCTCATTTAGTCTTTCAAGGAATTTGGCCATTTAATCTAGGTTGTGAATGTATTCATAATATTCAAATCTGTTAATAATATTCTTTTATTATGCTTTAAGTGTCTATAGAATCTATATTGATGTCCCTTTTTTAATTCCTTATATTAGTAATTAGTATCTTCTTTTTCTCCATCAGTGTAGCTACAGACTTTCATTAATTTTTCTCCATTTTGTGTTCATTTTATATTTAATTGATTTTCTTCCTTCTATTGAGTTCAATTTTTAAAGATGAGACTTCAAGATAATGGATTTTATATTTTGCCCCCAACATAAACATTTAAACAATAAAATTTCCTCAAAACATCACTTAGGCTGTATCCTCAAAAATTTATGTTGTATTTTTCATTTTTGTTCTGCTAATTTGTCTTGTCATGTTTTCTTTGACTCATGGTTTATTTAGAAATCGTATTTATTAAACAAGTCTTTGGAGTTTTTCTTATAATCTGATTGTTAGTGATTTCTAATTTAATTTCATTGTTGTTAGAGAATATACCCTGCATGATTTAATTCTTTAAAAAATTTATTTAGGCTTGTTTTATGGCTCAGCATATTTTCTCTCCTAATAAACCATGTGTACTTGAAAAATATATGTATTCTGCTGTTGTATGTAGTACTGTATAAACATCAATTAAGGCAAGATAGTTGAGAGTGCTCAAATCTACTTCAGCTGATTTTTATTGTTTAGTTTTGTGTGGATTGCTGAGAGGGAAATGCTCAAATCTCCAAATATGACTATAGAATTATCTATTTCTCCTTTACTTTTTTGCCTCATGTATTTGAAACTTATTAAGCACATGCATCCTTACAACTGTTTTTTGCTTCTTTTTCTGGTGTATGGGTAATATTAGGTTGGTGTGAAAGTAATTGCGGTTTTCGCAATCGTTTTTAACCTTTTAAACAGCAATTACTTTCCCACCTACCTAATAGTTTCCTTCATTTCTGCATGCCTTTTAATATTTTGTTAGAAACTGGATGTTTTACATGTTATATTGCAGTAACTCTGATATTGGTTTCCCTTCCCCACAGCCTGTTATTGTGATTTGATAGATTATTTTCATGAACTCTATCTCCACCCATTAACCCCCAGTGTTAAGCTTATCATGTTGCTCTTCAGGAAGGCATGGCTTTGGAGAAGCCCACAGTAATCCTGAGATGATGGTGGTACCAGTCATCCCACTCTTTCAGTAAGCACACCCAGCTGTAATTGCCAACACATCCTCCACTGTTTTCAACAATGCCCTGGGGCATGAATTCTTTTAGAAACGAAAGCAATCAAAGTGTAGCTTCTTCAAAAGAACCATTTCTCAGATAGGTGTCTGAGGCTTTTCCCTCAAGTATCTGTTTTTGTCTCCCATGTTGTCTTTGGGTTTCCCTAGAGACTCCTTCTTCAGTAGACAGAAGCCCTGTTGATGAGAGAGTCAAGTGTAGGCTGCGGAGGAATCCTTTAATCCTATGATTAGGTCAGGGGTTTAGTGCTTTCTGAGCCCTGGCTGTGACCTTCAGTGCTTTTCAGTTCACCCTCTTCTTAGGTGAGACAAGAAGTACAGAGGGGGCTGGAAATGGTTAGGTTCTGGTAAAACCCATGTTGGTTAAGTACTGGTAAAACAGATTTTCTTGAGGGCAGACTTTTGTTAAGGAGAACAGAAAGCTCTTGAGCATATTTCAAAATGGTTACTTCCCTGTTCACCACCACCACCCACCCCCACCCTTCCAGAGCATGAGTAGATTTTTCTCCATTCTTCACCTTGAGAAGCTGGTGAGGCGCCTGGTTGTAAAACGTATGAAAGTATGGGGACCTTCTTAAGGCTAGGCCTTCAGGAGTTTTCACCTCTCAAGCTAGTCTTTGTTCAGTCTCCAGCAATTAGTCAATTACCCTTTAAGTATTCCTACCAGTTGCTGGCTGCAGCAGTGGTTTCTAGTCCTGGTAAACTGTCATTCTTTGTATTCATCTGTCTCCAGTTTTCAGAGCTGCAGTTTGCCTTGTGTCCTTAATTCTCTGAGGGATCTAAAAAGAATTGTTGGTTTTCAGTTTTGTTTTTTTTTTCTTGTGAAGATAGGAGTGATGACTTCCAAGATCTTTACCTGCTGGACTGGGAACCAGAACTCTCCCCTTCCCTCTTCATTTCCTTAATGGTGTTTTTTTGATAATCATTCATTTTAATGAAGTCTAATTTACAGAATCCAAGTAATCCCAATTCACTACTCTACATTTTTAAGGTATAAACTTGAACTGGATCATTCCAGGAATAACCATACATGGAAAGACATGAGGGAGCATATTTATTATGTGAAACAAACTTTTTCTAAATGTATCTCTAATTTTGAGAGAAGAGCTAGTTGAGAAGCTTGTGTTTCAGAACCTGAAAGATCTTGGTTTAAAGTTCTGCTTCGTACTTATCAGATGTTTAACCTTGGGGCAGTCAACTTTTCTGGAATTTTTCATTCCTTATCTATAAAAATCAATGTTAGTAACACTCAAGTTGCAGGGTTCTAAGTTATAGATAAAATGCATTAAAATCCATGAGTGATTTTCCCCCCCTTGCCTTGATCTTATAAAAGTAAAATATCAGTTCTCAAACTGCCAACTTTACTCTAAACTCTTCATTCATATAGAAACTTGGTAATTTCACCATTTAACTTTCAGCCAGAATATGTTACTTAAAATATTAATAAGCTAAAAGTAGCTAAAACGTATGTGATACCACATTAGAGCTGTAATCATTATCAGTTCTCATCAAGTGATTTTTCTTATACAATACTTTGCTAAAACATCAATTTAAAGGCAATGGAGATCCTATAAACATTAATTTAATAAAGGTGATGAGGTTAACATGGTCTCATTCACATATAGTATTATTAATGAGAAGTATGTTGCCTTTGTGAAAACAGATCGATATTTTAAGAACTAAAAGTAAACCATGTATTTAATGATTATCATAGAACCCATTGATATTCCTTGGAAACCAACTGATATTGGATCTTAACTTGTGGCTACTTGTGGTGTATTTATAAAAGTGTTTGTTGTAGTATGTACTGTTACGAATAGTTAGGATCATAAGAAATTCTTATGTTCCATGATAATGTAAATTTAGTAGCTTTAACAACTTTAAATCCCATCTATTCAGTTAAATTATTGAAAATAAAAATTAAGATGAACACTACTGGTTTTCCAATTGATATCTTAGCTCACAGCCTTTGTTTCCCCGAACCTAACTTGTACGATACAGACTTGAAAATATGAGTTCTATTTCTCAACATTAAACTAAATCCAAGCATATTTATCAATAAAATAATATACTAACTCCTGAGCATACAGAATATGTAAAATCTTTCACAATCTGAATCCAATTTCTCTCCTAAGTATCAACTTCCTAAATTCTCGTTCCCTTGCTTCTGTGCTCAATGAAGATAACTGAAGGAAAAACCAAGCCAAATAGCCCACCATTTCCTCAACTTGCCATGTCCTTTCTTACTATTAGGTCTCTGCAAGTGCTTGTACTTCTATCTTGAATTCCCCTATTGAACCCTCTATACACATATGCCTCTTCTACACTTCCTTTTCACTGAGGAAATTTCTAGTGATCCTCTAAAGACCATCTCAAATATCACTGAGCCTTTAAATTTTCCCTAGAGAGATTGTATCCATGGCGTTTCTAAAGCAATTTGCTAAAAACTCTTTTAGAATTCTTATTTAATAAAAATAATAAAGGAATAAGTCTACAATATAAAATTTTAAAGATACAGAAAAATTTAGATTGTTATTCTATCCCCATCATCTGAAAAGAATTTATTTCTGATCTTGACATTTATATAAAATATAAAATTAATAAAAGGTGAAATAGAGTATTTTTTAAATTGCCTTTAGTAAAATCATAAATGTAGTAAAATCAAAGATGCACATTTAACATTATGAAAATCAACAATGATAATTATCTTCTTTGAAGCATTTAGTAACAAATTTTCTCATTGTGTTGTATAATGAATTTTTGTGTGTCCACTTATAAGCAGGGACCATGTCTTTGAACTGTTTTGTATATTCCTTTGAATATGTCAGTTTGAATTATATAGGAAGCATTTAGAAGATGTTGCATAAAACACTAAATGATCTTTAGTTTTCTTTTATGAGACATACAGAGGTACAATTTACATATACAATGAAATATACCAATTATAGGTGAACAATTCAATGAATTTTAATAAATGTATTCAGTTGTACATCCATTAGGTCGGTGCAAAGGTAATTGCGGTTTTTGCAATTATTTTTAACCTTTTAAACTGCAATTACTTTTGCACCAACCTAATACCACCCAACAAAGTTATCATGTAACATTTCCATCACCTCAAAATGTTCCCTTGGTGCCTCTTTGCAGTCAATTGCTTCCTCCTATTTTCACTCCTTGGCAATCACTGATCTGCTGAATCTAAAATTTTTGTTTTCTAGAATTTTATACAAATAGAAACAAAGTGTATATACAATATTTTGTGTCTCGCTTCTTATTATTACCATAATATTTGAGGGTAGGGTCACATCCATATGGTTTACTGTCTCAATAGTTCATTTCTTTTTGCTGAACAGTATTTGTATTCCATTGTATAGCTATACCATCATTTGCTTATCCTTTCACCAAATGATGGACATTTAGAATTCTGTTTTGTGCTGTTATGAATAATGTAGTTGTGAACATCAGTGTACAAATCTTTATATGAACTTCTGTTTCCATTTCTCTTGGGTAAACATCTAGGAATAGAATTCCTGGATTATATGGTAAATCTATGTTTAACTTTAAAGAAACTGCCAACTTTTCTCAAGTTGGTGTGCTAGTTGGCACTCCCACCAGCAATGGATGAGATTTCTAGGTGCTCTACTTCTTTGCTATCACTTGGTATTGTCATCTTTTTATTTGGAACTATTCCAGTGGGTATAGAGTAATATTTCTCTGTGGTTTTAATTTGCATTTCACTGATGACTGAGCATCTTTTCATGTGCTTATTAGCTATTTGTGTATCTTCGTTGGTGGAAGTGTCTATTCAAATATTTTGCCTATTGTTTTTAATCCAGTTGTCTTCTTATTCCTGATCTATAAGAGTTCTTTACATACTCTTGATAAATCCTTTATCAAATACGTATTTTATAAAGACTGTATCTTGCCTTTCATCTTCTTTAGAGTGTCTTTTGAAAAGAAAAAATATTTAATTTTGATGAAGATAATTTTTTATTTTCTGGTTCATGTTTTTGTGACCTATAGGAAATTTATCTTTTTTTTTTTTTAACAAACTTGTGGTGATTTTCTAAAATAATTGCTTCCATCAGTTATCATATTTCTGTTAAAGTGTTATTAAAGGGACTAATTATAAAAACCTATTAAATACAAATATCATAGGTACTGAAAAATCAGCACCAAATCTTTTAAAAGCTATACAGGGAAACAGATTAATACAACATATTTCTTTTGTATTTGTTTCTTTCCCTAAAGAAAATCATTGTTTATTTTTAAAAACCTGAGTTACTTATATGATATATACATAAGGGATATGATCGATGTGATTTTTACAATTTTCATGTTATCCCCTTAAAGGAAAGTGAAAGATGACACTTTTCCTTCTTCCTCATCCTGGGAGGGTGGGGGACTTATCCTGGACAATGAGGACAGGACAGTATGGTAAGGACAGTAGAGCAATAAGACAAGGAAAAAAAACAAGACCCCCTAAAACATGTTTTATACCCCATGGAGCCACCATACTTTCCTAGCACCAACTTAAACCACTGTAATAATAGGTCTTTGTTGCAGCAACCAGGCCCGTGTTCCAACTAATAAACTAGCGCCTCACTGAAAGCATCTAAAGGAAAGACTATATTTAAAGCAATTAGCATGCAAAACAGAGTAAACATGACGTTAGCTATTATATTACAGCACAAATTTAGAGATTCTCTAAGAGAAAAATTCATAAAGTAGTATTTTCCATAAGCTAGGCAATTTTTGAAATAAATAATTATTTTGGTATCTTCTGCTAGATTCCAAGTAAGTGGGATAAAGTTGCATGACAATATGAATACTTCAACAGCCACTTTCTTTATATAAACTTATGAATTATTATATTAATATAATGGTAAAAGCAAAAGTATTGATGGAAGTTCTTACCATGGAAAGGTATTCATTCGTACCCTGTTCTTATAAATCAGAATTCCTCCTGACATCACTCCAATCATAATTTCATTGTTACTTTGATCCTTCAAAAAAAGAAAATGACAAATCTAAAATACTGGGCTTTAGTTGTTAAAGATATAGTTTAAAAACAGGATTAGTTTTCCTTATTTTACACAGTAAGACATTGTCAAAGGCAGCACATGGTTGCTTATTTACAGATCCATATGGTAAATTGGTATCTCACAAAAATAAACGACATACTTCAAGTCTAACTTAAATGTTGCATTATTAAAATTCATTAATCTAAAGCAAAAATGATCTCAGGATTTCCCGTAGTTTATAACTGGGACTGACATTTTGGGATAAGAAATTAAAGGCCTCCTCATTTTGTAGAATGGTGAGTTAGCATCCATCCTTCCATTTCTAAAATTATTATGATCCAATCACTATGTAAATATAATGTTAGGATTGCAAAAGTGAATAAAACATGGAGGAGTTAAGAGTTTAGTGAAGGGCAACCTGTAATTAAACAATATTTCCAATATAATGAAAGTCCTATAACTAACATAATAAAAATATCATGGGAATATAAAGTGAGGAACAATTGTTGGAGAGTTTGGAAAACCCCAGGGAAGAAAATTTGAATCGTGCTTGACAAATGAGTAAGTATTCATGCTAACTGATCCAACTTAAATAGCTAACTGCCACTCTAGAGTAAATGAGTAGAATTAAAATACTTTTTTCAGATGCTAATCAACCTTGAAGTAGTTTGCTTTTTGACTTGAAACATTCTACAGGGAAACTAATATAGCAATAATGTGGTTATCCCTATTATTCATTTGCTCAGAAGGCAAAATTGATGCAAATATAATCAAGATTTTATAATTGTCTCCCTAGGGGGAGAAAAAAACCTTTAATACGTAGTTTCACTAATTTCTAATTCAATAAGATCTTATTAAATTAACCTATTAGGGAGATAATATGTAACAAGGCCAAACAGAACAATGTATGCTAATTTGTCTGGCTGCTTGTTTTGTTTCACAATAATCAGCAACACTGCACACTATTATCAGAATCTTAAATCATTTCTTAAGGACATCACTTAGAGGTCTGGACCAAGATTGCAGACTGAGACCAAAAAAAAAAGGCAGAATTAATATATGCTATTACTCCTGTTCACAATCTTAAAACATCAGAGAAGGTAAATGAAAACAGAAAGAATGTGTAACACTTGAAAACAATCCATTACACTTGAAGGTAATCAATGTACCAGACATTTTAAGGAATCTGTAAAGACATAAAAAGGATAAAATCAGATTTATAGAGGGAAAAAAAAATTACAGAAAACCACAACTCAAAATATATACTCAAGAGAAAGTT
Organism: Rhinolophus ferrumequinum; assembly: GCF_004115265.2. Classification (NCBI taxonomy): domain Eukaryota; kingdom Metazoa; phylum Chordata; class Mammalia; order Chiroptera; family Rhinolophidae; genus Rhinolophus; species Rhinolophus ferrumequinum. The sequence goes on along the minus strand of NC_046291.1, from coordinate 90,887,883 downwards.
CTATGTGGGGCAGAAAAATAAGCCAAGTCAACAAAGTTCAGAGACAATGGATAAAAGAAATAAAGGGAGCCCTCAAATGACTGTCAGGGCCATCAGGTAGGGAGCGGCTATGGCTCTCAGCTCTACCACACAGCCCCGTCTGGATTGAGCTATAGGACAGAGAAGTGTGTGCAGCCTGTCTGAAACACCATGTTTCCCCGAAAATAAGACCTAGCTGGACAATCAGCTTTAATGCATCTTTTGGAGCAAAATTAATATAAGACCCGGTATTATAATATATTATATATTATTATCATATTACATATTATACCTGGTCTTATATTATAGTAAAATTAGACTGGGTCTATACCTCCATAAGTGCTTTTAAAAGGTAACCAACAACTTCCACATTTCTAATTTACTTCTCATCTGACAGTTGATCATGCCTGATTCACTTGGCTTTAAAGACACACATGTCTTTGACAGAAAGAAAGGCTTTCTTTCTATATAAATTGCTTCTTCTTCCTGGTCTCCTTTCCAGGTTCTTACCCATCTCTAACTTCTAAACTTTGCAGTGTTCCAGCTCTGAGGTCGTCTTCCTTCAATATCTACTAGATATGGTACTTTGGTGCTCTTATTTCATGGTTTTAAATATTATTTAAAGCTGACAGTTCCCAAAATTATATCTCTAGTCTAGATTTCTGCTCTGAACTCTAGTTTCATATACTGAATTACTATTTCCTTCATTTAGATTTCTAAAAACTTTGTAAAATTTAACATATCTCAAAACATTCCTGACTCACCCTCCCAAAGCTGTTTCTCTTTGATCTTTCCCAATTTAGTGACTTACTTACTCCATCTTTCTAATTGTTCAGGCCAAAAACTTTGGAACCATTTCTAAATCCCTTTTTTTCTCACACCCCATAACCAATGCACCAGTAAATGCTGTCAGTTCCATATTCAAAATATATACAGAATCTGATTACTTTTCACCACCAATAGCTACAACCACCACTAGCTCTCCTCTAGATCAATGGAGTAGTCTCTAGGCTGGTCTCTTCCCTTCTGTGCCTTACAGAATACTCTCAAAACAGCAGCCACTGTTATCTTTTAAAAATGTAAATTACACCATGACTTTTATCTCCAGAAACCCTCTAATGGCAGTGTTTATAATTAAAAGCCAATGTCTTTTAAATGTCCTTTAAAGCCTTTGCCTGCCCTGACCACATCAAGTATTGTCCTTTCCTGGCTCTCCTAGCTCGCACTGCACCAGCCATATTGTTCTCTTTGCTGTTTCCTGAACTGCTAAGTATACTATATCATGGTCTTTCATTACTGTTTCCTCTGCTTAGAATGTTCTCCCCCCAGGTATCTGCATGACTCCTTCAGGTCTGTTTCTGTTCTCGTGAGGCCTTCCCTATCATTATACCTCATTTTTGGTAGTCTCAATGACTTCTCAACTTAATTTTTCTCCATAGCATCTATCACTGATATATTACCTATTTAATTAACTGCAAAAAAATTGAATATAATGTACATAGAGTACATCTCAAATTTTACATACATGCATATACACGTGTATATACACTTCTATGTAACCACCATAACCCAACATATACGTTTTCAAAATTCTAGAAGGCTCCCTCCTCATGAGCTTCCCTGCTAACACCCCTCCATAGGGGATTGCTATTCTGACTTCTTTTAATACAGCCTGTTACTGAAGTTTACTTCCACGGAATCACACACTATGTACTCAATTATTTGTTTATATCCTGCCTTGCCACCAGAATGCAAGCTTCATGTGAGTTTGGGTTTTATCTACCTTACTCACTGCTGTATCCACAGTGTCTAAAACAGGACTTGGAGCATAGAAGGTGCTCAATAAATATTCACTGAATGAATGAATAATCATAATAGCATCATTAAGCTTTCTTTTTCTTGAAACACTGAAGGACAAAAGTTATTTTTCAGAAGAATTATTATCTTCATCTATATTACAAATACCTATGGAAATAAGATATTCACGAATAAGACTAAAACTTGGGTAGATGCATTATTTTAGGGTTACAACATCTTATACCTAACTAAAAACCTGAAGCCAAGCCTTCTGTCATTACATTTATATTTTGATAACTAGGAATCAGTTTCTTAGGTAAACACAGGGTTTATATTATACTAACATCATTACAAAACAGATTGAACTTGAGGATCCATGGCATAGCTATCTTATAGTTCAATTATGTTCTTTTATTCTATTCTCAGTTTAATATATATTGATCAATTTTCTAGTAAAGATGATAGGTGTTTAATGAGCCCTCACTCATTTAACAAGTTAAAACACTTTAATTAGGTCAGCAATTACTCCTGATAGTTAGTGCCTTTTCCATTTTAAGAGGCCAGGAATTCTTTACAAAAATTTTAATTTAGCTCACACAGTGTTCTTTGGTATTAAATGTTCAAATTATTTTATATTTTCAAGATCACTTTGATATCCATTATATCATCAACCAATCCTAACCACAAACTTGGAAGTAACTAATTGTTATTCTTTCTAGGTGAATGTCTGAGAGAAAGCAGAGTGTTGGGTAGGAATAATAACAGTATTTATACCCATCGCTTACTTAGAAATGTATTTCTGAATTTCCAAATGTTTATAGAATTTTTAAAGTCATCTTCCTATCATTGTTTTTAGCTTAACTGCACTGTGCTCAGAAATTATATTCTGTGTTTGAAAACAAGGCAGGCTCTGAAGTTGTTTCAGACAGTTTTCTACATAGATCAATTAAGCCAAGTTTGCTGACTGTATTTTTAAAATCTTCTATATCTTCTAATCTTCTATAATTTTTAGACTGTTCTATCAGTGATGGAATAAGGGATGTTAGAGTCTATCATTTCCTTTTGAAAGGCACTATTTTAAAAGAATAAAAGGGCAAACCAAAGAGAGGGAGAAAATACTTGCAAATCACATATCCAACAAAAAAAGTGTATCTAGAATAAAGAGTTCTTAAAACACAAAAGAAAGAAAAGAAAAAACCAAATTAAATAATGGGCAAAACACTTGAACAAACATTCATTAAAGAAAATATGATGTTCAACATCATTAATGATTAGGGAAATGCAAAATAAAATGATGATGAGATAAAACACACCTAGTAGAAAAGCTTAAAAAGAAAACAAAACAAAATGAACAGTACCATATGCTAAAAAGGATGGGAAGCAATTAGAACTTGCAAATATTGCTGGTGGGATACAAAGTGGTTCAGTCACTCTAGAAAACAGTTTGGTAATGTCCTATAAAGCTAAATATACATTTACCATATGACCCAGCAATCCCACTGTGGTTTTTACTTTACAGAAATGAAAACTTAAATTTACACCAAAAAAATATGGTAAATAAATGTATGCAGGAGGTCTATGAGTGAAAAAAAAAAGAAACAAAAAATGCTGGAAACAATACAGATGTCCTTCAGTGGGTGACTGAATAAACAAACCAAGGTACATCTATACAATGGAATATTTACAGCAATAAAACATTCAGCAATAAAAAGGAATGAACTATTGAAACACACAATAACTTAGACAAATCTCAAATGCATTACTGAAAGTAAATGAAGCCAGTCTCAAAAGGTAACATACTGCAGGATTCCATTTATAAGACATTTCGGAAAAGACAGAACTAGACAGTCAGAAAACAGACCAGTGGTTGCCAGGCATTAGGTGTAGGGTAGAACGCTGGACTACAAAGAGGCAGCATGACCGAGGTCTTTTTGAGGGAGAAGGGTGACGGGACTGTTCTGTATTCCGAGTGCAGGAGTGATTACGTGAATCTGTGTTAAAACTCACAAAACTGAACAGCCCTCCCCAAATCCATGTACTATACATTATTTTAAAAAACAAACATCCCTCTGCTCCCTCCCCCCAAATCTTTTTTCTTTCCTTTTTATCCTGAAGTTGTCATTGAGTCTTTACTTTTCTACAGTTTCCTCTTCTTCCTTTAGTCATAGCATCTTCTAGACATAAATTATTTTTAAGGTTGTTTTTTTTTTGTGTGTGTGTGTGATTGTTTTTGTTTGTTTGTTTGTTTTTAAGGAGGGCACAGCTCACAGTGGCCCATCCATGTGGGAATCAAACCGGCAACCTTGGTGTTACCAGCACCACGCTCTAACCAACTGAGCTAACTGGCCACCCCCTAGACATACTGTTTTTATTTTCTCAAATATGCCGTGTTCTCCTGTGATTTCAGGTCTCCATTCATGCTGATGGCTCTGCAGTGAAAACCACTCTCTTTGCTATTCTTATTCATTCTTCTGGCTTCAGTAAATTACTTTATCTAAGAAGGATTCCCTACATTCTACACTCAGGTTGCATGAGATATTCCTGCCATGTAATCCCATAGCAATCTGTATTTCCCCCTTCATACCCTCACCTATTTAATTGTTGACACATGTTCCATGAACCCCCCGCGACACTCCCCTGCACCACACACTATCCTGTGAGCTCCATGAGGGAAGGGATACTTGATGTTTTGTTCACTAAGGAGTCCTTAGCCTCAACACTGCAAAGCCAGAACAGTCACCACAATGAATGCACTAAGACTTAGTTGTATTTTGCAGATTGCTATAAATAACTTATTTCTACTCTAAATTTTGTAACATACATTGTAAAGGCAGAGAGAAAACGTCTTATCTTGCTTTTCAAAATAAAATGTTATCGCAAACACACTTATGCTTGTGATATTCAATTAAAACTTAAGGATTCTCTTTAGGTGTCCTCTCTCTTCTACCTTTTGTCCTTTTTGTTCCTGATGCTGCAAAATTTCTTTTCATATTGACTGAACATTTCCACATTTTTTTCTTAAGTTCTTTGTATCCACAGAAACACCCTTTCCTGGCTTCTTTTTTTTTTTAACAGTCTGCACAAAATATGTTTCTGAGTAACTTTGAGCATTTAAAATTTAAATACTTTAATCTGGCATTCTACATTTATTATTCCTGCGAGTTTCACAATCTAATAATTTAAACAAACCAAAAAAATCTTACCTTAATCAAATCAATACATAATATGGTTAATTATGTATGAGATCAGCCATGTCTCTTAAATGTTTCCTTTTTTAAAGGAAAGTAGTCTAACACTGTTTGTATTTCACTGATAGCAGTCAGAGATAGCAGAGAGTCTAAACTACCTTTAGAAAACCGCTAAGGATTAAAATGACTGAATTCAGTGGTCTTTTATTAACAACAATAGTTTAGTTCACATATTTAAAGTTCCACTGACTTTAAACTTTATTATAAAAAAAAATTTAGTTGCAAATATACTGACTACTCTCTTACATCTTGGAGAATCAAGTTTAAAGGTAATAGCCCCCAAACAGGGACGGAAGGTGAAGGGGCACATTTGAAAGAAAAGAAAAAGTTGAAGACATGGGCTGGCCCGGTGGCTCAGGTGGTTGGAGCGCTGTACTCCTAATGCTGAGATCGCCCAATGAATTCCCACATGGGCCAGTGAGCTGCGCCCTCTACAGCTAAGATTGGGAACAACAGCTCTCCCTGGGGCTGGGCTGTGGTGAGCAGCCGAGGTTGGCGTGTGTTGCCAGGAGCCCAGCGTGAGCGGCTGGAAGCTGGCAAGAGCTGCCATGAGCTGCTGTGAGCGGCCAACCAAAGGCTGGCAATCGACTGCCTCAGAGGGAGGGAGTGCAAGGCTCATAATACCAGCATGGGCCAGGGAGCTGTGTCCTACACACCTAGACTGAGAAACAACGGCTTGAACTGGAATGGCGGGGGGAGGCGGAAGACAAGAAAAAGAAAAAAAAAGTTGAAGAGAGACTTAACCTCACATTGTAAATGGCATCAAACAGATTTGCAAGTCACAAACACTCAGAATTACCAGATATAGTTATGTGAGAAATGCAAGTCATTCAGATTTTTAAAGGGGAGACTGACATAAGCTTTTCAAAATATAAGGACTAGCACTCTTCCCTAGAACATGGTCAGGTGAGGCCCTAAATGATAAAACCACTCTATGGAGTAGAATTTTGAGTTCTCAAACCACTGTCTAAGTCTACATCTATAAACTAAAATAAATTCAAAATAACTATCTAAGGAAAACTTAACTCCCTTTCAGGCTGCTATCCTAAGGCTTGGCAATTTGACCCAAGAGAATATAATACCTATCACCAACTCAACCAATGATTACCCTGAACTCCACTTTTCGCTGGTTATGAGAATAGCTATACTCCAGGTACTTCTAACGAAATATAACCTCTTGATAAATAAAGTGTGAGAAGGAATCTAGGTGAAGAGACACACAAATGAAGGATAGCCATTCACAAATATGCTTACAGCAGCCAAGTTTGAAACAATGAAAAAAAATTACCGAGTGATGTATATATAGAAATTTCATCTTAATAAAGAGATTGGGGGAGGGGGCAGCAAAATATATTAATATGTTTCATTTTGTGCTTTATAAATAGAAATGTTTAATGCTACCACTAAAATAAAATAAGTGAAGTAATATAGGCCTGAGTCAGGTGAAAGCATCTTTTATGGTAACAATTATCACAAAAGTTAAATATACAAAAAAACTACTTTTTCTATAACTTAACCTTTATCTTATAAAATAAAAATTCTAAAGGTACTATCTCTTATGGTCTGGAAAAATTATCTTTATAACATAAAAAACTACCTTAAAGAAAAATTACAAAAATCTAGTTCAACCACATCAGGTATAGATTGTGAAAATACTTATACTCAGAGGAAATTTTCAGTGCAACTATGTTGGCAGCACTCACTAGTTATTACATCTGTTGCCTGATCCTATCAGGACATTACACATTTTTTGATATTGAGTAATGGAGCCTAACTCAACAACATCAAAGTAAGTTTTCTTCACTTACCCTTGCATAGTGGAATTCAACTCCATAGAGTTCTAAGGTACGTGCAGTGTTCAGGTAATTAAATTCTGCTTCTGCAGGAGATAAGCCTCTGTAAAGACATCATTAGGTTAAAAATTAAATCAATTATGAATATGGCCAAATTAGAAAAAGGTTATTTATCTGGGAAAATTTCAGCATTCTAATTAAATCTTTTACAAAACACCATGCATAACTCCTCTTAGTCCTGTACAGTAACATTTAACTTAATCCGGAGTACATTTTCAGTAACATACATTATTACTTTGTAGAATATTTTATTTTCCAGAGATATAAGAATGCAGCAATTTTAAAAGTCCCTCGGTGTTCTTATGGCTGTTACCAAGTCACTGACTCTTAGACATAACTTAAAAGAATAATTTGTTCACAATTTGGTCTGTACACCATAGCTGCATTTAAATCACAGAGTGCTCCTGAAACATGCACATTCTGAGGCAACCTCCAGAGCAGTGCTTCTCAGAGAATGGTGTAGAGACAGGTGATGATTCATAACACATACAGAAACCGAGAATGTCAGAGTCTTTTACAGAACTTTAGTAGAGTAATTTTATGTCTGTTGAATCTAACAATAAAAAAGGAAGCTTGTAAGTTTTATGTCTTTGTTTATTTCTCCATTTTATTTCTCTAGTAAATCATTTTTATTTCATTTTTTAGAATTATAGTTCCATGACAGATTGGGAAAAATTGGTCTTTCATCAAAGATAATTCCAGAAGTATTAGAGAATCTGATATAGAATAGATGGCATCCAAATTGTTTATATTTAAGAAATATCCCACGTTATTCTTATGAACACAAATTTTAGAACTATAGCTTTAAATGCAAAACCTTTAAAAACTGATTTACTCCTATATTATGTACTGTTCTAACAACTTTATTACCTGATATTATCAGATACGGCAGAGGAAAAGCAGCAAATTACAAAAGCAAAGATATCAACATTTCATTTACTATTGATACTAGAAAAGGGAGACAATGCATGATCATAAAAATGGGATTCCTTAAAAAAAGCAGATATAATTCTGTTTTCTATAAAGTTCAATTAAGTTAAATACTCTACCTTCCCTTATCGTCCCCCACCAGTTAAACAAGATGATTCTATTTTTTCTTTGTTTAAAGATTTGAGAAATCATTTCTTTAAATCAAACAGAAATTTATACTCAATACCTTGTCAAATGAACAATCTTTTTTCTTAAAGAAGAGACTTTCCATTATTGGTAAATTTTTTAAAAATCAGGTTTACCTTCAAACCTTTGATTCAGATATGCTATGTATAGAACTTTTATTACAAATGGCATTTACTTTTAGACCAAAATTAGCACTCACCATATTAAGCCAGTTTATTAAAGTTCTCATTCATTAACCTAAATTTAGATTAGGGGACAGCAAACTCCTACTGGAAAGAGCTGGACAGTAAACATTTGAAGCTTTCAGGCCACAGTCTCTGTTGCAAGTACTCAACTCTGATATTGTATGAAAGCAACCACAGACAACATGTAATGAAAAAAGGGAATCTGTGTTCCATAAGTGTTCATTTATGGACACAGAAATTGGAATTTCCAAAGATTTGACATGCCACATAATGTTATTCTTTTTTTGATTTTTTTCCAACCATTCAGAATGTACAAACCACTTCTGGGTCAAGATGGTGGAATAGTTGAATGCTGTGCTCATCTCCTCCCACAACCACATCAAAATTACAACTACAGAACAATCATCATTGAGAATTGCCTGAAGTCTAGCTGAACAGAAGTCCTATAACAAAGGACATTCAGAAGACACTTCCAGACTGGTTGGAGAGGCAAAGATGTGGAAAGGGCTGGTCGCACACCCATGTGTGGCAGTTAAAAAACAGAAGAGATATGTTGGCCTCAGAAATCCCCTGAGGAATGAGGGGTCCCAGCCCCATACCAGGGTCCCCAGCCCAGGGTTCCAGTGATAGGAAGAGAAGTTCCCATAAATTTTGGCTGTGACAACCAGCGGAGATTCTGGCTGAGTGAAATGGAGGGCTGCTGGAGTCCCAGGCACTCCTCTTAAAGGGCCTGTGCATGGACTTACTCGCTGACAGACTCACTTACTCTGAGCACCAGTGCTAAGGCAGCAGCTCCAAAGGCATCAGGGGCATATGGGTAGGAAATGAATTGTCTGGCTTTATGGCAAGGACTGGAGGGGCAGCTTTATAACAGACAGAAGTGCTGGCAGAAGTCAAAGTTCCTTCATTGAGCCCTCCCCACAACCCAGCCAGCATGGGCAGGCGGGGTGACATATCACAGTCTCCATCTACCTAGCTAATACAGTTCGCCCTGACCTGGTGATTCCCTAAGACCCCACCCCACATAATTTGTGAGCCTATCCAAGCGGATTCCAAGTGGCTTTTCCAAACAAATGGGCCTGTCTTGACTCATGCTGCAGACTTTCCTAAAATCTCTCAAAGGATCACAAACTGCAAACAAGCAGCATCTGGCCTCACCATGCCCCATACCTCTTGCTAAGGAGCCCCAAGTCCAGCACTAGTAACAGTAGGCCTCAGTTCACAGCTTAGCCTCTCTCAGGCACTTCCAAGCCTAGTATAAGTGGCAGCTATCTACAGATCATGTTGTAGCTCATGCCAGGTGGACCTGGGCAGGGAACAGGCAGTGGCTGACCTTAGCCTCCATGACAGCCCCTCCAAAGAGGACCAAGAACCAACATACCTCGTAGCCTGCCTCAGACCACACAAGAGCACCTCCCAGCCATCTCCACAAGTGACACACACAAAGGGCAGACTGGGCAGGCACCAGAGACCTGCTACAGTGCATCCTGCTCCATACAGTCAGCCCCTGCACAACAGCTTCTCCACTGTAGTCATGGCCAGTCCTTACAACCAATCACCCTGAGAGTCAATCCCTCCCATTGACTTGCTAACAGCAATCAAGACTCAACTACAAAAGGAGGTCACACACAAGATACTCACCTGGATCACCAGGCTCAGATGACCAAAGAGACTGCACCACTAGGCCCCACAGCACACCTACTTCATAAGGCCACTCTACTAAGACCAGGAGGCATAGCAGCCCTACTTAATACATAGAAACAAATGCAGGGAGGCAGTAAAATGAGGAGACAAAGAAATAAGTCCTAAATGAAATAAAATTTAAAAATTCCAGAAAAAGAATAAAACAAAATAGAGATAAGCAATCTACCAGATGCAGAGTTGAAAACACTGGCTATAAGGATGCCTAATAATATCAGGAAGAACTTCAACAAAGAGAGAGGATACATAAAAATGAAGATAGAAAACATAAAAAAGAGCCATTCAGAAATGAAGAATACAGTAACTGAAATAAAGAATGTATTAGAAAGAATCAATAGTAGATTAAATGAAGCAGAGGATCAAATCAGCGATTTAAAAGATAAAGTAGCAGAAAACAATCAGTACAGCAAAAAGACAAAAAGAGTCCCCCAAGATGAGGATAGTTTAAGAGACTTCTGGGACAACATCAAGCATACAAACATTTGTATCAAAGGGGTACAAGAAGAAGAAAAGAGAGAGCAAGGAATTGAAAACCTATTTGAAGAAATAATGCCGGAAAACTTCCCTAATCTGGAGAAGGAAATAGACATCCAAGCCCAGGAAGCACAGAGTCCCAAACAAGATAAACCAAGCAAGAGACCCACACCAAGGCACATCACAATTAAAATACCAAACATTAAAGACAAAGAAAGAATCTTAAAAGCAGGAAAGAAAAAGCAGTTAATTAACCTACAAGGGAGCTCCCATAAGACTATCAGCAGCTTTCTCAACAGAAACTTTGCATGCCTGAAGGGATTAGCAGGAAATATTAAAAGTGATGAAAAGCAAGTACCTACAATCAAGATTACTCTACCCAGCAAAGCTATCATTTAGAATCAAAGGATAGATAAAGCACTTCACAAAAAAGAAAAAGCTAAAGGAGTTCATCACCACCAAACTAGTATTACAAGGAATCTTAGAGAGGCTGCTTTAAGAAAAAAAAAAGAGTAATAAAATGGCAATAACTACATATCTATCAACAATTATTTTAAATGTAAACGGGTTAAACACTCCAGTGAAAAGACAGGGTGGCTGAATGGGTAAGAAGACCCTTACATATGCTGCTCATAAGAGACTCACTTCAGATCAAAAGACATAACACAGATGGAAAGTAAAGGGATGGAAAAAGATTATTTTATCAAAGTGGAAAAAAAAACAACAAGATGTGGTAACAATACTTATACCAGATGAAACAGACTTTAAAACAAAGGCTATAACAAGAAACAAAGAAGGACCCAGCAATTCCACTTCTGGGTATTTACCTGAAGAAACCCAAAACACTACTTCGAAGGGACACATGTATCCATATGTTCATTGCAGCATTATTTACAATAGCCAAGATATGGAGGCAACCTCGATGCCCACCACTGAGCCATAAAAAAGAATAAAATCTTACCATCTGTAACAACATGGATGAACTTAGGGAGTATTGTGCTGAGTGCAGTAAATCAGATAGGGAAAGATAAATGCCACATGATTTCACTATTACGTGAAATCTAAAGAATAAGATAAACAAACAAGAACAAACAGAAACAAACTCATAGATACAGAAAACATTTTGAGGGTTGCCAGACAGGAGGAGCGTTGGGAGCATTGCTGAAAAGGTGATGGGATTAAGAAGCACAAATTTGTAATTGTAAAATGTCACGGGGATATAAAGTATATCACAAAGAATATAATCAATAATATTGTACTATGTATGGGTACTAGATGGGTACTAGATTTATGGGTGTGATCACGTCCTAAGTTACATAAATGTCTAATCACTATGTTTTACACTAGAAACTAATAATATTATATGTCAACTGTAGTTGAAAAAATTATTTTAAAAAAAGTTTACCAAATAAATAGAAAAGTATATAAATCCTTACGTATGTTGCTGATGTAATTTTGCAATTTCTTTTTCAAAATCTTGAGGTTGATTAGGAATGAAAGAATAATCTGAGAGGTAGCCTGGCAAGTTTTCTGACTGATTGTAGTCTCCAAGTTCAGCTAATAAATGAACGAAAAATATTCACATTTTAATAAACACATTTTTTCAATTTCTATAGCCAAATCAGCCATGTCATAAATTCCATTATATTTCTGGAAGTAAAATATTTATGTTTCTATTGTTACCATTTAAGCAAGTTATAACAATGCATTTAACGTTCTTCAAGGTCTCAAACACCTTTAGAATTTTTTTTAAGGCATCAAAGTAATTGATAACTAATTGGACATTTCATTAAATTTCCTCTGCAGTCACTTTCTTCAACATAGTAACATACTCATCTAAAGAACTCATACATTAAAGGCAGTGTATTCTCAACAGAGACCATGTGATTATATGCTATTTGACTGAAAAGTAGGCTGATACTTACACTGAACAGCAAATGAAGCCAAAAGGGCAGCAGTATTACAAGGACAAGGCAATCTGATAAAACAGAAAATACATAATCCAAGGTTAAACACAATAATTTCCAAAGCACTACATATTATACTACTCACACTGGAAATTTCCATGTGACTTATATTTTAATTATTAATGAACTTATTTGATGAAAGGAATTCATGCTCAATGTAATCATTTTTCAATAGGTAAGTTGTTTGCAATAATCATGAATTATTTAAATAATACAGAATTAAGAGCATTTTTTAACTCCGTTACTAAAAGTTTAAAATAGCCCACCTTCCAGTAAGAATGTCTTGTTTAATTTGCAAAAAATACTGGTACCTTAAAAAAAAAAAGATAGCATTTATTGGAATTAAAACATTTAGAGTTTTAAAACCGTATACTTACATTAATAAAATTAAAATATTTAAGTATCTCCTTCTATAATATACATATTAACACATGAAAAGATATTTTAAAAGTAAGCTTTCATAAATTCATGAATCCAAATCCAAATTTTTAAGGCATCAAAGTAATTGGTAACTAATTGGACATTTCATTAAATCTTTAAAACTCTTTGATAAATGAAATTTTGTACTGCAAATATCTTTTTTCCGCTAGCTCTATTACAAAACTCCTAAACTTTTTAAATAGTTACATGACCAAGGGAGATTAGGGAGAAATGTTCTGAGAAATGCTCATCAGTAGACTCATGGACTGAGCACAAATTAATTCCTTGATTACTATCAAACTTGATTTTACTTTCTTCTCCTTTAGGAAGATATTCTGATTTAATTATCAATGAGAGACATTTATTCCTTGATTGTGTTTTCAACATGGGGTATAAAAGAATCAACACATTCAAGCTCTATTAAGAAATTCAAAGATAGTGTTTTGAGTGATGTAAATTATGAATATGGTTATAATTGACAGTATTTTAATTGCTTATGCTAACAAACTTCATAAACATTAAATATATTAGAAATCCAATCGAAAATTACCGATCTTTTAATTATAAATACTTCTTATACATTTAAAAATCTAATTATTAAAATACATATTATGGAATACTTTGTTACTTGATTTCAAGTTATACCAGGAAATAATAAAATGCACTTAAAAATGCTTTATAATTCATAATTTTCATTAATCTAGAGTAGTTTCCTTGAAGTTCATCCAAAATTAAATTTTACTGCACTAAGAAACTTATTTTATTTATCAACAATAACAAAACCTACGAGCTACAGTATTAAAGTGTTTATATTACATACTTTTTAAAGAAAAATTAGCTTAGATACTATTAGTTTCAAATGTTAGGACTGCCCAATCCAGGTCCTATATTCCCGAGCATTCCTGTTACAAAAACGGTAATACCCTGCCCCGCAACAAACACACAGAAAAGGACTCTTAAGGATTTTTCTTAACTGGTCTGCTGAAAACCCTACTTCACAAACACCTGAGAATTGGCAGGTACAGCCAAATATCTTTAAGTATTCTTTTGTTTCTATACTTTACCACGGTATTCTAAATGATAACCAGTACATCCACATGTAACAGCCTATCTACAGATTTTTAAGTACAGATTTTTAATATGGCAAATATAGAGTAATTCTGAATATAGTTACTCACTTTTATGAAAGGTATATATAATGTTCTAATTTTTTATTCTGTCTGTTTTTAATGAATTACTAATTATGTCTTTCAAGCAACACAGCAGATTATCATTCAGGTTATTTTAATAATGACAGTTACAACACTGTGATTATTCCCTACTATTTATACCTTAAACAGTTCACTTAACATTCACACACTATCAAAATGCTCGTCTGGGTCATTCTTGTGTGTACAGTATTCACAATCTGCAGTTGGGCATCCACATTTGCGGAAGGCTAACTTAAGTTATATGTGGATTTTGACTACACAAGTGGTTGGTGTCCCTAACCACCACCCATGTTGTTCAAGAGTCAACTATATATAGAACATACTTTTACATGGAAAAAAAATCAGGCACAATTCTCACTATGCAGCACCACTTAAATACAGTTGTAGCATCATCTGATTACAATTAGTCATAGCAACGCTGCTTAACCATTTTTCACAATTAAAAAATTTTAATATTTATGTATCTCAGGAGACTTATGGCTGGATGGGGTAGCCCTGGGTTCCAATCTCCTAAAGCCCTCCTAGTCATCTAAAGGGAGAGGAAACTGTTATCTTGAAATATTTATAACCATCCTGTATGCTGGCTGGTAAACTAAAAATTATGGCACGCTAATCTATTTTTGCCTAATAATTCAAAATTTCATAATAGTTTTGATGATATTTTCAACAAAAATATGCTGCATAAACCCACCTTGTATATTCTTCCTGTAACTTGTTGGGGTCACTTACAAAAAATTTGACTCTAAAGTTCAAACTGTAAGGAGATCCTCCTAGAATTAATAAAAGCAGTTCTAATTAATCAGATTATCTTAACCCTTTATCTTTATAAAGCATACTTGACAAATATCAAGTAAATATGTATGCTCACTCTTTAGCTGCTTTCTTATCAGTTTGTTTGGATCCAGCCACCTCTGAAAAATAAATAAATAAGACTGATTTCGTTTTTCCTTAAGGAATGAATACATCAATTCATGCAAATCTGTTCCATTTGAAGATTAATGCTAAAAACTGCTTTTTTCAAAAAGGCCTACCGTGTCTCCCCAAAAATAAGACCTAGCCAGACAATCAGCTCTAATGTGTCTTTTGGAGCAAACATTTATTAACATAAGACCTGGTCTTATTTTACTATAATATAAGACAGGGGTTTGTCTAACATAATATAAAACTGGGTCTTATATTAATTTTTGCTCCAAAAGACGCATTAGAGCTGATGGTCCAGCTAGGTCTTATTTTCGGGGAAACACAGTAGGTAGGAAAAAAATCATTAAGTTACAGACATTGATATCAAATATAACAAAATTATGCTAGAAAAATACTGAATGTACAGTGGTAGCTTTAAGATTTTGATTTTAATTTCCCATCAAATTACACAGTGTGCAATAACATCTATCCAAAAGTAAAAGTCCTTAATAATCACAGCAATCTAAAGTGATTTCTGTTACTTTAACTATATTACTTAACAGTGTGGCAAGTTTAAAAAATTATCTTTCAGAAAAATATGCTTGGCCTTATGCTCTCATTCAGACAAAATTTAACCATACAACATAAAAATCTACTCTTAAGGAAAATTTTGTAACTTCTATTTCTTAAAAAATAAACTACATCACTACCCCCCAAAGAAAACCACACTAATTTTATAAGAGATAATGTTTAGTTTTGGGAAGGACTACTTTTTGTACTGGTATGTGAGAATTCTAAGTAGTCTCAACACTTCTGAATCCCTGGTAAGTTCTATTTTAGAAAAAGTATAACAATTTAGAAATTACTTCAACTGCTAACATTTCAATTAAAAAAATTAAAGAACTCAAAAATAGGTAACAGATGTGGCAGTATTTTCAAAGCACTACACAAACATAAGCTTATGTTTCATCATTTATAAACCTTACTCCTACCTCCCCTACTTGATTCCATGAAAAGCACATAGATTTTAATAACAAATGGCTAGGAGCAATCCATGAATCTCTCCTTTCCATTATCCCTAACATCCAACACATCAAATCCAGCTGATTCTATCTTCAAACAATACTTAGAATTTAACAATTATCCATCTACTCTGCCGCCATCCTTATTTCTGATATAGCTCTGGCCACAGCTTCTTAATTGCTGTCCCTTGCTTCTTTTCTTACCACCATCTTCATCCTCCATCTAGATGCTGAAGTAGTCTTTTAAAAGATAATGTCACTCCTTTCCTTAATATCTCTTGATAATTTCTCAGTGCAAGGTCCAAAGTCTTTAGCATGGAATCTTCTTACTTATTCTACTTCAATTTCCTAAGCTCCAGCCATAATGGCATCCTTTCTGTTACTCAAAGATGCCATCTTAGGGCTTTCAGTTCTAAGCTTCCTTATTTATTGGGTGTCCTCCAACTTTCCCATGGCTGACTCCTTTCATTATCCGTGTCTTAGTTTAAAAGCTACCTCTTCAGAAAGGTCTTCATCGACAGCTCTATCAAAAAAATGTCACAATGCTCCTGTAAGTTATTTTCTAGAAATGGGCAAGGAGCATTAAATTCTTTCATAACATATTTTCATTGTAATAGGTTTGTTTTACCTTTTTATTTCCTATCTCCTTCATTAGATTATGAACTCCATGGGGTAAGGGATAAAAATCTGATTCATTCAAAGTTGAACAGTCAGTACCTAGCACAGGAATTGGCATATAATATCTATTAAAAATATTTGGTGAAGGACTAAACCTGCTGAATGACTCAATAGTTTTCTTGGGGGCTTCTGTGAGAATAATCAGCTGTTTTTCATTCCTACTTAACATATCTGTTTCCTCTATATATCCACACATTTATCCATCTTCTCACTCATCTATTAAGCTAGTGATCTTGTTCTTCACAATTTACAGAAAAAAAATCATAAATTACTTTCATTTTAATACTCGTCTAAAATCAAAATCTGGGACAAGTTAATCTATCCAAAACCTGCCTTCCTCATTTAGTTCCCCTTCAAAATATTCTGATATCAGAGAAACAAACACGCTTATATATACAAATAGATGTATTAGACTGACATAGCTTAGAAGGACTACAACGATAAGCACTGGGAAATGTAATAGGACTCATCAATAGGATGTCAGTGAGATAGGACTTAGGATCTTGGCTTAAACCAAGAAGATGGAGCAATGCTATAACGAGCCCTACGGGACAGTAAAGATAGTGTTCATACTAAAAACATATCATTACATCAAAAGAAAAACAAAGTAGGAAAAAAGAACATATAAAAAAATTCTACAAATCAAGTAAGAAAAAGGCCAACACTAATAGAAAAACAGGCAATGGGTAAGAATAGAATGTTCATAGGAAAGGAAATAAAAACAGCATTCAAGTATATGAAAAGATATTTAATCTTGATTGTAATTACAGAATTATAAAAGGTAATCATTTTTCAACTATAACATTGGCAAAAATTAAAATTTTTAATGACATACCACAATGGCAAGAATGTGAGGAAAACAGGCACTTATACATAGCTTCTGAGAATATAAATTCACCATCTTAAAGTGTACACTTCAGTGTACTTTAGTATATTCACTATGTTGTATAGCCACGGACACTAAATAATGTCAGAATATTTGCATCACCCCCAATAGAAATCTCATTTCTATTAGCACTCAGTCCCAATGCCCCACTACCTTCAGCCCTTAGCAATTATTTATCTACTTACTGTCTCTATGGATTTGCCTATTTTGGACATTTCATATGAATGCAATCATACAATAGGTGATCTCTTGTGTCTAGCTTCTTCTTAGTCTCATAGCCCCTCTTATCCACAGGGGATATGTGCCACGACCCTCAGTGGAAGCCTGAAACTGCAGATAGTACCGAACCTGTCTGTACTATGTTCTTTTCTATCATACATACTTATGATGAAAGTTTAATTTATAAATTAGGCACAGTAAGAGATTAACAGCAATAACAAATAATAAAATAGAACAATTATAACAACATACTGTAATAAAAGACATGTTATATTGAAGACATGTTATAATTAAAGTATCAAAAGTTCAAGACAAGGAGAGAATCTTAAAAGCAGCAAGAAAAAAAAAACAATTTGTTATGTAAAAAGGAAATCCCCATAAGCCTATAAACAGATTTTCCAGCAGAAACTTTGCATGCCAGAAGGGAGTGGCACAATAAATTAAAAGTGCTGAAAGAAAAAAAAAAGCCAACCAAGAATACTCTGCTCAGCAAAGTTGTCCTTCAGAAATCAATGTAAGAGTTTTCCAGACAAGCAAAAGCAAGGAGTTCACCTCCATCAGACTGGCCTTACAAGAAATGTTAAATTGACTTGTAAAAACTGAAATAAGGGGAGACGTCATCAAAATGGCGGCATGAGGTGAGCCTCTGTAAAGCTCCCCTGGAATTTACAACTAATCGAACAACAATAACTCCACAAAGGACTCCCTTCACAGCAGACAGGCAAGACAAAGAGGTCGACTACTGAATTCACCTAAAGGTGGGCGAATCGCGCGAGTGGGGGAGGAGGGAAAGGAGAAATGTGGAGACGGAGCCCAGCGGGCGCAGGACGCAGACCTAGCTCAGTGCTACGACCTCACTGCATCCTGGAGCTACCGCAACTGTGGGAGAGGGAAGAACTCGGACTGCTAGGGCTCCGCTTATGGCCCATAGGGCTGAGGGGGCAGCATCACCCAGCTGAACCCAAAGCTCATGGCTGAGACATCAGAGCAAAGACTGAGGGAAGAAGGCTGAAAACGGTGGTTTAAGCCCTCACTGCCACAAAGAACGGAGGCCTTGGGCACTGAGACTAGCCGCCCCTTCCTACCCTCCCAGAGCTCACCCCGCCACCACCTGCCCAGTGCTAGAAGTGGAAAAGTAGCAGTGTCAGATAAAAAGAACAGAATATTTGCAGTTCTGAGACCTGTGGTCCGGAGACACAGATTCGCAGCCCAACTAGTTCTGGCAAAAGGGAGGGAGCTGTGGAAGCAGGACCGACTGTGGGGGTCGCCACCACTGCACTGGGCCACCTCTCACAACTCACCCCGCCCTGGCCCGACCTTATCTGGGCGGACCCCTGCAGGAGTAAACAGAACTGCTGAAACATACAGGCTCTGAATCTGGTGCAGGAAGAGCTTTGGAACTTCAAAAGCTCTCTGCATACCCACACGGACACTGCGTCCTGTGACCCAGGTGAACAATTAACAGAGGAGAAGCCCGTCTCCCAGGGAATCCCCCCATTGTGTGAGAAGCTGGAATAGTGCAGAGAAAACATAGCACTACCGTGTGAGAGAGAAAAAAAAGGCTGCAGTCAGAGAGAAAATAAAACATTCTACAAACACGCACTGGAAAACAAAAGAAAGACCTCTTCCTATGAACCTGTTGCAGAAGCCACTCCTGTAGATGTCTACGAAGAGAAATAATAAATCAGCAATTGCCATGAATAACCAAGACAACAAGACAGCTCAGAAAGAAAGTGAAAAGTCTCCAAAAAAGGAACTTAAAGATATGGAAATATGTGACTTAAACGACAGAGAATTCAAGATTGCAGTTCTGAAAAAACTCAACGAGATGCAAGAAAACACAGAAAGGCAGTTTAATGAACTCAGAAACACAATCAAAGAACAACACGAGCATTTCACGAAAGAGATTGAAGTTTTAAAAAAGAACCAAATAGAATTTCTGGAGATTAAGAACTCAATAGAAGAAATCAAGAATGAAATAAACAGCTTAGGTAGTAGAGTTGACCAAACGGAGGAAAGAATCAGTGACATTGAAGATAGAAACCTGGAAATGACACAGATGGAAGAAGAAAGAGACTTGAGACTTAAAAGAAATGAAAGAACTCTACAAGAACTTTCTGACTCCATCAGAAAGAGCAATATAAGAATAATGGGCATACCAGAAGGAGAAGAAAGAGAGAAGGGAACAGAGAATATATTCAAACAAATTGTTGATGAGAACTTCCCAAACTTGTGGACAGAACTGGATCCTCGAACCCAAGAAGCAAATAGAACACCTAATTACCTCAATCCCAACAGGCCTTCTCCACGGCACATTGTATTGAAGCTGTCTAAAATCAAAGACAAAGAAAGAATCCTCAAGGCAGCCAGGGAAAAGAAGAAGGTAACCTACAAAGGAAAGCCCATTAGATTATCATAAGATTTTTCAGCAGAAACTCTACAAGCCAGGAGGGAGTGGAACCAAATATTCAAACTATTGAAAGAGAGAAATTAAGAGCCAAGTATAATATATCCAGCAAAGATATCCTTTAGATATGAAGGAGGAATAAAGACCTTCCCACACATACAGAAGCTGAGGGAATTTTCTAATACACAACCTGCACTACAAGAAATACTAAAGGAGGCTATTCGACCACCATCAACAGGGACAATTTGTGGCAACCAAAACATAAAAAGGGGGAGAGTAAAGGCCTGAACCAGAATACGGGAATGGAGAAAGCAAGCGTGCTTTAGAAAATGGAATACTCTAAATATCAAACTTTCTTTTACATAAACTTAAAGGTAACCACTCAAAAAAAATCCAGAACTGAAATATATACTGTAATTAAAGAAGAAACAGAGGGAAACATCATAGAATACCACCACACAGAAATAATAAACAACAAAAAGGCAAAGAAAAAATGGAGACACAGACTTACCAGAAAACTAAAGATAGAATGACAGGAAATCCTCACATATCAATAATCACCCTAAATGTAAATGGACTGAACTCACCAATAAAAAGGCACAGAGTAGCAGATCGGATCAAAAAACTAAACCCAACCATATGCTGTCTCCAAGAGACACATCTCAGCTACAAGGACAAGCATAGACTCAAAGTGAAAGTGTGGAAATTGACACTCCAAGCAAATGGTACCCAGAGAAAATCAGGTGTAGCCATAATGATATCAGATGAAACAGACTTCAGGGTGAAAAAGATAACAAGAGACAAAGATGGACATTTCACAATGGTAAACGGGACTATACAACAAGAAGACATAACAGTCATCAATATTTATGCCCCCAATCAGGGAGCACCGAAATATACCAAGCAACTACTAACAGAACTAAAGGGAGAGATTGACCAAAACACAATTATACTAGGGGACTTAAATACATCATTGACAGCTATGGATAGATCATCCAAACAGAAAATAAATAACGAAATAGCAGCCCTAAATGACACATTAGATGAAATGGACATAATTGACATATATAGAGCACTTCATCCTAAAACATCAGACTATACATTCTTTTCTAGTGTACATGGAACATTCTCAAGGATAGACCATATATTGGGACATAAAATCAGCCTCAGCAAATTTAAGAAGATTGAAATCATACCAAGCATATTCTCTGATCACAAAGCTTTGAAATTGGGTATCAACTGCAAAAAGAAAGCAGGAAAAAATACAAATACATGGAGATTAAACAACATACTTTTAAAGAACGACCGGGTCAAAGAATTAATTAGAGGAGAGGAGAGATCAAAAGATACATAGAAACAAATGAGAATGAAAATACATCGTACCAAAATTTTTGGGATGCAGCAAAAGCAGTTTTAAGAAGGAAATTTATATCATTACAGGCCTATCTCAAGAAACAAGAAAAATCCCAAATAAATAACCTCATGTTAAAGAACTAGAAAAAGAAGAACAAGTGAAACCCAAGGTCAGCAGAAGAAAGGAAATAACATAAATCAGAGCAGAACTAAACGAAAAAGAGAACAAAATGACAATAGAAAAAATTAATGTGACAAAGAGCTGGTTCTTTGAAAAGATTAACAAAATTGACAAACCCTTGGCTAGGCTCACTAAGATAAAAAGAGAGAAGACACTAATTAACAAAATCAGAAATGAAAAAGGGGAAGTCATCACAGACACCACAGAAACACAAAGGATCATCCAAGAATACTATGAAGGACTATATGCCACCAAATTCAATAACCTAGAAGAAATGGACAAGTTCTTAGAAACATATAGCCTTCCTAGGCTGAACCATGAAGAACTGGAAAGTCTCAACAGACCTATCACCAGTAACGAAATTGAATCAGTCATCCAAAACTTTCCCAAAAGCAAAAGTCCGGGACCAGATGGCTTCACTAGGGAATTCTCCCAAACCTTCAAAGAGGATCTAATACCAATCCTGCTCAAACTCTTCCAAAAAATTGAACAAGAGACAGTACTCCCTAACTCATTTTATGAGGCCAACATTACCCTGATACCAAAACCTGGTAAGGACAACACAAAAAAAACCCACTACAGACCAATATCTCTGATGAATACAGATGCAAAAATCCTAAACAAAATTCTAGCAAATCGAATACAACAATGCATTAAAAAGATGACTCATCACGACCAAGTGGGGTTCATCCCCGGGGCACAAGGATGGTTCAACATCCGCAAATCCATCAATGTGATACATCACATAAACAAAATAAAGGACAAAAGTCATATGATTATATCAAGTGATGCATAAAAAGCATCTGACAAGATACAACATCCATTTATGATTAAAACACTTAATAAAATAGGTATAGAAGGAAAATACTTTAACATAATAAAGGCCATATATGACAAGCCCTCAGCTAATCTCATAATTAATGGTGAAAAACTGAAGCCTTTTGCTCTACATTCAGGAACACGACACGGCTGTCCCCTATCACCTCTATTTTTCAACATAGTGTTGGAAGTCCTTGCCAGAGCCATCAGCCAAGAGAAAGAAATAAAAGGTATCCAAATTGGGAATGAAGAAGTTAAATTACCACTCTTTGCAGATGACATGATGCTATATATAGAAAACCCCAAAGACTCCACCAAAAACCTATTAGAAACAATCAACGAATACAGTCAAGTTGTTGGCTACAAAATCAACGTACAAAAGTCCATTGCATTACTATATACTAACAATGAAATCTCAGAAAAAGAAATACAAAAAACAATTTCTTTTGCAATTGCAGCAAAAATAATAAAATACCTAGGAATAAACTTAACCAAGTATGTGAAAGACCTATATGCTGAAAACTATAAGACATTTTTGAAAGAAATTGAAGAAGACACAAAGAAATGGAAAAGACATTCCGTCCGTGCTCATGGATTGGAAGAATCAACATAGTTAAAATGGCCATATTACCCAAAGCAATATACAGATTTAATGCAATCCCCATCAAAATCCCAATGGCATTTTTTAAAGAAATAGAACAAAAAATCATCAGATTTGTTTGGAACCACAAAAGACCCCGAATAGCCAAAGCAATCTTAAGAAAAAAGAACAATACTGGAGGTATCACACTCCCTGACTTTATCTTGTACTACAGGGCAACAATAATCAAAACAGCACGGTATTGGCAGAAAAACAGACACATAGACCAATGGAATAGAATTGAGAACCCAGAAATAAAACCACAGAAATATGGACAGATAATTTTTGACAAAGAAGCTAAAAACATACAATGGAGGAAAGACAGCCTCTTCAATAAATGGTGCTGGAAGAATTGGAAAGCCTCGTGCAAAAGAATGAAACTGCACTGCTATCAGTCACCATGTACCAAAATTAATTCAAAATGGATCAAAGACTTAAGCATAAGACCTGAAGCAATAAACTGCATAGAAGAAAACATAGGTACTAAACTTATGGACCTTGGGTTCAAAGAGCGTTTTATGAATTTGACTCCTAGGCAAGGGATGTAAAAGCTACAATAAATAAATGGGACTGTATCAAACTTAAAAGCTTCTGCACAGCAAAAGAAACCATCGACAAAATAAAGAGGCAACCAACTGAATGGGAGATTTTTGCAAACAGTGCCTCCGATAAGGGGCTAATATCCAAAATATACAAGGAACTCATGCAACTCAACAACAAAGAAACAAACAACCCAATTGAAAAATGGGCAGAGGAACTGAAGAGACATTTCTCCAAAGAGGACATACAAATGGCAAATAGACATATGAAAAAATGCTCAACATCACTAATCATCAGAGAAATGCAAATAAATAAATACCACAATAAGATATCACCTCACCCCAGTCAGAATGGCTATCATCAACAAGACAAATAGTAACAAGTGTTGGAGAGGCTGTGGAGAAAAAGGAACCCTCATACACTGTTGGTGGGAATGCAGACTGGTGTAGCTGCTATGGAAGGCAGTGTGGAGGTTCCTCAAAAAATTTCGAATAGAATTACCATATGACCCAGCAATCCGTCTCCTGGGTATCTACCCCAAAAATCTGAAAACATTTATACATAAAGACATGTGTGCTCCAATGTTCATTGCAGTTTTGTTTACGGTGGCCAAGACATGGAAACAACCAAAATGTCCTTCCATAGATGAATGGATAAAGAAGTTGTGGTATACATACACAATGGAATACTATTTGGCGGTAAGAAAAGATGATATAGGAACATTTGTGATAACATGGATGGATCTTGAGAGTATAATGCTAAGTGAAATAAGTCAGACAGAAAAAGCAGAGAACCATATGATTTCAGTGATGTGTGGTATATAAACCAAAAACAACAAAAGAACAAGACAAACAAATGAGGAACAAAAACTCATAGACACAGAGGATAGTTTAGTGGTTACCAGAGGGTAAGGGGGGTGGGGGGTGGGAGACGAGGGTAAGGGGGATCAAATACATGGTGATGGAAGGAGAACTGACTCTGCGTGGTGAACACACAATGGGATTTATAGATGATGTAATACAGAATTGTATACCTGAAATCTATGTAATTTTACTAACAATTGTCACCCCAATAAATTAAAAAAAAAATACATTAAACCTGAAAAAAAAAAAAACTGAAATGAAAGGGTGCTAATTATTAACTGGAAAACACTGGTGCAGGTAAATACATAGTAAAATTGAGAATAATCTAATGTTGCAAAGGTGGTGGGTTAATGACTTATAAAACTAGTATGAAGGTTAAAAGATAAAACTAGTAAAAATAAATATAACCACCATCATTTGTTAATGGATACACAAGGTAAATAAGATGCAAATTGTGACATGAAAAGCATAAAACGTGAGAGGGGAAGTAAAAATGTACAGGTTTAGAATGTATTCAAATATATATTTTCATCAACTTAAAACAGAATGTTAAAAATCTAAATTGTTTCATGTAAGCTTCATGTTAATCACAAAGCAAAAACCTATAGTAGATACATGAAAGATAAAAAGAAAAGATTCTAAGCATACCACTGCAGAAAATCATCAAATCACAAAGGAACAAAACAATTAACAAACGGTAATAATTACATACCTATCAATAATTAAATATAAATGAAGTAAATTCTCCAATCAAAAAACAGAGTGGCTGAGTAGATTAAAAAACAAGACCTATCTATATGCTACCTACAAGAGACTCACTTCAGATGTAAAGACACATACAGCCTGAAAGTGAATGGATGGAAAAAAATATTCCTTGCAAATGGAAACCAAAAGAAAGCTGAGTAGCTATACTTACATAAGACAAAATAAACCTTGAGACAAAAACTGTAGTAAGAGACAACAAAAGTCATTATGTAATGACAAAGGGGTCAATCCAACGTGAGGCTATAACGTGTAAATATTTATGAACCTAACATAGAAGCACCTAAATAAAGCAAATAGTAACAAACCTAAAGGAAGAAACAGACAGAATTACAATAATAGTAGGGGACTTTAATAACCCATTTTCATCAAAAGATAGATTATCCAGACAGAAAATCAGTAAGGAAACATTGGCCTGAAACAAGAGTAACACGTATTGGCGAGGATATGGAGAAAAGGGAACCCTTGTGCACTCTTGGTGGGAATGTAAATTGGTGCAATCACTATGGAAAACATAGGTTTCTCAAATAATTAAAAATAGAATCATCATATGACCCAGCAATTCCACTTCTGGTATTTATCCAAATACCAGGATATTACCCATATACCTTTCTTTTCCAAAGGAAAGAAAAACACTAACTTGAAAAACTATTATGTGCCACTATGTTCACTGTAGTGTTATTTACAATAGTCAAGATATGGAAGCAACCTAAGTGTCCATCAACAGATGAATGGATAAAGAAAATTTGGTATATACTATAAAATGGAATATTATTTAGTCATAAAAAAGGAAACCTTGCCATTTGCAACAACTTGGATAGACCTTGAGGGCATTAAGAGGTGTGATCAAACAATAAGGTGGCTGTTTAAATAAAAAAAAATTTATTACAGTAAAAGACACATTGCCATTAATCCCCCTTGCTTCGGGCATACTTATCCCATCATTTTTACCACTTTCTGAAGCAGTTCTGGAAGTCCTTTTTTGTCTTCAGTTGTGTTGTCATGGCTGCCTCGATGTCCTGAATCATTTTGATTTTGAGGAAGAGCCAGAAGTGACACTGTGCCAGATATGGTGAATAAGGAGGATGAGGACACACCATATTATTTTTATTTGACAGAAATTGCCATATACCAGAAGCGATGTGTGACACAGAGCATTGTCATGATGGAAGATGATTTATGGCACTCTTTAAAACACACCTTCTCCAACCGTAGCTCACACCCAATTGCACCGAACAAGGTGCAACTTGTCACACACTGTTACTAAGGTTCCACGAGCTGCTTCCCGTATTGAATATCCCTGCCTTTCCTCTGTTTGGCACTCGGTAGCAGCATTCACAGTATTTTGTGATCACAACGGAAAGGCTCCACCTAACAAATCACTTCTGTGTGGCAATTTCTGTCAAATAAAACCATTACGGTGTGTCCTCATCCACCTTATTCACCAGATCTGGCACTTTGAAACTTCTGGCTCTTCCCCAAAGTCAAAATGACCATGAAAGGTAAACATTTTGAATCGATTCAGGACAGTGAGGCAGCCATGACAGAGCAACTAAAGACAAGAACAAGGACTTCCAGAACTGCTTCAGAAAGTGGCAACAATGATGGGATAGTGTGTTTGAAGCAAGGGGGAGTATTTTGAGGGGGATTAATGGCAATATCTCTTTTACTACCATAAATTTTTAATTTAAACATTCACCGTATTTTGTGATCACACCTCATATGTTAAGTGAAATAGAGAAAAATAAAAACCATATGTTCTCTTTTATATGTATAATCTAAAAACAAACAAACCAAATTGGTGACCTCTTAGAGAACAGACTGTTGGTTTCCAGAGGTGGCGGGTAGGATATGGGCGAAATGGGTGAAGGGAATCAAAAGAGACAAAGTTCCAGTTATAAAATAAATAAGCTCTTGGGATGTAATGTACAGAATGGTGACTACAGTTAACATTTTATATTAACAATAGTTAATGTACTGTGTTTTTGAAAGTTGCTGAGAATAAATCTTAAAAGTTCCCATCACAAGAAAAAAAAATGTAATTGTACAGTGATGGATGTTAACTAGACCTACTGTGGTAATCATTTTGTAATATATATAAATATGAAATCATGTTATATGCTTAAAACTAATAAGTTATATGTCAATTGAAAAAAGAAAAAATAGCTAATAGGGACAGGTATTTCGTCAACTCTATCAATTCATGAAGGACGTGCAATTAAGGCATGGAGTTCTTCTGTTTAGTTTTCTCAAAACCAACTATTCATTCTTTTCCCTTTGCAGAGCCCCTTCTGAATTCTGCAAATTCTTCATATTTGCAAGTTAATTTTATATCTTCCAAAATGTAATATTTGAAAAAAACGTAGGTTATATGATTATCTGATTAAGCTAGTTATTAGAATACTGTATGTGATTTTATTATTATTAATTTGCTGCATCCATTAACGTTGAGAGCATTAAGTCTTCCACAGCATCAACTCTATCCTAACTGGTGAGTTTTTTATTCTAACAATTGTTTTTAATTTCCAAAACCGTTTGCAGTTCCCTTTGCATGCATGCAACAGCCTCTGTAATCATACCAATGTAAATTAAAGTCCTTTTCTTTAGTTTGTTGTTAAATTAATATTCATCAAGCACTTACTATGCCACAAGCATTGTTTGAAGCGCTTTACATGTAAGAATTCATTTCATCTCCACACTAACCCCAAGATTGGCACTATTATTTCTGGTTTTACAAATTGTTTGCTCTTCTATTCCCTTAAGTGTAAAATTTGATCATTTGGATGAAACTCTTTTATAGTGTTGGCTTTCCTCAAATGGTGGTGTCTGTTTTGTTGGGTGCTTATTTTTATCCTGAAATTTTATGGCTGTAAACCACTTTATGAATCCTTTATGTAGCTGCCTACTTGTGGAGAAAAGACAGGATATACAGCCCAATTCCACTAGCTGGTGAAGGACAGACAGTCTGTGCTGCCAGTAGGTTGTGATACCTAATCTCCTGGGCAAAGGGGCTTTTTTCATTTCACTGGGTGTCACCAGCTCTCTGCGGGAATTGGTTTATCCCTCTAATTCAAGTACTCTCACTTAATGGTACAATTAGGAGTAAACATTACTAATTGCTTCCCACAGGGCTCACAGGCAGGGAATAAGTTGACCCACCTGGCTGCTTCTACAGCCGTGTGCCTCCTCCCAACAACCCCCTGGAGAGCTCCAGTCTGCCTGACTCCCGCATCACTGAATTAGACACACCCCTGGAACCATTCTCTCATTTACTAACTTTGTGATCGTGGGCAAGTTACTCCATTTCTCAGTACCTTGATTTTTTTTTTTTTCATCTGTGAAATAGGAATGATGGTATCCAACTGTGTTTTGGGGATTAAATTTGGTAAAAAATTAAAATACTTAGTGCACAGTGTTTAACATGTTAGTAATGTGCACTCAGTTTATTTACCATCTTGTTACAGAAGCATCATCTTCTTGTTAAAATAGGATGCTTAAATATTCTTAAAGAATAAAAATACAGGATTTTAAGATGGTTTTATAAATTTACCTTTGAAGCAATCCATGGAACAATGATAGATATACATACAAAAACAAATGAAACAAAAATTTTAGAGTTAGGGAACCAGAGGTAGGACAGCTACCTAAAACTGGGTAACATACTCTTTCCTCTGCTGACTGATGCAAGGAGGCTGTTAGTGCATCGAGCTCAGAGAACTGCATGCCAGAGAAGCACTTTTCAAAGTATGTGTGTCTTTAGATGTAAAGTTAGTTTCTTGTAAACAGCATACAATCAGAGCCTGTTTCTTTCAATCCATTCTGCTAATCTATGTCCTTTGATTGGGGAATTTAATCCTTTTGCATTTAAAGTAATTACTGAGAGGGAAGCACTTACTTGACATTTTTTTGTTTTCTGTATGTATTGTAGCTATTTTGATCCTCATTTCCTCCATAACTGCCTTCCTTTGCATTTAGTTGACTTTTTGGTAATGTTTTGATTCCCTTTTCATTTCCTTTTGCATATATTTTATAGATATTTTCTTTGCTGTTACCATGGGGATTACATATAAATTCCTAAAGTTATTATAATCTGTATTAAACTGATACTAACTTAACATTAATTGCATTAAAAATTCTACTCCTTTAGAGCCCGAAACCTTTATTTATAACAGATGTCACAAATTACATTATTACGTATTGTATTCTCTTTAACATAAATTATAATAATTTAATTATTCTTTATGCATTTGCCTTTTCAATCCTGTAGTAAATAAAAACTGAAGTTATAAACCAAAGTGACAATAATACTGTTTCGTATAACAAATTTACATTTACTGGAGAACTTCAGATTTTCATATGGCTTTGAGATACTGTCTAGTGTCTTTTTCATTTCACCTCGAAGGACTCCCCTTAGCTTTTATTGTAGAGCAGGTATAGTGGTAATGAACTCCCTCAGGTTTTATTTGTCTGAAAATGCCTTAATTTCACCCTCATTTTTGAAAGCCAGTTTTGCTGTGTAGTCATGCACCACATAATGATGCTTTAGTCATTGATGGAACACATATAGAACAGTGGTCCCATAATATTATAACGGAGCTGAAAAATTCCTATCACCTAGTGACACTGTAGCTCTCGTAACTTTGTAGCTCAATCATGTTTGTGGTGATGCTGGTGTAAACAAACCTGCTATGATGCCACTTATATAAAAGTATAGCACATACAATTATGTATGGTACATAATACTTGATAACGGTAATAAACAGTATGTTATTGGGTTATGTATTTACTACACTATACACTTTTATCATTATTTTAGAATGTACTCTTTCCACTTTTTTTAAAAAAAGGTTTGCTATAAGACAGTATGTCATATTCCAACAGCAGTAGCCTCATAGATGTGTTGATAGCGTCTCTTGATTGCATCATTTTCTCGTGTGCTTGATTTAACCTAATGTTGTGTTGTACAAAGCATGCTGTACAGGCTGTAGGAGCAGGAGGCTATACCATCTAGGTTTTGTCTAAGTATACTCTATGATGTTTGCACAATGACGAAATGGCCTAATGATGCATTTCTTAGACCTTCTGCCTGTGGTTAAGCAGCATAACTGTATAGAATTTATGGTTGATAGGCTGTTTTTTTCTGTTTTTTTCTCCCAGCATTTTGAACATAACATCCCAGTGCCTTTTGCCCTGCCAGGTTTCTACTGAAAAATTCACTGATCATCTTATTGAGTATCCCTTTTTTGTGATTTGCTTTTCTCTTACTGCGTTCATGATTCTCTTTATCTTTAACTTGCAACAATTTTACTATATGTGTCTCAGCATACATCTGAGTGTATTCTATATGGAGGTTGGTGGGCTTCTTGTATTTGTACATCCATGCTTTTCCTCAAATTTGGGAAGATTTTGCCCATTATTTCTTCAAATAATCTCTCTGCCTCTTTCTTATTCTCCCTTCTTTCTGGTACTCCCATAATGCATATATCGATCTTCTTATGCTGTCAAGTAAATCCCTTAGACTTTAACTTTTTTCATTCGTTTTTCTTTTTGCTCCTCATACTCAATAATTTCAAATGACCTTTCTTAAAGTTCACTGATTCTTTCTTCTGTTTGTTCAAGGCTATTGCTGAACTCCTCTAGGGATTTTTTCAATTCAGTTATTGCCTTTTTCAGCTCCAGAATTTCTTTTTGGTTCTTTATAAAACAATTACTATATCTTTCTGATCTTCTCATTTTGCCCATATACAGTTTTCCTGATTTCCTTCATTTCTTTGACAATGTTTTCCTTCAGCTCTTTGGATATACCGGGGGTGCCAAAAAATGTATACAAGTGGACACTTTGGTCAATGTTGCTCAAGCAGTAGTTCACCACAATCAGAAGTGTCAGATGCTGATGGTAACAACTTTGAACACCGCTTGTAATTGCATAAGTCAAACATGACTTGTATTCACCTTTTGTTATCAATATATATTGAGTATTACAATTTTAAGTTTTCCTTTCTTAAAATGTGTATAATTAAAAAAAATGTGTATAATTTTTTTAGCACCCTCTGTATTCAAGACAGTTGTTTTAAAGTCTCTGTCTAGTAAATCTGATATACAGGTTTTTGCAGGGACTGTTTCTAGAGATTTAATTTGTTCCTTTGAATGGGTAATCTTTCCGTTCGTTCCTTTGTATTTCTAGTTATCTTTTGTTGAAAACTGAACATTTAATGAACAGCCATCTCACAAACTCTTTGTAGACCTTCATTAATTAGTGAGACCCTGAGCATTAAGATCTGCCCAGCATTAAGACTTAAGGTTTTCTCTGATCTTTTCTGGGCATTAGTTTTGTCTGGGCCTCTGTGTGTGTGTGCTTTTTTTTTTTTTTTCCTAACTCCTTACTTCCCCGTCTGCTTTTAAATGTCTAAGGTCTCAGAGTCTCACTTCAGATACTTCTCATAGCTTTAGATGTTCTGTAGGTGTTCAAATGTATTCCTCTGACTATAGTCTCTTGCACCCAGGTATCCACGGCTCTGCAGCTTTCACATGCTGCAGCTCCTGCCACTGCCTTTTGTGGCTCCCAGTCAGAGATCCAAATTATGCTGCTGTTCCCTAATTTCCAAGTCAAGTGAGAACAAAAGCAGTCCCTTGGGTAGTCAATAGGTAGACCAGAATGTTGCAAACAAGTTTCACCCTGCTTATTCTGTCCCAAGGGTAGGAATAAAAAATGAGGCTGCTTCGTCCTGGCCACGATGTGCACACTGAGGAAGGGGTACGGCAAGTGCAAGTACAATACCACAAAGTTAACTACAGTTTTTAATGTAGCTTTCTCTTGATTGCTTAGTTGTTGTAAATCTGACTGGTTTCCAGAACTCCTACATGGTTACTTTAGTCAGTATATAGCTGTTTTCTGATGTTTCTGTAGGGGAATGAGGTTCTGGACCTTTCTAGTTCGCCATCTTGCATATAGTGTTCTATTTCTTGAGGGTGTTTTTTTTTTTGGTCTTTTTTCCTGTATGTGCTGTATGTTTGAAATATTTCAAAATAAAAATGTTTGGAGTGGCGGAGTTATAAATAACAAAGAATACTTTACACTTGTTTGAAGAGTCCATCTTAATAACACAAAAAATGGAAAATGAAAAGGGCTTTATGATAAGAATAGTATTCTAAGTCAATAATGAAATAAATCTTATTGAGTCAAAAATAAAAAAAGAACGTAACAAATATTTAAATAATGGATTATTTTCAAAGCTTCAAAAACTCTGCACATACAACTTCCTAAAATACTGCAACACCAAATATAGATATCAAAGAAACAGTTCTTTCCTGAAATTCATCCAAAGCACTAAAGCAGCTACTGAGAGTGCTTTACAACTTCTTAGATGAAATAAATTAGATAGGATATTAAGAGATGAATCAAGGCCAAAGATCAATTCATCTCTTATGATTTTTAGTGCTTTGTGTGTATGTGTGTCTGAAAAATTTGAAGACAATAACCTGACTTTCCTTTTGGTAAAGAATATACTGTAACCCAATAATCACAGAAGCTTACTTATGTTACTTACTTATGTGCTCAATTGGTGCTTTCTTTCAAGATCAGCATTCTGAGTGTGCATATTGTAAAAAATATATTTTTCTCTACCAAAGTGAGTTGAAAAACTGGGGAGAAACTAAATTTGTACATACTCATACACATGCCAATCCTATAAATCAAAATTTTAAAAAATGCAAGATGTAGAAGTTTGTTTTAATTCACCGATTAAAAATTCTTTGGAAATATCCACTACCCAATGAAAAAATAAATTATCAAATGATAGTCCTTGTCTTTACTAACCATGTTTTAACTGGTAATATCTGACATGTTCCTTATAACATTCTTAAATTCATACTAAACGTCGTGTTTTTTTTTTTTAATTATAATGAAACAAGCAGGCTATTTTGGAAAAGATAAAATTACAGTTGACCCTTGAACAACACAGGGGTTGGGGGCGTTGTCCAGCTGCACAGTTGAAAATCCACATATAACTGAAGTTGGCCCTCCCATTCGCAGATTCCCAACCGTGGATCAATACAGCTGACCCTTGAACAACAAGGGATTGAACTGCGTGGATACGATTATGGATCTGCATAGTTCAAACTCATGTTGTTCAGGGTCAACTGTATATAGAGAGAAAAGAGGAGAAATGAAAAAGAAAGGTGGGAGGGAGGGGAAAAAGGGAAAGGACGGAAAGGAGAGGAAGAGAAAGAGACAGAGAAAGAGACAGAGAGGAAATACAACAAATATACTTACCAAGAAATATATGCACAAGACTAAAGAACAAATACTAATGATTATGATGGAATACCAAATAGGCAACAAACTAGAAATATTGCCCATTAAAAAAAGTTTTAAGTAAGCTTGTTTAAAGTAATTAATTCAAAACTGTTCAGAGTTCCTACTGTAAACAGCTTTACTTTTAGAGAAAATAATATCTGCACAAATATATAGCCGTACATTTACCTCCTATTGATCTTGTCTCGAGATCACTTTGGACACTGGGTAGTTTGCACTGTTCTTCGTATGTCTGAGATGTATATTTCATCCTTAACTAAGTCATTATATGCAGCCTATTGTATACGAGGCACTATGCCAGGTATTGAGGTGATACAAAGATAAAGACTAGCCTCAAGAATTTGGAGTCATGAAATCTACCACCTCAAGAAACTATTGCAAGTACCACAGGGGTACAAGAGAAAAAGGTACACTGTACCTGGAGGTTGAGGAAAGGTTTTAGAGAGAAAATGACTTTCATTTTGAGTCTAAAAAATATGAAGTTAGAGTGGAAACATGAAGAGTGAGGGGTGAGGGATGCAGGTTAAAATAGAGGTTAAGACATTTCAAGGAAGAAAAAGCATTATGTACAAGACAGCACAGATCAGGTAAACTGCTTAGTCAATCTGTAAAATACTCCATTTTTCTATCCATTTTCAGAAACCTAGCTGCCATTATTTATCTTGATGATAGCTGTGTACATTATATTAACCTTTTCTTCTCTTACAAACCAGTCCTATTTCTTGTTATAAATCCGGTTAGAAAGTTGGAATAAAGGGAAACAGTAACAACTTTTGATTCTGTGTACTTGAGCATTTTCCACATAAAGGAATACTGGAGAGTGCAATCTTAGTTTCTTTGACTTTTATTCTGATTAAAATCCAACCATAAAAGTAAATAAAAGATAGGCTCAGTTGCACAGCAGGGAAAAAAAAGGTAAGGAAAATTTTTATTTAGTTCCAACTTTGCCCCTCAGTAGCAGTGCTACTCTGAGTAGATTTTAAAAACCACAACAAAAACAATGCCAGGGAACTGGTGGGGCCTGAAATGAATCCTGGTCTGAACATTTCTCCACTATAGCTCCCCTTAAACTTCAAGAGTCTCTTTCTTCATCTGTAAAATTAGGTGACTGAACCAAATGGGAGGCTGTGAATGTTGGCCAGTGAGTACCAGACTCACACAGGAAATTTTTCCTAAAATACTTAGGTCTGCATAGGTTCAGTAACTATGACTCTCTAGCCATGGACTATCAGCATTTTTGTATAAGCTTCCCCAGAGATTTAAAAGTATGTTAGGTCCTCGAATAATGCCATTTCATTCAATGTTGATAAGCTACAGTAGGAACTTAACTCTCTTGTTTATGTCAATCAGCCTGCGGTAAAACTGGTTTTGTCATATATCGTTTGGCTTAAAGTTGCAGAACCCATCAACGTCATTGAGGACTTACTGTATAACCAAGTTTGAATGAATGATCACTTACCCTTGGGCTTTCTATAACAAATTATAAAAATACCAGAAAACAGTATCAAAGTAAATTATTCAAGTCACACATACACACACAAGTGCATCTGGAAAAAGACATAAAAGTCTCTCATCATGGCTTTTCCAGTCCTACTCTCTACTCCTCAGAGGTAACTGCTGTTCACATATTAGTAATGCTGTGGTATATGCACACATATACAATGATTTAAATATATATATTTTAAAATATATTTATTGGGTATGGTTTATTTTTTAACTTTAATTTTATTACTTTAAATTTTATGTATTTACATTTGATTAATTATTTACTTAATGTGTTTTGTGGTTTTTAATGAAAGCATAGCTTGCTTTTATGTGGATAGCCCATACTTTAATTTTTTTAATTTTCTATTTTGTTAGATCATGTTCCCTCACTGGCATTCAGAAAGCTATAGAGTTTTGTTTGTTGAGCTTTAAATCTTACTAATTGTAAAGTTTTCCAAATGATTTGTTTGGACTCTCAGGCAGATAATTACATTGCTTAAAATAAGAGTTCTCCCCACCTTCCTCTGAAATATGCAAACAACCTTATTCCAGAGGGGAACCGTTGAATAGAACTACCCTCTATTCAACTAGAGAAAGAGAGGAAAGGAGAAGGCTAAGTAGCCTCCTTGCCTCCGATAGTTTTTCAGCTAGTCATTTTGATAACTATACTGCATTACCCTGAAAACCCCTGCCTCTGCAGGAGTGCTATCCTATGTTCTTTTTTTGTTTGGGGGTGGAGAGGTTTCCTCTGATTCTTCCACCAATCTTTGTCAGCAATGGATCGTCTATGAAATCCTTAAAATTTCTTATCTGCTTATGGCATTCATTTTGTGTGTGTGTGTGTGTGTGTGTATTATACTGGACATTAAAACAACTGAAACAGGCAGAAACAGGAGCTAAGTCTGCTCTTGAAAAACAGAAAAATTGGAATGAGTGAGATTTACACATTTGTACTTTTTGCCTGAGAGCAATCTCAAATCCTTCACAAGGCAGGAGACAGACAGACTGACTTGAGGTGTCAGTGAACCAAGTTCAGGCAGGAGTGGCAGAGCACCCAGAAAACTGAGGAGGAAATCCAGAAAGGGGGTGAGCAACAGAAAGGAATAGCTCTAAAATCTGTATACGAGGTCTGACAATTAAGTTCATGAACTTGTTGCAACGATGTTGCTAACTTCTTTTGATATTAGAGGGATTATTCATTATGAATTTGTACCAACTGGGCAAACAGTTAACCAACTTTACTATTTGGAAGTGCTGAAAAGGCTGTGTGAAAAAGTTAGATCACCTGAACTTTTTGCCAACAATTCATGGCTCTTGCATCACGACAATGCACCAGCTCACACGGCACTGTCTGTGAGGGAGTTTTTAGCCAGTCAACAAATAACTGCATTGGAACACCCTCCCTACTCACCTGATCTAGCCCCCAATGACTTCTTTCTTTACCTGAAGATAAAGGAAATAACTGAAAGGAAGATATTTTGATGACATTCAGGACATCAAAGGTAATACGACGACAGCTCTGATGGCCATTCCAGAAAAAGAGTTCCAAAATTGCTTTAAAGGGTGGACTAGGCACTAGTTTCAGTGCATAGCTTCCCAACGGGAGTACTTTGAAGGTGACCATAGTGATATTCAGCAATGAGGGATGTAGCACTTTTTCTAGGATGAGTTCATAAACTTAATTGTCTGACTTTGTATACTATAAAAGCCACCTCAACTCTGGCGAACAATTAACTTTTTCATGCACAAAGAGACCTCAGAGCCCCAGGAAAAAGAAGCAGTTGGAAATTTAAAGAAATGAATAGAAATAACTGTTCAAACTCTCTCCCCCCCACACCGCCAAAGAACCAACAAAACAAAACAGAATATGGAACTGTGGGACCAGCTTGATTGATGGCACTTATTTTCAATATACAGTCTAAGTTGTGACAAATAAATACAGGTTGTCATCGCCACCATCACAATCAAGATATTTCTATCACCCTAAAATGTTCCCTGTGCCCCTCTGCAATCAGTCCCCCTAAACCTCCATGCCACCAGTGATCTGCATTTCGTCACTATATATCACTTTTGCTTATTCTACAACTTATTATAAATAGAATAATAGGGCATATCATATAGTGTTCCACTACATAAAACTACAACAATTATTTTTCATCCATTCACTTACTGATGGATATTAAGGCTAATTCGGGTTTGGGCTACTATATTATAAATAAAGCTACTATGATTGTTTGTGTATAAGATTTCTTATAGCATGTTTTCATTTCTCTTGAATAAATACCTAAAAGTGGGCCTGCTAGGTGGCATAGAGTAAATCTATGTTTCATTTTATAAAAACTGCCATACTACTTTCCAAAGTTGTATCCCTTTACAGTCCTACCAGCAATTCTACATAGCTGCATCCTTGCCAACAGGTGGTATTGTGAGACTTTACTTTTAACTATTCTAGTGGATGTGAGGTAACATCTCACTGTGCTTTTACTTTACATTTCAGTAGAGGTCCTTTATCAGAGTGAGGATATCCCTTTCTTTTCAAGTCAGTTGAGAGTTTTAATTATGAATGGGTGTTGAATTTTATTCTATGTAAATTATGCCTTAATTACACTGATTAAAAAAAGAAAAACCACATACAGCTAACAGCAGACTTAGTGAAACACTGACTCCATTCCTTCCGAAGGCGAGGTACTCTGCTCCCTATCGCTTCTATTCATCATTGTTCTGGTTTAGCCATGTAATAATAAATAAAAAAATAATGGGGGGTAAAAAGAATATAGACTGCAGAGGGAAAAAAACTGTCCCTATTCTCATATGACATGATTTACAAAGAAAATCCTAAAGGATCAATAAACAAAACAAAAAAACCCTAGAGGTATAATAAGTGAATTTAGCAAGGTCATCGAATACAAAGTTAATATAGAATCAATTATATATCCTGGGATTTATCTCAGGAACACAAAGTTGATTAAATTTTGAAAATAAATGAAATTTACCTTATGTTTACATGATAGTTTATGTAGAAAATCCTATGGAATTTACAAGTTAACTAGAATTGGTAAGTTTAAGAAGGTTGCATAATATAAAATCAATACACAAAATAAATGGTATTCTATGTGCTAGCAATAAACAAGTGGTAACTGAAAAAGAGAAAAACCAACAACACTATTTGCCTGGTTCTTCTGGCTATCAAGTTGCCAAAGACAGGCTCTGAGATATTGGCCTGATTTCTCTTTCCCTTATAAACGACTCTACTTTAATCAAACCAACAAGTTCTGTTGACTGTCTCCTGAACATCTCCAGCACTTACCACGTTTCTTCACCCCCCACAGCCAATCATGATCTTTCCCAGGGAAAACAGGCCCTAACACTGAAACCAGACTCTCACAGTTTCTTTCTTTCTTTCTTTCTTTCTTTCTTCTTCTTTCTTTCTTTCTTTCTTTCTTTTTCTTTCTTTTCTTTCTTTCTTTTTCCTTTCTTTCTTTTTGAATGCTTCGCTTCTTTTTTTCTTCTTTTCTCTTTCTTTCTTTCTTTCTCCTTTTTCTTCTTTCTTTTTTCTTCTTTTTCTTGTTTTTTTTTTTTTTTTCTTTCTTCTTTTCTTTTCTTCTTTCTTCTCTCTTTCTTTCTTTTCTTCTTTTCTTTCTTTCTTTCTTTCTTTCTTTCTTTTCATTTTTGTCATTCATGAGGTAACAACAGGTCTCCTGGCAGCTCTTGGGAGAGCACCAGACCAAGCCGGATCAGACTGGCCCCAGAGGCTTGAACAGGTGTAGTTAGCAGCTACATGACCCTAACTGACCTCAACAGCACTGAACCAAAATTCATGAAACCCAAGTAGCAGAGATGCTAGTTTTACCACACAGCCCTTGGAGAAGTGCGGGGTCAGTCAATAAGATCTGGTGCAGGGGCCAAATTTGGAAACACCTAGTACTGATAAATCACACTCAGCCAGATGTAATTTCTTCGTTCTCTATAGCCCTTTCCACATCCCTACCCTTAGATGGCTTAGTTCCAAGCCTACCCAATCAGACCTCTGAATTAGAATTAATAAATATGTATAATTTCTCCTTACCCTCATCTCTTAAAACTGATCCCAAGCGTTTCCTGGGGGAAACTAACATGAGCTTCCTCTATGGATGTATCCTCATTCGGCTGGCCTGATGAATAAAATCTCTATTTCTCTGTGAAAACCTGCTGCCTCAGACTTTTGGCTTCCCTGTAAGTGGCAGGCAAGGAAATCACCAACTTTGTTGAGGAACACTAATAACTTCATCATTGCAACAATCTCCCAACTTTCTCTAGTTTGCAACTTTATTTGCCACTGGCTACATGACCAGAGTGGTATGTCTAAAATAAAAGTCTCATGTTATCGTGTAAATAAATCCTTAGGTAACTATAACCTTATAAATTAAAAGGCACTTCATGATCTGACATACTACTCAAACCTCATCTGTGACCCAATCTTCTCCTCTTGCTCTACATTCCATTGATAGGTAAATGTTTTTTGCAGTTCCTCAAATGCAATATTCCTCTCTCCTCAGTCTGGAACTTTGCACACGATGCTGATTCGCTCTGAAAGTCTTCTCTGCACCCCAATCCCTTTGTCATTCCCTCCCCAAATGGAACAGAGTTAGAAGAGACCCAAAGTAAAAATATAACATTTGGCAGGCTAGTTTATACAATAAGTAATAAAAGCCTAAATTAAGGTATTACAGTAGAAACAGATGAAATGAATAGAGAAATAAAAGCGAGCATTTTAGCAATCATGTTGTACTAAAACACGGCTTGTGGAAATAAGAGTCATCTTCTATGGGAGTTTTCCTGTATTTCCTCAATCCCGATAAAATAATTCAAGAACTTTTGAGTTATGTAAAAGGAATTTTCACAGGACAGACCGAGTTATTCCCTGTGAGTTACCTCTTACTTTCGCAGCCTCACTTAAGAGCCTGTTGGGTGAGAGCAGGGACGTGACCAGCAGTGCAGTGCAGTTCCTTGGACCAGCAGCACCGCATTGCAGGGGGACTGGCCGGAAACCCACACTACTGAGCTCCACACCAGACTTTCTGAACCAGAAACTCCAGGCACAGGGACCAGAAATCTGTACTTTAAGAAGCCTTCAGGTGATTCTGATGTAAGTTCAAGTTTGAAAGCCACAGGTTAGGGGATATGGAAACAGTTGTAAACCAGAAAAAATACCATAACCACAACAGAAACTATCAGAAGGATGAAACTGCAGAAAAACAAGTCAATAGTAATCGACAACCTACTCTTTACCCCATTGAAGGGCACTGTAATTCACTCTGGGGGCAAAAAAAGAAAAAGTAAATTTACATGAATAATGTAATCTTAAGACTCTGACAAATATCATGCTGCTAAAGGCCACTAAGGAACAGCTACCTTTAAGTGCTTAAAAACTAAAGAAATTATACATAATGATTTATAACCCCATTATTCATTAGTTTGCTTACTCAATAAACATTTACTGAATGCTGTTATTATACAAGACATTATGGTAAGAGCTAAAGTGATAAACAGGTTTTAAATGAAAGCAAGAGAAAATCCAGGAAGTCACAGCTTTAAGTAACTTTGTTTGTCGCACTGGAACTCATCACCAAGGAAGATTCTAAAGAAAAAAATAGTCAACAATTCTATTTTTGTTCTGTACAAGACCACAATAAAACCTTAGCTGCTTTTTTAATTTATCAATTGTAAGTCCAATGAAATTAATTTCAGTGTGTGTGTCTAAGGAAATATCAGTTCTTATCCTCTAAAACTTATATGTAATATACACATGCAACACATACATATATACATAATATGTATGTATATATAACCTAGATAGGCTTTAAGATGAAAAAACTCTCAACTAAGGGCTGACAAGGATTACGTTTTTTAGAATATTACCAAATTCCTTTTGATCACTGCTGTAATTTATTGCATGGTTACTGCCTCTTTTCAATCAATATGCTCATTTTTATAAGTCCTGTGTACTGTGTACCAATATCATCATTTCTTGGAAGCAATAGGGAGAGTGTAGGGTTTTGAGTCAGACATATATGAACTCAAATCCTTTCTCAGCTACTTAATTATCTGTGTCATTAAATAATGAGGCCTCAGTTAAAAAAATTTTAATGATAGTTTCATGAGATTATTGTGAGAATTTGGTTTACTAACAAGTCCACAATAGATGTTTCATAAATGTCACTCCCTTACTTCTGTCTCTTTTTAAGAATGGCATCTCTTTTCCTTACTCCATTATTTACCCTCAAAGTCTTGATATATTTCATACTGACAGCCAGAAATAGGACACTGCTAACAACATATGTGCTGTAAAGGTCCTTCCTTGGACCGATTCTTCTCAGTATTTAAATACTGAAATGGTAGTGCTGTGGAAAAGACTTGCATGGGGAGTTAGTTTCATTCATGCCAGCAAGTAGTTTTACCTCCTTGGACTGGGATAACAACGTCTCATGAAAAATAAGGGTGTTAGACAAGATAATCTCTAAGACTTTGGATCTTTAGGTCTGTAAGATTCTGATTCTAATTTTTGGGGAAGAATTATTTTGCATCATTAGGAAATGGATCCTTGGACCCGAGAATGCAATTTATTTGGGAAGGAATGCTCAAGATAGAAAAGTAAGGTGAAGTAAGAGAAAGTAGGAGACAGCAAAAAGATCAGTCCAACTCAAAATATCTGCGCTTCCCCATATTCATTCTGCTGTAATTGTTTTAGAACAGAAATGCCTTCTTATATACAAATTTATGTGGCATAATTTTTATCTCTTGTAATACATATGATCTTAATATTGATCCTTCTAGAATACTTTTTCAGGAATGATGGTTTCTCATACTCATGGCAGTGAATATGCTGGTAGGTAGTCTCTTTCTCATAAGATTTGTTGTCCTGTCACTTCTCCAATCAATCTAAAGACAGGCTTATAGTTACAGTGTCAACAAGATAATCTAAGAATGATCTATTTTTTAACCTCAGTGTTGCTCATAGTGAAGTCTAGCAGATACCTTTCAGGTATTTGCTCAGCTTACAATTTATCTTTCTGGAAAAGGTTGCATTACTGACATTTCTACTCACTTCCATTTAAACGTGTATTTATTTATCAAGAAACAACACTATTCCTCTAGGCCCTTGGAGAAGCTCAAGTCATCTGTAAAGGCATCAAAGTATGGGGAAAGTTTGTTATATTTTAGTTCAGTACTAAAAAATTTACTTCTACTGAGACTATCTGGCCCTTGCTTTGTTTTATGCACATCATCCTCATAGTTTTTAATAATAAAAAAAATCAATAAATGACCCCAAGAAAGAATAACATTTAACATTTCATATTTTCTTGCTACTAACCATTCATTCAGAGACCTAGGATCCTGATCATGAAAATGAGACGAGAGCGAGAGATAGAGAAAAACCCTATTTTTCTCACAAGATTTATTTCTATTTTCTATAGCCATTCTATCAACATGACCTCACAAACTGATTTCTAAAGCACTGATCCAGAAAACTATTTCTTCAGCCTCTCAATTTTTCTAAACGATACAAAATGTTTCCTTCAAAATAGTCATTCTCCTGTACCAATCAAAAGGATTATCATATTCTTTTGTAAAAGACCCACTATATAACCATATAAATTTACAAAGATTTCAACATTCTGTTATTCATCACATCCTATCTTCTATTTCTATGATGCGATCTTTCTAATAAAAAGTATCGTGATTGCAATTACTGAGGAATTAATAACTATCTAAAAAACTTAATGCCCAAGAAATGCAAAGCTCTGAAATTTAATCTCTATCTTATTTGGGAAGGTTTCCACTGAATCTTCCTACTTGGAAAATTTACACTTAACAAACTAAGAATTTTGGTTAGAAACAGCTCTCCATGAATGCCACGAAAAAACTAATTTCATTTTAATGCAGGCTAATTTACGTAAGATCAACATACATTAATGTTTTAAAATATAAAATATTTAAAAATAAGTTAATATTTTAATTTTCATACCCAACTTTCTTTCTTTACGTCAAGAAACATGAGTTGGATTTACTTTTCAGTTGTCTGAGACACATAAATTAACAGGCATTAGATTTAACTGACTGACTTATAATTATGAAAACCTTAAGGAAATAACCTTACAGATTAAAACATCAAGAAAATGAGGAAGAAAAGAATTACCTCTAATCATTCAAATTAAAAACTTTTTAAAAACTCACTAAATCAGTGAACATTATAAATCAGAAAGGACTTTATATTACGAACAGAGAGAAAAACTAAAATGAAAATGAACAGCTTAAACTTACTGGGTTATCTGTGGAATCATCAGCCAACTGTAAACCAAAATAGTCACGCTCAGTCAAATCAAGATGCTTGAAGACTATATCCAACAGAACTTGCCCCTGATCATGTTTCTAGAAGAAAAATAAAAGGAAATCAACACTGATAAGCTATGTACACTTTCAGATTTTTAACCTCTTGGACTTTTTTCCTCTTCTGTGAAACTGGCAGCTGTTTCCATACCAATGACTGAGTTGAGAAAGAAGACTTCACAAGTTACACAGTACTTTAAAAAGTCTGACTTCAGGCAAACTGATTCAAAGAGTACATAATAAATATGAAGATAGGAGGAAAACCTTTGACTTAAAATACCGTACGGTTATTTAATAACCTTTCAGGTTATTATCATGGTATTTTTGTAATTTTATATTGTTTCCACATTAACTACTGTATATATCCATATCATTTGTCTTGTGGTTTTTTCATTTTGTTTTTTATTGTGCTTCTCTTTATTGTATTCACAGATGTTGCGTTTTTTACAAATTGAAGGCAAGACCCTCCACCAGCAAAAAGATTATGACTCACTTTATTGCAGTGGCCTGGAACTAAACCTGTAGCATCTCTGAGGTCTGCCTGTATACATTTTTAAAAAGACTGTGAGGGCGAACCTGTAACGTAGAGGAATGAAACGGGCCAGGATGGAACAGTCGCAAACTGGTCAGCTGTTGTCCTGTCTCAAGAATGTCAACTACTCACCTCCAGCCAATTGTTGCCATGTGGAAATGCAGGCCCCAGCTTTACAGATTTTCTCACTTTATTTTTTTTATTTTTATTTTTTTTTTAAAGATTTTATTGG
This sequence comes from Rhinolophus ferrumequinum, assembly GCF_004115265.2. NCBI lineage: Eukaryota > Metazoa > Chordata > Mammalia > Chiroptera > Rhinolophidae > Rhinolophus > Rhinolophus ferrumequinum. The sequence continues at coordinate 90,843,693 of NC_046291.1, read as the reverse complement.
GGAAGGGGAACAGGACTTTATTGGGGAACAGAGTGTACTTCCAGGACTTTTTTCCAAGTCAAGTTGTTGACCTTTCAATCTTAGTTGTGAAAGGTGCCGTTCAGCTTCAAGTTGTTGTCCTTTCAGTCGTAGTTGTGGAGGGCGCAGCTCAGCTCCAGGTCCAGTTGCCGTTGCTAGTTGCAGGGGGAGCAGCCCACCATCCCTTGCGGGAGTCGAAACCGGCAACCTTGTGGTTGAGAGGATGCACTCCAACCAACTGAGCCATCCGGGAGCTCAGCGTCAGCTCAGCTCAAGGTGCCGTGTTCAATTTTTAGTTGCAGGGGCCGCTGCCCACCATCCCTTGCAGGAGTCGAGGAATTGAACTGGCAACCTTGTGGTTGAGAGCCCACTGGCCCATGAGGGAATCGAACCGGCAGCCTTCGGAGTTAGGAGCACGGAGCTCTAATCGCCTGAGCCACCGGGCCAGCCCCAGATTTTCTCACTTTTTGAGTATCCCATCATTTGTCTTGTTTATTCTTACATTTTAATTATGACTGGAAAGTGACATATTTGACTAAATAAAATTTAAAATTTGTGTCTAAAATAAAGTCACAAAAAGGGAAACAAAAACTGAAAATTGTAGCAAACTGATGAAGGATTAATATTTTAATTATAAAAGTATTCAGAGATCTTTAGAAAAATATCTCATTTTAACCACATACCAATTCTATCATGTAGGCATTATTTCTTTTTAGCAAATATTAGTTAGAGTAAGAGTAACAATAACTTCCCTAAGTTCTACAACTACTAAGTTATGGGCGTGACAAGATAAAGGGAATGACAAGATAATTCCCTGAAAAAAATATGTAACTGAAAAATAAAGACATGGAGAAATGATAAACAGCTTCAGTAGTAAAAGAAATAACAAAATCGAAAACTATAGTGACAATCCAAAAAAACATTCCCATGAGTAAGATGAAAAATACTTATTGTTGTTACTACTGTAGATAGATATACTCTTTTGGGAAAGCAACTTGGAAATATTAAGCAAGAACAATAACAATATTGACTACTTCTAGCATCCTAACCTGTGAAAAATAAAATCCAATATTGGGGAAAATAGTTATACATGCCAACATATTCACTGAAGTATTATTTCTATAAAACAAATATTAGAAAACACGTTAGTAAATAGTGGTTTTACTACGAATTTTTACTCTCATTAGTTGTAGCAGTTTGGTAGCTTCCAGCTACAAGCTAGAATTAAAACTCAGAGCTGAAACAATATGGACATGTATTTTTTCATATAATGGAGAGAGTACAGAGGTACAACAGACTCCAGAGCTGCCTAATTCAGCAGATGAGATGTAATCAAGCATGAGGATTCTTTCCATTTCTCTTATCTGCGTTCCTGCTGTTGGCATATTTGTAGACTGCAAGCAAGGTGGTCACAGCAATTTGAAAATTCATACCCATACATAACAATGTTTAAAAGAACAACCTTCCCTGTATGGTTATCTTACAAAGAACTTCCCTTCATGTCTTATTGGCCAGACTGAGTCAAATGGCTATTTGCAAAACTCGTCAATGGCAGGAAGTATGTGCTTCAAACAGTGCCTCACAATGGTGGTTCCCATTCAAATAACGTGTGAATATTTTTTATATTTATGCAACTCACTGCCCCATTCCTCTCCCATTCTTATTCAATTGATCCAGGATGAAGACCAAGCATTAATCTTTATACAAAGCTACTAAGGTAAGTCTAATGTACTCTTCTAGAGACAGGAGACAATAGACCATTTCTCCCTGTATCTCCAGCTAAGTGAAACTTAAAAAAAAAAAAAAAAGATTAAAAACAAACTCTGAAAGGTGAAAAGAAAGTGACAGCTTGGCTAGGGAATTCCTTGAGTTTTCTTTCCATTTCTTTTATTGAGGTAAAAGTCACATAAAATTAACCATTTTAAAATGTGCAATTCAGTGGAATTTAATACGTTCATAATATTGTGCAACCATCTGTTTATTTAGTTCCAAAACAGCTTCATCACACCTAAAGAATACCATACCTATTAAACAGTATCCCGACCCCCCACCCCAAGCCCTGGCAACCACTAATCTCCTTTCTGTCTCTATGAATTTACCAATTCTGGGTATTTCATATAAATGGAATCGAATAATGTGTGACCTTTGTGTCTGGTTTCTTTCACTTAATGTAGAATTTTCAAAATTCATCCACGTTGTAGCAATATCCATACTTTGCAAAGATTTTCTCCCATTTTGTAGGCTGTCTTTTCACTTTTTTGATCACATACTTGGATACACACTAGCTTTTATTTTTTGTGAAGCCCAATTTATTCATTTTTTTTCTTTTGATGCTTGTGAATATCTAAGAATTCATTGCTAAATCCAAGACTATGAAGAATTACCCATGTGTTTTCCTCTAAAAGTTTTGTACTTTTAGCTACATGTAGTTCTCTTAGCCTTTTTGAGTTTCCTTGAAATAAAGTCCTAGATAGACACTATAATGAACCACATGTGAAACTGACCAAAATTAAAAGAGCAAAAGGTTTAAAAACTCACCTACAGTGTGGAATACATGCATGATTTTCAGTTAGGTCTCAGGATCTCTCTCTCTGTCTCTCTCTCTCACACACACACACACACACTAGACCAGAATAGTAATATAAAGATTCTGGAAGCCAAACTGTCATTAGAACCACAATCCACAAAAGCAGGCCAGGCCCCATGTTACCAGGGTGACTCCCTGGTATAAAGATGACTGAATATGGTCCAGTCTCATGTTGCCCAAAATGTCCAAGATACTACCTAACACCACTCATCACACAAATAGTCAGGAAAATTTCAACTAGAATGATAGGAAACAACCAAAGATGCCAACACTGACATGACTCAGATGTTGGAATTATCTGATAAAGATTTTGAAATAGTCATTGTAAAAATGTTCCAATGAGCCATTATGAAAGCTGTTTTTAAATAAAGTTGAAAAAAACAGAATATTTCTGCAAAGAAATAAAAGATATAAAAGAACCAAATGGAAATTATAGAACCCAAATATACAGCAATAGAAATAAAAACTGGCTGGATGTACTAATAGAAGAATGAAGATGAGAAAGAAAAGAATAAATGAATTTCAAGACAGATCAATAGAAATTACCCAATCTAAGCATCACAGAGAAAATAGATTAAAAAAAAGAAAATGAGATTATGTCACAGAAATGGCAGCATGAGGTTAGCCTCTTGAAAACTCCCCTGGAATTCACAGCAAATTGAAGAGCTATAATTCCACAAACGACTCCCTTGCCCAGCGGACAGGCAAGACTAAGAGACATGCAGTTGAAATCATCTAAAGGTGGGCAAATTGGGTGAGTGGGGGAGGAGGGAAGAAGGAAGTGCAGAGACCAGGCTGCACAGGTGCAAGAGAGGGAAGAATTCTGACTGCTAGGACTCCCCTTATGGCCCACAGTCCCACCTGAGGTATCAGCATATAACACGGCTGAACCTAATGCTCACGGCAGAGACCTCGAAGCAAAGACTGAGGGAAGAAGAGTGAAAATGGCGGTTTAAGCCCTCACTGCCGAGCAGAGAACAGAAGCCATGAGAACAGAAGCCATAGGCACTGAGCCTAGCCGACCCCCCCCACCCTCCCAGAGCTCACCCCGCCACCACCTGCCCAGTGCTAGAAGCTGAGCGGTAGCAGTGGCAGATCAAAAGAACAGAATATTTGCAGTTCTGAGAACTGCGGCCCCGCAGCCACAGACTAGCAGCCCAACTAGTTCTGGCAAAAGGGAAGGAATTTTACGCGCAAGATAACTGTGCTGGTAATTGCTCAGACCCACCTCTCACAACCCACCTTGCCGGTGCCCCCACCTATCTGGGCGGATCCCTGCAGGGGTAAACAGAGCCCTGGAAACACACAGGCTCTGAATCTGGTGGAGGAAGAGCTTTGGGACTTCAGAATCTCTCCATAAACCCCAACAGAGCAGTGCCCTGAGACCCAGGCCACCTGCTCACAGAGGAGAATCCTACCTTCCAGGAAGCCCGCCCCCCCCCCCATTGTGTGAGAAGCCAGAACAGTGCAAGAGAAAATACAACACTACAGCATGAGAGAGAATAAAAGGCTGCAGAGGGAGAGAAAATAAAACATTTCATCAAAACCTATTTGAAAGCAAAAAGAAGACCTCTTCCTACCAACCTGTTGCAGAACCCACTCCTGTAGCTGTCTAGGAAGAGAAATAATAATTCATTAATTCCTATGAGTAACCAAGGTAACAAGGCAGCTCAGAAAGAAAACGAAGTCTCCAGAAAATGAACTTAAAGACACGGAAATATGTGACTTAAATGACAAAGAATTCAAGATTGCAGCTCTGAAAAAAACTCAACGAGATGCAAAACACAGACAGGTCATTTAAGGAACTCAGAAACAATCAAAGAACAAAATGAACACTTTACCAAAGAGGTTAAAATTTTGAAAAAAAGAAAATGACCAGATCCTTAGAGACCTGTGGGACATGAAAAAAGATACAACAGTCATGTCTTTAGAATCCCTAAAAGAGAAGAGAGGGAGTTTCAGGATGATAAATGACTTAAGGAAATATTAGCTGAAATTGCCAAATTTGGCAAAAAGCAAAAACATAAATTCAAGAATCCAAATGAAGCCCAAACAAAATTAATTCAAACAAATCCACATCGTAATCAAACTACAGAAAACAAAAAGGAAAAAAGATCTTGAAAGCAACTATAAGAATTAGGCATTTACCTAGAGAGAATGACAATTCAAATTAGAACAGACTTTTCGTCTGCAACCATAAGGCCAGAAGGAAGTGGTACAATCTATTCCAGGTGTTGAAAGAAAAGAACAGTCAACCCAAAATTCTCTATGAAGGGAAAATATTTTACAGGAATGAAGGGTGAATAATGACATTCTCAGAAAAAGAAAAATTTAAGGAATATATCACCAACAGATCATAACTGAAAGAATGCCTAAAAGTTGTCCGACCAAATGAAGTAAGATGAAGAAACTTGGAAAAACAGAAAAGAAGATAGAGGAATGGAATGGAAGAAATTGGGAAAAATATGAAAGCCTATGCTTCTCTTCAGGATTAAATTGTGTGACGATTAAAGCAAAAAATTTTAACTTTATCTACTATGCTGCCCGATTTATGTAGAGAGAAAAAATTTAAGACAATTATAAAGAAGAAAAGGTAAAAGTCCCTACTGGTAAAATTTCTATCATTCACTCACGGTGGTAAAATGTGGTTGCCAATATACTATGATAATTTATATATATAAAATGTAGTAACAAGAGCAACCACTCAAAAAAGCTATATAAAAAGATACTTTCAAAAATACTAAAATAAATAAAACTGAAATTCTAGAAAATGTTTACACAATCTATTATGTAGAAGGAAAAGAACAGAAATGAACACATAAACAGAAAGCAAGTAATAAAATGGCAAACTTAAGTTCTAACGCATAAATAATTACATGAAAGTAAATGGCCTAAATACATGAATTAAAAGGGAGAGACTGGCAGAGTAAGGAAAAAAAAAACATGACCCAACTATATATTATCTAAAAGAAACTTCAAATATGATGGTATATGTAAGTTGAAAGCAAAGGGATAGAAAAAGATATATCATGCAAATATTAATTTTAAAAAGTAGACTTGAGCACAAATAATTTTACAAGGGGGAGAAAAAGGATGTTACAGACTGTTCATGCACAAAAGAACATACCTGGAAAATATATGAAACAAAAATCGAATGTGAAAAAAATTAGATAATAGAAAAGCCACAAAGATAACTAGAAATATCAAAAATTTAACAATTGCTAGAAATACTACACTGAAAATCAGCAAGAACATATAAGTCAATAATATGTCAAGTAACAGGATCTAATTGTCATTTATAGGATACTCTACTCAACAGACACCCATTCTTTTCAAGTGTCTATGGAACATTCAAAGACAGACCACATCCTGGATCATAAAACAAACCTTACCAAATTGAAAACAACTGAAATCACATAGTGTATGTTCTATAACCACAATGAAATCAAAACAGAAAACAGTACTAGAAAAAGAAAAATTTAGAAACTAAACACTTGGAAATTAAAGAACACATTTCTAAATAATCTACAGGATAAAAGGGACTTAGAGAAACAGTACAATAAACTGATCAAAAAAAAAAGGAAACTCAATATGTTACAATCTGGCTGTGGGATACAGCCAAAGCAGTGCTGAAAAGAAAATTTATAGATCTAAATGTTTACATTAGAAAAAGAAAAGCTCTCAAATCAAGTTTAAATTCCCTCCTAAAGGAAACTAGAAAGAGTAAAATAGACAGAAGGGAGTAATACAGGTAAGAGCAGAAATCTATGGAAATCTGGTTCTTTGAAAAGATCAATAAAATCAACTAACTTCTAGCAAGAGTAATAGAGAAAAAAGCAGAAACACAAATTACCAATTACAGAAGTAAAACTGAGGACATCACTACATACTCCAAAAACATTTATAAGGTACATAAATAGAAGAAAACAAATCTACACAATAAATCTGACAACATGGATGAAACAGACTAATTCCTCAAAACGGAAGAATCTACTAGAATTTACCTGACATGAAATAGATACTTTGACTAGCTGTAGAATTATTTTTAAAATAAAATACTTTAAAAAAACACCTCCCCAAAAATGAAATCTCCTGGTCCAATGATTTCTCTTGCAAATTCTAGGAAACATTTAAATAATAATTAAGAACAATTCTATTCAACCTACCTCCAGAAAATCAACTCACTCTGTATCACCCTGCTACCAAAGCCAAAGACAGTACAAAGAAAGAAAACTACACTTATCCCTCATGAACATAGTTGCAAAATTCCTCAACAAAATATTAGCAGATGGAATTGAGCAATCTCTCAAAAGGATTAGACACAATGACTAAGTGGAGATTTTCCAGAGATGGTTCAATGCTCCAAAATCAGTCAGGTGATGATGCCCAGAAAGCAGCTCCATGGACCCGCTCCCCAGCAAAACAGCTATTGTGGGGAAAATAATTTAAAAACAAGCGAACAAAGCAACTCACGAATTTAAAGTTTCAGGAAATTGTCTTAAGAGCGTACAATAAACAAAACAGCACTTATTCAAGGAATTCTAAATCTGGTAAGAGCAGTGAGTGTGTGGCACTTGAGCCATGATCACAATCCACTTCCTCTCACTCCCTCTCAGGCCAACACGATGGAAGCTCTCCTCCAGGCAAGTGCGAAGACGGGATTTCTCCACCTTCACATCCAGTTAAGGGGCACAGTGTCTCTGCAGAAGGGGCAGGGCCACCAGCATTTCTCATGCATCACAGCTCCTGTTAACAGACTGTAAATCACAGGATAGGTGGCCAAGAAGTTGGAGGCCTCCACCCAACCCTGACTCATGGGACTGAGACTCTACCTCAATCACAGAAAGTAAAAAAATACTGATGCCACAAAGCAGATGAGATTGCTCAGGGTCAGAAGGAAGAGTAAGGAAACAGCTGATAGAAAACGCTGACATGAACGAAAATCCCGAGCAGGTAGAACAGTGACTGAGTGAATGATAAAATGGCCTACAGAAGAATTTTGAAATTTATATGGCTTTCAGTCTCTTTGCAGGCATTTCTGGTCCTATAGTTTTTCTTATTTCACAAGACGACCAGTTAGAAAAGGCATTTAACAGAATGTCTAAAACACAGGGACGGCACATCTGCAGAGCAACTAACTTACTGGAAATAGTTTCTCTAAAGATGAAGAGATAGTCCCTAACGGAACTTTAGGCTTATCACTAGAACTTTAAGGAGTAACAACTGCCAGGCAAAACTGAGATTCTTACTCTTGCTGGCAGGCCAAGCATAAGGACAGATGTGTCAGACAAGTTTGTAGGAGACACTAAAAGGCAGCTCTACAGACCTATGGCAGAAAAAAATACTGTGGAAGGTGGTATGGTAAAACGGAAATGGCCAACAGTCAGGCCAAGTCCTTATCTAGCGAGCTGGTACACAGTCATGTATGAATCTTGTTTCCACCTAGGCCAGTTTCATCAACTCTGTAACGCAGGGGACGGACGAGATCCGTGGTACAGAACTACCTGTGCAGTGCCCAGGGCTGAGTGTGTGTACTTAGGTTTATGCCGACGCACGGGGGGAGAAAAGTGCCAGGAGGCCAGACTGGGGCTGCCCGCTCCACCCACAGTCACTGTAACTGATCCACCACACCCCGCCCCCCACACACGTAAGCGTGTGCATGTGTGCACGTGCCTTTACTGGGGGGAAAAAAGAGTCCAGATTTTTAAATGTCTGAACACAACTAGATTAGATGGTGTCTGCAGTCCCTTATTTCTAAAGAGGCTCTCTTGAAGATGGAAAGGAGGAATATATTCATATAAGAAAAGAGACAATTACGTAATCGGTGGCAAGGAGTGAGTTCCCTAACGCCTGGGCCACGGGCTTATAATGCCTGTTCCGGGACTGAAACCCTTTCGACCCCAGGAGAGCATGGACTTGGACTGCCTCCCTGGAGGAGAAATACACCACAGGAATAGATTTTCATTAGGCGTTTAGAGAGCGGAGACAATATAAACTTTAAGATACTACATAAACAACACTGATTTTGATAAGAAAAGAGGTTACTCACTGATGGGAAATGTCACGTTTAATAATAGCTTAAGGAAGTGGCACCAGTTCCTTTTTTCTGCCTGGAACTAATTTATAAAACAGGAGGAGGAGAAACAAATAATACAGTACTCCAAATATAACGCACGGCTTCTGCAGTTGAAAAACTAAATTATTTTCTATATAGAACTCAGGGCAAAAGCTTTCACATAAAGAGAAAGAGCCTCAAGAAGTAAGAGTTATAAATAACAAATTAACAATAATAAAAATAGCCAACATTTACTATGTTGTGAGTGTACATGTATCGACACATTTAATATCATAACAACACTCTGAGGTAGGTACTGTTAAGAATATTTAAAGATGATACCACCAAGGCACAGAGAGGAAACATGGGTTTCTAAAGATCACACAGGTAGTAAGTGGCAGGGCTTCCATTCTACCCCAGATTATCTGGCTCGAGAGTCCACGCTTACAGCCACAACGCAATACTTTGCTTTAAAGAATTATTTTGCCATTGTCAACAATGGCAGACTATTTATATTTAGTCTTCCCATCTGAAAGGGAACTAATTGAAGCTGACAATACACCATTGCTTTGCACAGCCTATTTAAAAACACCAACTTCCCATCCTAGCAGTATGGCAGACTTGATCATCTAAAAACTCTCTGGAACAAAATCCCTAGAAATGCTGGATAAAATGTCATAAACATTCTTTTAATTGCATAGCTAAGCTGAAAAGCAATTTTTAGCACGGATAAAGGAAGAAATGGAAAACTTAAAGAGGCCGGTGTGAGCTGCGATAGGGTGCCCTAGAAGGGCTTGCCGAAGAAGAGCACTCAGGGTTTATCACACGCAGGTGAGACCGGGAGGAGGCCCTGGGCTCAGACAAGGTGAGATACAGAACAGAGACTTTCCTGGATGGCGATCTCCTTAGTGAAAGGTAGAGTATGGGGGAAAAAATTCTCCCACCAGCCCAGGATGCGATCAAAGTTTTTCTGCCTTCACCTGGGATCTGGATGAAGAAGAAAAGTCTCCCCTAAAAATTCACAACCACAAGGCTGCCCTCACATGGGTCTAAAGTTTGATTTGTATACTATCTACTGTCTGTAGAAACCCAAAGGTGAAAAGTTATGATAAGAAATTAGTCCTGGGTAAAAACAAAACGTCTCTCGAGGAACACATCCTTAACCCAGATTACAGATGATCTGCAGAGCTAACGCTTACCTGGAGACAAGGTCAGAGCCCCAAAATTACCATGTGTCCCCGAAAATAAGACCTAGCTTTTAGAGCAAAAATTAATATAAGATCCGGTCTTATTTTACTGTAACATAAGACTGGGTCTTATATTAATTTTTGCTCCAAAAAATGCATTAGAGCTGATGGTCCAGCTGGGTCTTATTTTCGGGGAAACACGGTATAAAACAGGAGGAATCAAGAGCACGAGTCCGAAGAGCTGAATTCTACCCCAGTAGAACTTCAAATAATAGAACTACACAGACTATAAACTTAAATGATGTAAAAGGATCTACTCTACCCAACACAAATATTTATTACAAAGCAAAAATAATTAAGACAGTGTGGACTGGCAATGAAAGACCAAGAGACCATTGGAGTAAGAGGGAAAGCCCAGGAAACGGAGGGGCTGGCAGAGGGGGAATGGGGTGAACAGGCAGAACACAGAAGATTTTTAGGGCAAAGAAATTACTCCATGACACTGTAACAGTGGATACATTTCATTTTACACATGTCTAAACCCATGGAATGTACAACACCAAGAATGAACCCTAACGTAAACTACGGATTTGGGGTGATTGTGATGTGTCAATATAGGTTCATCATACGTACCACTCTGGTGCAGTATACTGACCATGGGGGAGGCTGTGGATGTGTGTGCGTAGTGGATACAGGAGAAATCGCTGTGCCTTCTGCTCAGTTTTGCTGTGAACCTAAAAACTGCTCTAGATGTTTTTTAAAAAATGTTTAAATATTACTGTAAATGTGGTAACTAAGCATGTGTTTACCTTTGCTCCTTCCTGAAAAGCTCATTATATTGAGGGGGAAAAGGGGATAAGCATTACAAAACATAAAACCAAAAGGACAAAGAGAAGGGGAGACGACAGTAGTTAAAGAGATAGGAACACATTTCGGAAGATAGAAAGCATATGGAAGAGACAGCAGAGCTAAATACCAAATACCTGAGAAAGATGGATCCAACATGAAACAAGTCAAAAACATACAAAGGCTCAGAAACTAGAGGCATAAGTATCAGAAAAGGTGAGAATAAAGCATGAGGTGAAAATTTGGAATAAAAGTGGTTGAAAATTCATGTAGGGAGCAATTACATCCTTCAGCCCCCAGTTCCAGTAGAATTAAAACAATGTGATATATACATGATGTATTGTAGAAATGTACTTGAAACCTAAGTAATTTTACTAACCACTGTCACTCCACTAAATGTAATTTAAAAAATGACTATACAGCTCACTTGAGGTGTTCTAAGATAAACTGCAGTGGTTTCAAACCTAGAGACACTAGGCATAGTGAGGAATAGGAGAGAATGGCATAATGGGAACAAGTGGATTTTGTGAACAAGCTACATAACTATCAAAACAGGATGATGGCAATGGGTGAGTCTAGTTATACACCAAGTGTATAGAGCAAACAGTTCAAAAAGGAGCACATCAAAAGCTTCTTAGAAAGATTTCTCTAAGAAGATGAATTTGATAGACTGTCTGACATGAAGAATATATAAAGATAAGATTCAGACGACTATTAAAGAGTTTTGGGGTAACTAATAATCTATATAGGAAACAAAGCAAAGAGAAAGAGAAAGACAGAGGGAGGGAGGGAATTACCAACTATGAAACCCAAGAAGTTTTGCACAAAAGAAAAAATAATCATAGCATACTGTGGCTCCACTGTAAATGTTTACATCATAATAATAATTATGCATAATAATAATAATAATGCCATAATAATGTACACATTGAAAGTAACATAAACTTTATATTAAGTCAATTATATTGATAGGATAAGGAGTAGGGGTTAAGGAAAAAAGAACTAAATTCTCACCTTTTTAAATAGGAAGTCAATAGATAACGCCTAAAACTGAAAAATTAATAGCAACATACACCTGCTATTTAGAGATATACAGGGCAATACCAAGGATTCTACTAAAAAGAATTAAGCTAGCTGTTTCTAGGGAAGTGAACAAGGGCAAGGGCAGAAGACAACTGCGATTTTGTAATACACCTTATAATACAGGTAAATCTATTTGACTCTTTAAATTAAATACATAAATAATTTGAAAAGACAAAAACTGAAAAATGACAGAGAGAAAACTAAGCATGTTTTTTAAACGACGCAATGACTAATTCTAGGAAGAGCAGACTAATCACAGGACACTGCTCGGCTTAGCAGTGACTTAACTTGCACAATCATACGATTAAGTCAGAAACTGCTAACTGCCTACATCATATCCATTTTCTCTCACTTATTTAAAATAAAACTCCAATACTATTTGGGATAGCAACAAGAATATCTAAACTCCCCAGCCTTGCAGCCCAATGTGGGCATGTGACTCAATCCTGGCCACCAAGATGCCACTAGAAACTGTGGGTAGGACTTTTAAAGGCCAAGTTCCTTACAACTGGGAGAGAAAACTAGTATGTGCACCTTTTGCTTCTCCATCCTCCCTCACCACCCACCTGAAAACCGACATGATTGCTAGAGCTCTAAAAGCTCTCCTGGATCATGAAGTATTGTTATGTACAGCCACGCTCTCAGGAAAGTGAAACACCAACAGGAACCATAGCTCCCTGGTAACTGTGAAGTTGTATCTCATTCCTGAACTGTCAAGCTCTAGAATTATTCAATGTGAGAGAAAAACAAAGTTTAGCTCCTTTAAGTTATTGTTACTTCCCGTTTCTTTTATTAGAAGACAAACGTAATTCTGATAAATAGAAAATAGAAAAATAAATAGTAGCGAGATAGATAAATTTAACTAAAAAATTATGACATAAGAATTTTAGAAGGGAGAGTGAGGGTGTAAAATGGACTAAGACTATTAAATCCTCATCTTGTATAAGAGGAAGTGAACTGATAATGCTCAAAATGAAAATAAAAACCAGCATAGAAAAATGGAAGCTGGAGGTTATCACTTTGTGAGGGGTGTAAATGTCTAACTATTACATTGTTTTGTATGAAAGAAAGAAAGAAGGAAGGGAGGGAGGGAGGGAGGGAGGGAGAGAGGGAGGAAGGAAGGAAGGAAAGAAGGAAGGGAGGAAGGGAGGGAGGAAGGGAGGGAGGGAGAGAGGGAGGGAGGAAGGGAGGGAGGGAGGAAGGAAAGACAGAAAGAGAAGGAAGGAAAGGGAAGGAAGGAAGGGAGGTAGGAAGGAAAGAAGGAAGGAAGGGAGAAAAATGGGAAGTAAATACCTAAAGCACAGCTCCAAATGTATTTGGAAGCTACTACTAAAAGAAAAGAATGAGAACATTTCATTAACTTTCATTGTGTTTTATCCTGTTTTGCTTCTTCAAATTATTTAAAATTTATATTATTACTTAGATAAAAATTAACAACCAAAACATTAATGCTGAATAGTTTAATCAGCCACTACAAAAATGTAGCACTAAGGTAGTGAAGAAATAACCTTTTCCAAAGAGAGGTCTGGCCTTTGCCCTCGGCTACTGGGGGGTGTCTTCATTTGCCTGGGGGCTTTGGTCACTGGACAGTCTAACAAACTGATTTATGATGGGGCTTTGGGCCACATCACATCAGTTCCCACCTCGAGAGGAACTGAAGACTAAAGGTATAAGGCCTGACCTCTGGGAGAGGCTAGAGATGAGTTAGTCACACAGGGAGTATGTGATTGAGTCCCAGTAAAATGTTTGGACACCAAAGGCTTGCGGGAGCTTTCCTCGTTGGAAATACTGTGCATATTATCACACATGGGGACCAGGAGGAAGTCACGTCATCCATGACTCCATGGACTAGAAGCTCTCCTGCATTCAGACTGCTTCGGGACTCTGCCCAATGCATCTCTTCCCTTGGCTAATTTTAATCTGTGTCCTTTCCCTGTAATAAACTGTAACCATGCATATAATAGCTTTCAGTGAGTTCCACGAGTCCTTCTAACAAATTATCAAAACTTGGAGTAGTTTTAGGAATCTCCCATGCTTGCATTTGATGTCAGAAGTGAGAGCAGTCTGGTGGACACGATACCCTCTGAACTTTGTGCTCTGGCTAACTCTGGGTAACTAAAGAGGAAGGAGAGGAAAGACAAAGGGCAAGAAGGGATGTTACATTTCCATAGAATCCCTTTTGGATGCTTTATAGACATTCATTTAATCCAGATAACCCTAATATAAGAGATGATACTATTTCCACTGTATATATAAAGAAATTATATATAAAGGGCAAGTAAGTGTGCCAAGGCCACAGAGAGCGTACTTATTAGGATACAAACCTAGCATTTCAGATTCCAAGGCCCATGCACGTCTCACTATATTATATCGTCTCCCTAATATCACAACGCTTCCCATATCAATTACTCATACAATGCTTGAAGTCTTAATTTTGACCTCACTATATGCTTAAATGATCTGTCTGTGATAGTCTAATACCTAGAATCCAGGATCAGATAGATCTATGTAGCTCTTTGTAGAACTAGCACAGTTCCCACCCAAGTTATTCTTGATTAAGAAAAACGAAAGTCACCTCATAGTAATACAAAGGTAAGGAATATCAGAAAATATATATAGTGAATCCAATGTTGTAAATTAACCAAGTACTAAAATTAAGTACCTATTCGATGATTAAGTGCCTATCTACCTCCGGATTTCTTTAATGTGGGAAAAAATTAAACAGCTGCAAAAGAAACATCAAAAACTATAAGCTCTGAAGTTTATTATAAACAAATCAAAGGAAGCAACCAAATGAAATATCTGCACATTCACAAAAATGTCATAACGATATTACAAATCACTCATATATTACAGCTGTTGCTTTTCTTTGTGGAAACTAAACAAAGTGTTACATTAAGAATTATGTGTAGAAATCAAAAGGAACATGAAAAAATAATCATAAAACCAGTTAGTAGGGAAAACATTTAAGAGGAAGACATATTACTATACTGAAATCCCAAATAAGAGGAAAAAAGAGTTTGGGGATAAGTAAAAGATTTTTGAAAGTGAGTAATTTCCCTGTATGTGTACATGCAGTGCATGTATATGTGCAAGTCTGTGTTCTATTTTAAATTTTTGGAAGCACAATAATTTTAAACCTTATTACTGGAAAGAATCTTAAAGAAGGGCAAAGACTAACTGGATGTTACCTTTAGTACAAAACCAAATTTCTAATACATAGATACTTAACTATCTAATTTGACTTAGGAACAATATTCTAAATAAGTACAAACATGAGAAGCAGTTTCTTTTCTACAGTATTGAGATCAGCGGAGTCCAACAACCACCACCAAAATCAGCCTCCGGGCAGAGGGTAACATTGGGCACCAGGGCTTCCTGTGGTGGATTCTTGGGTCCACAGGGGACTCAGAACAGGATTATCCAGGGGAGGGGAACAGGCAATGAGGCATCAGCAAATGGTCATGCAGCTTACTTATGTGATAACTGAATGTACTTCTATGGTCACCAACACCATTCCACTGAATACCATTAATAAAAGCTTGTTTGCAAGTTCTAGTAGGGAAACAGAAAACGGGTCAGAATCATCTGAGAAGGGCATGCTATGCAATTTCCAGAGACACACAAAAAGCAAGAGAGAGAAACTAAGCCCCAAACTAACCACCTAGTTTCATCAGATTAATCATGACAACCAGTGGCCTAGACAGACAGCCTTTACATTCAGTACAACACAAAAACAAAACAAAACAACAACAACAAAAAGTATGATGGCAAAAACACTTAAATCATTTATTCCCTCAAAAAATATGAAATAAGTCATAGAGGATTACCAACCCTGTGTTCCACACACACTGTTAATATGGTAGTTAAGAGACAAACTGGGGACTACAATATTTATGAATTGTTTTTGAGATGCTGGATATATAAACAACAAACACAAAATTGTTAAATAATTAAGTGTTAAGAACTGAACAGCCAAGGAGCGTGTCTCTGATAATAGCTGAGCCCAGCTCAACTAGGATTAAGGTGCATCGCAAATGTGACAGACGAATTCTGAGTCGAAATCTTCTAAAATAACAGACCCAATGGTGCATGTGCTTAGGGTCTCATCTTTGGAAAGCAAGCGGCATTTTATCCCCTTACCGAATCATTGCATCTCAGACTAATTTGATTTTAGAAGATGTATACATTGTCATCACTGAGTTGAGTCCTTATATTTGGTTCAACTATTTGGGTCAACTGAACAATGGATCAAAGAACACAATAAGCAATATATTAAATGTTTCAAATCAAAATCCATTATTATATAATGAGATATATTTTCACATTTTAAAACAACTAAGATTTTCAGTTCTTGTTATGATGGAGTAGCTAATATTGGAATACCTTCCTGCTATAAACATCTATAAAGGTTGAATCAAATACAACACACAAAAACAAACAACAAAACCCAACCCACTATTTGCAGGCATTAGACAACAACCAACACAGGGCTATGATCCTTGATAGAAGAGAATCAGATGAACCAATCCTACATTTACACTGGCTTTCTCCTTGAGGCCATTTTCCAAACAACGATATAGAGAAATAGAGCCCAAGAAGAAAGTGGTAATCTTGCTAGGATGAGAAAATTAAAATTAATGTTTGGGACTGCTAAGGTGGCTGGGTTTTGGCGGCAGGTTTTTAGAGAGGAAAGAGTCAAAGAGAAAAAGCTACAAAAGTCTGTATAAAAATCCCCTTCTGGTCCTCATCTGCCCCCTAGGCTGTGCACACGCAAAATTATACTCCTAGAAGCCTAGGAGGCAAGAGCTGTTGGGAGGCTGTTAACTACACAAAGATTTCAGAAGTGGTACAGTTCTAAAGAAAGGAAGTTCAGGCTCAGTCAGAGGAAAGAGATTTGAATGAATATTTCAGGCATTTATTTGAGACCCTAGACACTCCGTGCCCTACTAGGAAGGAAAACGAAGCTGAAAAGACTTACCTTAGCCAAGCCTGCACCTAAGCCTCCACGAGATCAAAGTGATCACCGGCAGTTTATGCGCCTGCCAGAAAAAAAGGCAATGCTATTTGGAGGAAGATAATAATCCAGAGCTTCTACAATAAGGTTGGCAAATCTTTCCTGGGAAGGGCCAGAAAGTAAATATCTTCAGGCTCTGAGGGCCATAAACAGTCTCCATTGATCATTCTCTTGAAAAGAAAAAAAAGAAACCTTTAAAAATGTAAAAACCATTTTTAGCTCATGGGCTATACAATAATTGGCCCATGGGCCGTAGTTTACTGTCCGCTACTCTACACTCACAATATCTTTCATGCGATGTGAAATTAGTAGATGTGTGAAGTAGAGAAAGTGACTGATAATAAAGAGAAAAGAAGTCAACAAAAAGAGACTTAAGAGTGATTTATATATTGGTCTTAGTATGAGAAGGCTTCAAAATAACTATGATTAACATATTAAAGACAACAGAAAACAGAGAAAACGGATTAAAATATGAAATACTTCCAAAGAAAACTAGAATCAATAAAAATGATCATAAAGACATTCTAGAACTGCAAAATATAATATGTGAAATATAGAAACTCCTAGGATGGGTTTAACCACAGAATAAGCACAGCAAAAAACAGAACACAAAGACAGATTAATAGCTATTCAAAGCATAGAAAGAAATTATACACAAAAAAATTGAACGTATGTTAGAGATAACATGCAGTGAAACAGCCTAACATATATGTAACTGGAGTCTAGAAGGAGAGAAAGAATGGGTTAGAAGCAATATTTAAATCAATCAAGCACGATAAGTTTTCAAACTTTATAACACATTAACTTATACATTCAAGAAGTTCATTGAATACCAAGCAGAATAAACACACACACACACACACACACACACACACACCCACCCACATCTAGGTATATTATAGACAAGTGACTAAAAAAATCAAACATGAAGAGAAAAATCTTAAAAACAGAGGAAGAAAGCACACGTCTCTTGTCCTTCAGAAGAACAATAAGAATGAAAGATGACTTCTCAAGAAAAACTATGAAACATAAGAAATAGCATCTTTAAATTACTAATGAAAAAAATATCAACACCAAATTCTATACCCAGAAAAAATATCCTCCAAAACATGAAGAGTAACTAAAGATATTTTTCAGACAGACAAAAAGCTGAAAGAATCTGTCATTAACAGACCCTATTTCAAAGAATAATAAAAGAATTTCTTTAAGATGAAGGGAAACAATTCTAGATGGAAGCATGGATATGTAAGAAATGAATAGACAATCGATTGTTTAAAGCAATCATAACAATGTCTTGTAGGGTTTATAACATACGAGGGGGGTGGTAAAAATATGTAACAATAGCAAAAAAGTAGGAGGCAAGTAAATGGATTTAAACTGCTTTAAGGCTTTTGCATTTTGGGGAAACATGGTAAAAGTACTAAATAAAGGTAGACTTTTGCAAGTCAGGACACATTTTGCAAGTTCTAAGGTAATTACTAAAAGTATGATATTAAAAGAGTAACCATAAAAGCTAATAAAGGAGATAAAATGGAGTAAGAAATGCAGGGGCACAGGGAATATCTTTTGGTAAGGGAAGTAAGTATTCAATGCCTTAATCTGGTGGTGGTGCTACAGATATATGTGCATATAAACATTCACTGAGTTGCATACTGAAGATTTCTGCACTGTACTATATAACATGTATTATACACATTATAATAAGTAAACAAAAAAAAATCTCTATATACTTTCCAGAGTAAGGAGACTAAGCTGCAGAATTTTTCTAAATAGAGTCAAACATATTTCTCAAAAATGTAATGGCTTACATCTATTTTCTGAAATTTTTTCCATAATGTACACTAGGCACTCAATACTTGTCATTAAATGAAATATATGAATAACTACAATTTTATTTAATCTATTGTACCACTGCAAAGATTTTAAAAGTTACCTAATTCTCAAAAAAAAGTAATATTTGACAATCGTTTCCTGTTTATTTTTTAGGAATAAACTGGCATTTTTACATTTTCCATGCACATGTATTTTCAATGAATATTGCAGGAAACAAACTGGGTTTTGGAAACAGTACAAGTACAACAGTACCTAGATGAAAATATCATCTATACATATAAAACAATGAGATCACTATTGCATAGAATTTTAATAATAATTAATAATAATAATATTCTTCTAAGAAAATATTTCTGGAACTAGAGAATAGATCAATTGAACCACAAGCAATAGAGCAAAGAAGAATCAACCTTTGTAAATTGCATAATATGAGTCAAACACATAAACAAGCACTTCACAAAATTCTCATTTAATTCTAAGCATCCTAAGCAGGACAAGTACTATTCTCTTAACAAATGAAGAATCAGAAATACAGAAAGATAGAGAAACTTGGTTAGAATCACAGAGCTAGTAAGTCTTCAAAATAAAGACTTAGAAATTCATCACTGGATAATAGCCTAGAAAATCTTTCAAGAAAAGTAAATGTCATTATCAGTAACAGATTCATGCATGACAAATATGATACAAGACCTAGCAACTATACATGCTTGATGAAAAGACGTTATTAAAGAATAAACTAAGAAATATGGTAACCTTAATTGCACACAACTATGAATATGACTGACAAGAAGTTTTCTAGTGATATACGAGTAGTTTAGGGAAACATTTCAAAATAGAGAAAGAAAATCTTTAATGATCTATCACATACTACAATGTTTGAATTTTCAAAATTATCATGTCTTCAGTGCAAAAAGATAACCAATTCCATTTTAATGTCTAATTTTACTCAAAAAATCTTGGTAAATAGTAAATTCTCCTTCAAAGTAGACACTGAAAATCAATCTGAGAGATGTCAAGGTTAAACGAGGCAGACTGCACACAAATGTTTGCTTCACTAAAATAACAGTGAAGGCAGTAATCAAGGAGAGTCTGTATAACAAGAGCCCCCTCTGTGACCAACAGCCCCCTCTCATGTCCCCCTTCCTTCTACCAATGTCTGTAAGAACTAGAGATTTACTACTCTCCGATGAAAATGATCCAGTCAGACTACGGATTTAGGGACATCGGGTACAGCTGATTAATTTTTACTGTGCTGAAAATAAGAACACAGACTTAATGGTATTTAACGGAATTAAGAGAACAAATATCAATGGTTTGAACTTCCCTATTAGTTTGCAGGCTATCATATACCACTGCACTCGCTGTATAACAAAATGCATAATAGGGGGCCATTCACATAGAGTAAAATACGCAGCACCTACACAGAAGTACAAAGCAACTCAGACTTTGAATGACCAGGGTGTAAATACCTGGGAGAATAAATATACTACACATCCCACAGTCAATTTCTCATTGTTCCTCTCAGTGCTTTGATGACCTGAAGTAATGGTAGAGAAAGTTTCTAAAACCTTAGTGCTCCTCATTCTAGTAATACACGCAACTCTACCGTGTTTCTCTGAAAATGAGACCTAGCAGGACAATCAGCTTTAATGCATCTTCTAGAGTAAAAATTAATATAAGACTTGGTATTATATTATACTATATTTATTTTATATTTGTATTATATTATACCCTGTCTTATAATATAGTAAAATAAGGCCAGGTCTTATATTAATTTTTGCTCCAAAAGACGCATTAGAGCTGATTATCCGGCTAGGTCTTATTTTCGGGGAAACACGGTATTAGAACTGATATTTAAATATATATTAAAATATATAAACATGCATGAAATAAATATATTAAATATATGTCTTCCTAAAAGAGTAATTAGATAAAGCATTGATTACAACATTAAAAAATAAAACATAGTTTTATTAACTAAAGTACCCAACAGAAAAATTATGCTAGATGGGAAACATAGCAAATCCTTCTACAGTATTTTGGAACAAATAGAGAACTGTAAGTTAAAATAAAAACTAAATATTAACTTATTAAATATTAACTAATATTAAATTAAAGCAAGAATTACTAAGTTTAAATACCCCCAAAAAGAAGTTTAAGGAGTCAATAACAGGAAAAAAGGCTTATTTTCTTATATCAACTCTCTAATACATGAGAGTCACCATTAACCAGAAATTTTTATAAAGCAGAATTACCTGCACTGAATGTTATCTCTGTTTGACCACCTATATTCCAATTATCTATTAATAACTGACAAAATACAAAACACTTAAAATTTTAAGTTTTGGAAAAGCACATTAGTTGGGTATGTTCGATAATATCCTTAAAGATACTACTCTACAACCCCTTTTCCAATGTGAAATGACTTGGAATTTGGGATAAAAAAGGTAAATTAGTGATCCTGCTAAATAGTAATACATATCGAAAATTTTAAACTTAAAAACTGGTAGAAAGCTTAATATTGTATGTTTCCCACCCTTATTGAGATATAATTGACATATAGTATTGTGCAAGTTTAAGGTATAAAACATGCTGATTTAATATACATATACAGTTGACCTTTGACAATGCAGGGTTAAGGGGCACCAACCCTTACCCAGTCAAAACTCCACATATAACTTTGGACTCTCCAAGCCCATTCTTCCCTCGGTATCTGTGGGGATTGGTTCCAGGACCCTGTGCAGGTACCAAAATCCACGGATGCTCGAGTCTCACATAAAATGGCCTAGAACAACACATAAAACTGGCCCTTTGCATCTGCAGATCGAAAATACTGGTTTTGATCCAAGGTTGTTGAATCTGCAAAACCAGGGGATATGAAGGGCTGATGGGGGACATTTACTGGGGAAAAAATGCACATAAGTGGATGTGTACAGTTCAAATCCATGTTGTTCAAGGGTAAGTGTATGTTGTGAAATGATTACCACAATAAAGTTAGTTAACACATTCGTTACCTCACATAATTACCTTTGTGTGTGTGTGTGTGTGTGTGTGTGTGTGTGTGTGTGTGTGGTAAGGACACTTAAGATTTATTCTTAGCAACCTTCAAGCACATACTATGGTATTGTTGACTAGTCAGCATGCTGTACACGAGGTCCCCAGAACTGACTTATAACTGGAAGTGTGTACCCTTTGACCAACATCTCGCCATTTCCCCTACGTCCCAGCAACTACCATTCTACTCTCTGTTTCTAGGAGTCCAGCTTTTGGAGAGTCCACATGAGTAAAATCATACAGTATTTGTCTTTGTCTGACTTACCTCGCTTAGCACAATGCCCAGATCCATCCACGTTGGCACAAATGTTAGCATTTCTGAAGATCAACAATTTATATTACTTAAAGATTTCAAAGTATAGAAACATAGTATCCGCCCTTATCCACGGGGAATACATTCCAAGACCCCCAGTGGATGCCTGATACTATAGCTAGGACCAAACTCTACATATACTATGTTTTATCCTATACATACATACCTATGATAAAGTCTAATTTATAAATTAGGCACAGTAAGAGATGAACAACAATAACTAACAATAAATGAGTTAGAACAACTGTACCAGTACACTGTAGTACAAGTTATGTGAGTGTGGTGTCTCTCTCTAATAACCGACACAGCTACTAAGGGACTAATGGGTGGGGAGCACATACAGCATGGAAATACTGGACAAAGGGATGACTCACGTCCCGGGCAGGAAGGAGCAGGACGGTGCGAGATTTCATCATGCTACTCAAAACAGAACACCATTTAAAACTTATGAATTGTTTATTTTCAAAACTGTCCATTTAATATTTTCAGACTGCAGTAGACCATGGGTGACTGAAACAGAGGAAAGTAAAACCGTGGATAAGGGTGTACTCTCTAGCCAGGGAACGCAGCAGGAAACACACCAAGGTGCTATCCTGGAGATGTGGAAATAAGGAATGAGGAATTCCAGTTTAAATATGGACTATGTATTAGATAGTATTATTTTCATAATGTTAAACTTTGGGGTGTGATAATGGTATTATGGTTACTTATGAGATTCTTAGGCTGCTGAAGTACTGACAGATGAAACGTATCACTTTCAGAAATTTCAGAAAAAACACACAGAAAGAAAAAGAAAGCAAATGTGCAAAACGTTAACAATAGATCAATCTAGGTAAAGGGTATATGGGGATTCATTATACATACTATTCTTTTACCTTTTCTGTACGGCTAAATTTTTTTAAATAAAAGAGGAATGCACCCTTGTATGTATTAAGACATGTACAAGAATGTTCTCCAGCAACATTGATAAGAGCCCAAAGTGGAAACAATCCAAATATACACCAGCAGTAAAACGAACAAGTAAATGGTAATAAATAAATGGACAAGTAAATTATGATGTGTTCATATAACAGAGTACTATACAGCAGTGAAAATAAACCAACTACTGTTAACACATCACATGGGTGAAACTCACAAATAATGTTAAGCAAATAACATTATGCACAAATAAGATGAACTAATATTTGTTGAATAAATATTTCAGAGAAGACTCAGATTAAGATCAGGGCTGTCATTTACCTTTATTTAGCAAAAGTTTTATTCACAGACAGTACAAATAAGATGACAATGAAAATGTATAAATTATTTAGGAGAACAAATTCCCCTCAAGCACCCTTAAGTACATTTATAAAAACTACCCACATACTACTGATCTGCTCCACTAATTAGTCATAGTGCAACTTTTTTAAATATCCAGTTTGAATTAGATCTTGTACTTGATCGTTACAAACCCATACTACAAAGACTTCTCTTCATCGAAAAAGGGTTTCAAACTGTAATACAATTAAACAATTTTCGTTTCTGAACAATTAAATTCAGATGTATAATCAGAGATAATTATTTAAAAGAGAGACAGAGACATAAAGGACTTACATTAACTCTAAAAGCCTGTACAGTGTTATCCAGAAGAAGGATGTTACAAACCACCTCTGTGTGCTGTCTGTCACGGGCCAACTCAGATGCTCGCACATTGTAGGTTCTGCCAGCAGGCAATCGGAAGCGTGAGGTCATTACTGTCCACACAAGGTCTAAGTTGAAAAAAAAAAGTTCAATAGTTCAATAAGTAAAAGAATAACTCAAGATACGAAGTAGTTTAAAACACAAAATTTCACTATGTATTTTTTTAACTAACATTTAAGTAAAAAGCAGTTATAAATTTTGAAACAGCCAGATAAGAATTATAGGTATAAAAAAGATACCATATACATAATCATCTAAACAAAAATTACGAACTACCTGGAAGAGGAGCTTTATTTTTAACTGCTCCATTGAGAAAACAATACACAAATTGTTTAGGAAGTCATATTCCAATTCAAAATATATAAATTTAGGAGTAGCCAAAAAGGGTGGAGAAGAATATGTTACCTCAGGAAGTTGGACATCACTCACTGATGCAAGTATTCAAAACTGTAAAGTGGCAATAGGAGGGAAGTTTATTTAACTCTGCAGGGCCCCTCCCTTTATTAAAGCTTAAGATTTGGGGGAAACATAGGAGTTTGCTGTTAAATGTAATTATACCCTTCATTTTAACTAACCTCAAATTCAAATTTGAATAGGATTGTTCTTAGTCTTAAGAAAACAAAAACAAAAACTTAAGGCTACAGATCTTTGCTTCTCAATTTGCAACCTAGGAGGGAAAAATATATTGCCTGTAAAGAACAAATATCACCAACATTTGATGTTAAAAGACAGTGAAGATGTAGCTTCAAAGTCTGAAAGAAAATTATTTGAAACATAGAATTATATATCCCCCAAATGAGAATTCATGTGGCAGAATAAATCTAAAGACATTTTCAGACATTCAAGGATTCAGTTTAAAATCCATAAAACTTCCCAATTATAGATAATTAGATAATGGAAACAAACTACACTAGAAACAAACAAAAGTATATAGAATTTTTTTAAATATAAACAAACAATAGACATTTAAATGAGCAAGCAAAAATAAAAAGAGACAGCAGTTAAAATCAGTGGTATTCAGAAACTGCAGCTGACATCATGGACTGTTCATGTCAAAAGGATTCAAGCTAAAAGTGAAAGTCAACATCACATAAGTATACAAACTGTAGGAAAAGAGCTTTAGCACGTTGATAGAAAAAGATTAGCCAAGTAAGATTCACCAACTACCGGTAAAAGATAGTGATTGGTGCAACACACAAGTGCTGGTGAGATTGTGGAGAAAAGGGAACCCTGGTGTTGGTGGGATTGCAGATTGGTGCAGCCACTATGGAAATCAGTATGGAGGTATCTCAAAAAACTGGAAATGGAACTACCTTATGACCCAGCAATTCCACTCTTAGGTATCTATCCGGAGAAATCCAAAACACTAATTCGGAAAAATCTATACATCACTATGTTTATTGTAGCGCTATTCACAATAGCCAAGAAATGGAAACAACCGAAATACCCATTGGTGGACAACTGGATTAAGAAACTGGTACATTTATACAATGGAGTATTACGCAGCCATACAGCAGAATGAAATCTTACCATTTGCAATGATATGGATGGACCTAGAGAACATTATGCTAAGTGAAATAAGTCAGACGGAGAAAGACAAATACCACATGATCTCACTTATATGAGGAATCTAAAGAACTGAATAAATGAGCAAACTAAACAGACCTAGTCTCAGAGACAGAGGGAAAACTGATGGTTGCTAGAAGGGAGAGGGGTGGGGATGGGGGAGAAGGCGAGGGGCTTAGGAAGCAAAAATTGGTAACCACAAAACTGCCACCAGAATACGAAAGACTGTTTGGGGAATACAATCAATAATGTTGTAAAGATTTTGTAGGGTGTCAGATGGGCACTTGTCTTACTAGGGAGACCACCTCATGGATTGTGTAGATGCCTGACCACTGCGCTGTACACCTGAACCTGAAGCTGAATAATATTGAATGTCAACTATAACAGTCACAGGACGTGGAGTACAGCATAGGGAACAGTCAATGGAATTGTAACAGCGCTATACGGTGTCAGAGGGCTAGGAGACTGGGGGAAGGGGGCTTATCACTTTGTGAGGGGTGAAAATGCCTGACTAGTACATTGTTTTGTACACCAGAAACTAATGAAAAAAGAAATCATAATTATGTGAGGTGATGTATGTGTTAACTAACCTTATAATGATAGTCATTTTGCATTATAAACATGTATCAAATCTCTACATTGTACACCTTAAACTTACACAATGGTATATGCCAATTATATCTCAATAAAGTTGAGGGAAAGATTTAAAAAAAAAAAGATAGTGATTGGTCATTTCTAGTTCCATATGTAAGGAGCTTGGAAGTTCCCACTCCATCATAACGAGTAAAAAGCAGAACGAACTGGAAAATCTGCAACTCTTCTTTGGTCTGTAAGAGAGAGGACACAGGACACACCACTGTCCCCAAGACTGGAGGGACAAGCAATTATGAAGAGTCATGACCCACAGGCAGACACCACCACTGGAGCCAGTGCATGAGTAGGAAAACCTGAACTACAACTGATGAATTGCTGGAGGCTCAATGTAGACAATTCTGAGAGTTAAAAACTCTATGGGGGCCCAGTCATAAGAGGGCTCCCACAATATCGTGAGATTTATTTCCAGGAGCACAACCAGATTCCCACAGGAAACACCGGAGAAAAACACACTAGGCTTCCCGCAGTTGGGTGGGGTGGAACGACCATGGCGAAACCCACCAGGGCACTCTGCTCTTACCAAGGCCGGCCCTCGGTCAGCAGAGCCCAGCCGCCCTGGCTCAAGGAAAATACCCAACTCCAGCTGAATCTAGCCTTCCAGTGGGGAAGGGAAGTACCCAACTGCAGCCCACTCTAGCCACGCTGTCCTGCCTAAGGGGAGAGAAAAACACTGAGAAACACTGTGCAGTGCACAGCCCGGAGGCCCAGTCTCACTAAAACACTGAGAGCTAATCACAGGACTAAAAGCTCCCCCATCCCACATCACTAAGGCCTAATTACAGCAGTCCTGTTAGCCGGACATCATGTCTGCATACCAAGAAAGACTCACAAGGCATACCAAGAGACTAAAAACACATTGTGAAGAGAGAGCAAACATGGAACCAGACATGGAAGTGATGTTGGAATTATCAGACAGGGAATTTAGAACAACTATGACCAATATGCTAAGGGCTCTAACGGATAAGGTAGACAGCATGTGAGGACAGGTGGGCAATGTAAGCACAGAGATGGAAATCCCAAGAACGAACTAAAAAGAAATGCTACAGGTAAAAATCACGGTTACAGATATAAAGAATGTATTTTATGGGCTTATTAGTACACAAGACACAGCAGAGAAAGGATCTCTGAGCTACAGAATAGATAATAGAATCCTCAAAAAATGAAAAGTAAAGAGAACAAGACAAAAAACAAAACAAAAAACAGAACAGAATGTCCAAAAACTATGGGACAACTACAAAAGGTATATGGGACATACATGTAATGGGAATACCAGAAGAGAGAAAACAACAGAAAAAATACTTGAAACAATGACTGAGAACTTCCCCACATTAATGCCAAACATCAAACCACAGATCCTGGAAGCTCAGAGAACACCAAGAAGGAAAGATGCCAAAAAAATGCAGAACATCCCCAAACAACAAAAAACAGAAACAAACAAACAAAAAATACATGTAGGCCTATCATTTTAAAACTACAGAAAATCAAAGATAAAGAAAAAATCCCAAAAGAAGCCAGGCAAAAAGCACTTTACTTACAGAGGAACAAATGTAAGAATTACTTCTGACTTCTTAACCACACAAGCAAGAAGAGAGTGAAGTGTAATATTTAAAATGCTGAGGAAAAACCAACCTAGAATTCTGTATCCTGCAAAACTATCTTTCAAAAGAGAGAGAAATAAAGACTTTCTTAGATGAGAGAACGAGAGAAAGAGAGAGAGAATTTGTTGCCAGCGGACATGCCCTGCAAGGTAGGTTAAAAGAAGTTCTTCAGAGAAGGAAAAAAATATAGGTCAAAACTCACATCTACATAAAATAAGGAAGAGCAGCAAAGAAAGAATAAGTGAAAGTAAATTTAAAACTTTTTAATATTCTAAATTGATTGATCACTTACAATACCCTCCACTTGAGTGTGGGAAAGACTTAAGAAATTTGATGGGATTTTCCTTCCACGACTAGGTGAAGGCCGAAAGAGATTTGCAAATGTGATTAAAGTCCCCAGTCAGCTGAGTTAATCAAGAGATTCCATTGGTGGGCCTGACTTAATCAGGGAAAAGCCCTTAAAAGAAAGACTTT
The DNA here is from genome assembly GCF_004115265.2 of Rhinolophus ferrumequinum. Taxonomy (NCBI): domain Eukaryota; kingdom Metazoa; phylum Chordata; class Mammalia; order Chiroptera; family Rhinolophidae; genus Rhinolophus; species Rhinolophus ferrumequinum. Next base: position 90,815,728 of record NC_046291.1, on the reverse strand, counting down.
TCCCTGCAGTCAGAGAAACCCTGCTGCTGCCTGTGAGAGGGCCTGTGGCAGAGCCGTGTGCAAGGAAGTGCGGGGCCTCTAGGAACTGCCAGCCAGGAACTGAGGACCTCGGTCCTACAGGTGATTATAGTTGTTGACAATTACACGAATTGGGAAGAGAACCCAAAGCTCTCGCAGTCCAGTCAGCATGCAGATTGTAAATTTGTGAGATCCAACCAAGCTGTGCCCATACTCCTGACCCACAGATAAAAGAAGAAAATAAATGTGTGTTGTTTTAATCTACATCGGTGGCAATTCACTATACAACAGAAAACTAAGGCATCTTGGGCAGTGGTGCTACTCAACCCATGAGCATTCACAGGAGAAAGAAAGAAAACACAAGGAATGAAGGTTTATTCATGGCGAGCTCCGTGCACATTCAATTCCTGCCTGTGATGGACGCATACTTCCCTTCTCCCCAACCCTGCCTTCCCTTCACCAGGGTAAGTGGTCTGGCCAAAGAAAGTGACCAAAGACATAAAGAAATACAGTAGTGAGAGCAAAATCAACAACTTCATCTTAACAGTAGGGGAGCTACCCAAAAATGAAAATTGGTCAATGTTACAAAAGTATCCCCAGTCAAAGCACCGTACAGGAATGACAAGATCAAAAGATATCAGTGTATTTTGCCAATACTAGTCTTTTGCATTTTCTAGCACACTTACTTTTCAAAGTCGCACTTAGACTTCAAAGTGAAAGCATAAGTGAATTGTCTAATCCACTCTTGAGATTTCCCCCCAAATTAACATATTTTTAGTTAGCAAGATACCAAATATATTCATCCTGCTTGCCACATTTACTTTCAATTCATAAAGCAAATATTCTGTTTGATTTCAGGAGAATTTTGCTACTTGAAAATTCTAACTTTGTGACAGAATATACTACATCTTCATGATGTTTTAGAAAGGCACGAGTCAAATAAAATTCTTCATCACATCTTTCTTTTTTCATCTGAAAGGTGTTTCAATAACACACACACACACACAAAATTATTGTCCAGGGAAAAGAACCCATCTTTTTTAAAGAAAGAACATGAATTGTGATCTATAAAAATGTTCATTATTTTAAAGATACTCAATGTAGTAATAAAATCTTAAATATTCAAAAGTTCTAAAATGACGATAAAAATTTTTTATCTCTACAGGTATTAAAAATTTATACATATTATGTTAAATAAAGGGAGTTGAACATAAATGGTGATATTCAAACTATAAAAATTATGGACAAATACAGTAAGAGACAGAAGAAGCACTTGGGCAAATTCACAGTGCCTGGTGAATAAAATTTTGGGATAAAATTGTTTCATATTTAGAATTCTACTAATGTTAATACAATGTTTTCTGTTTAGTAAAAATAAGCACATTCTTTCTGACTTTCTTTTAACTTCAAAGGTCAAAATGGCAAACACTCAGTTTATTTTTCAATTACCATAAATACAGATTAAAAAGTTTAGGCTGTCAGAAAAAGAGATAAGTGACATGACTACAGCAGTACCAAGAAAGTACAAGAAAGACAGAATGAGTGGCAGAGAGTGAAAGCAGGGGACAGGTAGATACTCCTTGACCCGATACAAGACATGTGTGGAAAACAAAGTTAACATCATACTTAATGTTTTTAAAATCTGAACGCATTCCACCTTTTATTAGTAACAAAACAAGGACATCCATCTGCTCATCCTTTCTATTCAGAACTGAACTGGAGGTGAGAACCAGGGCAATTAGGCAAGAAAAAGAAATACAAGTCATTGAGATTAGGCAGGAAGAAGGAAAACTATCAATATTTACAGATGACATACTATCTACATAGAGAATCTAAGGGAATCCAGGAAAAAAAATAACTATACTAGAACTAGTAAGTGAGTTTAGCAAGGCAAGAAAGAACAATATGTAAAAATTAATTGTATTTCTATAAACTAGCAACAATCAGGAATAACTTTAAAATAACAATTTATAATAGTATTAAACTGAAAACTTAACACTGCTTAGAGAAATTAAAGGAGAAAAAAATTAATGAGTAGATATAATGTGTTTATAGGTTGGATGATCTCAAGATTCAATGCAATCTTAAGAAAAATCATAGCAGGCTTTCTTGTAGAAATTAACAAACTGATTCTAAAGTTCATATGAAAATGAGAAAGACTTGAATAGAAAACAGTTTAAAACAACTTTGAGAAAGAAAGACAAAGTAAAAGAAAGTAAAAGAAAGACTAAACCTACTGACTTCAAGACTTATTATAAAGGTACAGAAACCAAGACATTGTTATATTGGCATCAAGAAAGAGCAATGGAACAAAATAGAGTCCAGAATGAGACCTACACATATATGGAGAACTAAATTTTGACAAAGATATAAAGGCAACTCAGGAGGGAAAGGGCAGTCATTTCAACAGATGGCCTAAAACAACTGGATAACCCTATGCAAAAAAATATGAACTTCAATCCTTATTTGCACCATATGCAAAAATTAACTCAAAATGGATCACAGACCTGCAGTGTCCTCTACAGCAGCCATGCCACATAGGACAACTGAACACCTGAAATGTGACTCATATGACTAATGAATTTTAAATTAAATTTATTGAGGTGGCATTGGTTAATAACATTATAAAAGTTTCAAGTGTAAAATTGTATGATACATCATCTGTATATTGCATTGTGTGTTCACCACACAAAGTCTAGTCTTCCTCTGTCGCCATATATTTGACTCCCTTTACCCTCTTCATCTTCCTCCCACCCTTCTTCGCCTTTAATAACCACTATACTGTTATTTGTGTCTATGAGTTTGTTTCTAACAAAATTTTTGATTCGAGTTAAATCTAAATGGCCACATTTGGCGAGGGGTTGACCTATTGAGCAATGTAGGACTACATGACCTCGAGATTCCCTCCTAGTTCTAAAATTCAATCATTTCTAATTTCCAGATTTAAAAAACACTCCCGTCTCCCTAAAATGGAATAAACAAATGAACTGTAAATCAAATATGACACAACCACACAGAAAAAAAAAATGATCTTAGCAAATATTGAACACAGTATTCCTGACTAGGGTTGACAAACTTTTTCTGTTAAGGAACCAAACAGCTAATATTTTAGGTGTTACAGGCCATACAATCTGTCACGACTACCGAATTCTACCTTTGTAGCATGAAAGCAGCCATAAACAATAGTAAATGAATGAGCATAGCTGTGTTTCAATAAAATTACAGATACTGAAGCTCAAATTTCATATAATTTTAATAATTCCATGTTATAAAATATTATTTTTCAAACATTAAAATTGTAAAAGTTAGTCTTAGTTCACAGGCCATATAAAAACAGGTGGCAGGTCAGATTTGACTACAGGACCAGTTAGCTGACACCTGCTCATGACTATATACCCACAGCAGGATTTAGTCTAAAGATAAATCCAAAGAAATATTTAAAAAACCCAAAAAACCTGAAATCTTACTTAGTAGTTTGTTGTCAGTGGTGGTCTTGATGCAACATTCTGAAACTATGTTGCGTGTATTATATGACTGAACGACTGAATAAATGCATTAATGCTGTCGGGAACCAGGGGTCTCACCACAGGAGATAGGAGGTGACATAATGAGATGGGGGAAGGTTGTAATGTTAGATTGGAATTGGAATTAGAGATACTGAAATAATCTCAGTTTTTAAAAAATGTATTTGCTATCTGTGTCCACTAGTAGGCCCTAGAAGCAAAAAGACTCCAACAGCACTGAGCACACCTAATGCCCTACATACTATTCCACACTAAAAAGAATCAGGACTCCTTGGGAGAAATGGCTGATTCCAGATCTGGGGCAAGGAAATTACAAGGTCAGGCTAAATATCTTGTGCCAGTAAGTAAAGAACTCCTCAAAATCTGATGGGAACAGGTCAAAGAACACGAGCAGCAGTTTAAAAGGGCTCCCACCAGCCAAATGAGACAATTTAAGTTTCAAAATAAGTAATAACAAGAATATATACTACTCTGAATAAAAAAGAAGCCATGGGTCTAACATGATATGAATTTTCAGTGAGGGAGAGGAACAACTCTTCTTTGTAGAATGCCAAATGATAAATGCAGAAGGAGTAACAAATAGAAAACTACCACTTTACAACTACCATAACTGATTGAGGCAAGATTATCAATGAATGCTAAAATCTCTGGGGGATAGTTTGTAGAGGAACAAGATACACATGTAATCTGAAAATATTACCCCACAAATTACTTATTATAAAGAGAAAAGGTACCTTTACAATGCAGAAATCTGTCAAATTCTACCTTAACCAATGATTGTATTTAACATCACAAAACTAATGTCATAAGCACCACAATGTTATACACTGAGAACACAAAACCTACATAATGTTCCTGCCAAAAATGTTTAACCTGAATCTAATTATGAAAAAATGAAATTAAAATAACCAGACAAATCCAAATTGAAGGACATTCTACAAAACAACTGGCCTGGGTCTTTCAAAACTGTGAGGAGGATGAGAAAGAAGTGGGGAGAAGGAGATGCAGAAAAAGGCTTAGGGAAGTGATGTAGATTAGACATGTAACAACCAAATGCAATGTGTAGTCCCTTATCCAATCATGGATCAGGAAAGCAAAGCATAAAGGACGTGATTGGACACTTGGAGAACTGTGAATATGGACTGTATACACCAGAATGAAGTATTGTGTCATGTTCCATTTCCTGCGTGTGATCACGATCACCAGGTTACATAGGACAATGTGTTTAATTCCTAGAAGATGCATGTTTACACATGGAAGCATTTAGGGGTAAAGTACTATGATCACGTCTGCAATCTTCAAATAGTTCAGAAATTTTAAAAGTATATACACACAGAGAGATAAAGCAAAACAGCAAAATGTTAGCAATTGGTGAATCTACATGAAAGGTACTTGGGTGTTCAATATACTATTCTTGCTACCTTACCATAGGTTTGAAATTTTTCAAAATAAAATGTGGTGAGTAAAGAAAAAATATTCCTTTCAAATTCTGCTTTTACACTTAACAAAAGCAGATTCATTAAAACCTGCATTATCCAAAATTATCAAGCAATTAACCATTCCCACCAAAAAGTTTTCTGGACAGTTAAAATCCTTTACAGTTATTTTAAATGGAATGTTCTCCAATGAACCATTCTCTTTGCTATAATCTTTATGACACAATGCTTCAGATGTAACTATAAACTAAAATGCTGGTAGTGTAAGATACTGGACTGAATAATTCAGCTTGTTGCTATAACACGACACAGTATTCAATGAAGGCTCCCTCAACCCTTCCAAACTGAATTTAGCAATATAAAACTGAATGGGCCAGATTCTCTTCGGGCAGTGCTATGAAAACTATGAGCTACAGAGGCGGCCGGATGGCTCAGTTGGTTAGAGCGTGTGCTCGTTACAACAAGGTTGTCAGTTCTATTCCCACATGGGCCAGTGAGCTGCGCTCTCCACAACTAGATTGAAGACAATGAGCTGCCAGTGGGCGGCCAGATGGCTCAGCTGGTTAGAGCGTGTGCGTGTGCGCGCTTAACAATTCCGGCATGAGATGGTGAGTTGAGCCTCCTGCAACTAAGATTGAAAAGAGCGACCAGACATGGAGCTGATCTGCGCCCTCCATAAAGGACAATGACTTGACTTGGAGTGATGGGTCCTGGAAAAAACACACTGTTACCCAATAAAAAATTTAAAAAAACAACAACTACGTGCCATAAAACTGATGCCCCATAGAAGAAAAAACTACCAAATGTAGCAATAGTTTTGCTCTAAAATTTCTCTCTATATTTAATATGCCAAATATATTTATATGGTGGTTATTATGTAATAACTTACACAAGAAGCTTCTTATTTAAGAAACGGTATATGCTACAAAAAAGTATCGTAGATAATCATATGCAAATTAATTAACTGAGACATGAATGCATAGTACTGGGCCTACACCTTGATTCACTGATGTATAGGCAACATTTTCCAAATGTCTCTGTACATCCTCCAATTAACTGTTACCGACCTGTTAAGAACACTGAATTTTAATGTCAAAATAAATTTGATCTTCATTGTCAACTATATATTTAAACACAGGAATCTAATTTGAACCACTTGTTGCATCAAATTTATTTACCTGAGGCTTCTCGTTCTTTGCTAATCTTTTACATCTCATTATATTCCATTTATACATTATATTACTTACATTAATATACATGGTATTATAATGTATATTATACATTATATTATTATATGTTATAATGTATAATACACATTATATTAAGTACAGGGTGTGTGTGTGAGTGTGAGTGTGTGTGTCTGTGTGTGTGAGTGAAATAGAGAGAGAGATACAGACACCTAAAGTGCCCTAACCCTGTTTATTCATGTAAGCATCAATAGCTCCTCGTGGCAAGATACAGTACTAGATGCTCGAGATATAAATATGCTTACATCTAGATCTCTGCCCTCAAGGAGCTCAGAGTCTAGTTGTGAAAAAGAGACTAAGTAGTTCAGGGAAATAATATACTCAAAAGATATAAACAAACTGTTTTAGTGAGTCAAGGAACTACCGTCTCTCCAGTCTGTAGCTCGTTACTCAACACAGGAAACGACGTCAGCTGCCACTAGCGCTTTCCCTCTGTCCCGCCCCACTTTCTAACTTTCTATTCTTTGTCTTCCTCCATAGGAGATTCCAACAATAAAGTAGATCTTTCACAAGTGCCACCAGCCAATGAAAATATTCTTTTCTTCCCTTGTCTAAAGTGGTCCATCCGTGTAGTAAACAGTCTGTATGGCTTTGGTGCTCCTTTCTCCTTCAGCAAAAATCATTTTCTTATTAGTTAGGGAATTCATGTAGAGCGCTATTTACATTAAAAAAAAAAAAAAGACTGCTGGTCTCTAGAGTTTTTGTTCCTTTAGAAAGCAAGTCTCATACACGGTCTCACAATGAAGTGCGCAAACTTGCCACGTTGAGCTTACACTGGCAGCTCTGTACACACAGCTAGGTGAGGTTCCTACCCGCGGTCTATCAGTGTCTCATAGCTGTGTTCACGGTGACGTATGGCGGTGTCTTGCTGAGTGGCGTTCATTATTGTTGTGTGTCTTTTTGTGCTTTCGCGAGAATATCTGAGCTTAAATTAGAGCAACGAACAAACAATAAATTTCTTGTTAAACTTGGCAAGAGTGGAAGTGAAATCGGGGACATGTTAGTCCCAGTTTATGGGGCTAATGCCATGAAGAAACCGGCAGTGTACAAATGGATTAAACGTTTTTCTGAGGGGAGAGAACGCATCACTGATGAAGAGAGGTCACGGTGGCCAGGAACGAGCAGGACTGATGAAATCATTGCAAAAATTAGTCGAACTGTGCGCAATATCATCGGCTGACTGTGAGAAGCACAGCAGACAAAGTAAGTATCGATAGAGAAAGATAAAAATCTTAACTGAAAATCTTGGCATGAGAAAGGTGTGCAAAACTGGTCCCGAAGGAGCTCGCCAATGAACAAAAGCAAAGGAGAGTCGAAGTTTGCCAGGACCTTTTAGAGAGACAAGACGATGTTTTGGGCCCTGTTATCACTGGTGATGAAACATGGGTGTACTGATATGACCCTGAAACAAAGCGTCAAAGTGCACAGTGGAAATTAGTCAATTCTCCACGACCAAAAACGTTCCATCAGTCCAAATCAAGAGTCAAAACAATGATGCTAACCTTTTTTGATAGCAGAGGGATTATTCATTATGAATTTGTACCAACTGGACAGTTAACCAAGTTTACTATTTGAAAGTGCTAAAAAGGCTGAGTGAAAAAGTTAGACAAAAATGACCTGAACTTTTCACCAACAATTCATGGCTCTTGCATCACGACAATGCACCAGCTCACACGGGACTGTCTGTGAGGGAGTTTTTAGCCAGTAAACAACTGTATTGGAACACCCTCCATACTCACCTGATCTGGCCCCCAGTGACTTCTTAACCCAAAGATACAGGAAACATTGAAAGGAAGACATATTGATGACATTCAGGACTTCAAGGGTAATACGATGACAGCTGTGATGGCCATTCCAGAAAAAGTTTCAAAATTGCTTTGAAGGGTGGACTAAGCACTGACATCAGTGCATAGCTTCGCAAGGGGAGTACTTCGAAGGTGACTGTAGTGATATTCAGCAATGAGGTATGAGGCACTTTTTCTAGGATGAGTTTGTGAACTTAATTGGCAGACCTCGCATATTTTATAGTACCTAAATGTTTAATGAAATGCGTCAATCTGCAGGCTGAGACTCACTATGAAATCAATTTAGTGGGTCAAAAGCAACATTTTTTAAACAAAATAGAATAAAATAAAAGCTATCAAGAGCATGATGTAAAAAGTACCTTTTAATGTAGGGTAAAATCTACACAGTGGGAAAGCCACTGACTTTATATCTGCTCATACGTAATACCATCCAATCCTATCACCTCATATATGTTTTCACGAGTCCTTACGTCTGTTGAAAAGAACTGAGTATGAATCTTTCACAATAAAGTTAGATTAAAAGAGCAGGGGCTCTGCAAAGGGCCAAAAGTATAATACAAATTCTTAGTATACATGGAGGTAATGCCACTTAATAGTTAAGACTATCAGCTCAGGAACCAGACTGTTTTAAGGTTCAATCCTTACTACCTTTATGACTTGGATTGTTACTAAACCACTCTGTGCCTCAGTCTCCTCATCTATAAAATGAATTGCTATGCGGATTAAATGAGATAATACATAAGAATCCTTAGCACAGTGTCTGACACTCAAAAGTAACTAATAAGTGTTAGCCGCCATCATCACCATCATCACTGAGCACCAGCTCTCTAAATATTCAAAACTGACTTTAGGAAAAATTTGGAACTACATATTATGTTTTTATTAAAATACTCTAGTTACAACAGAATTAGAACAGAGTATTGATTGTTAAAAGCCTCAGAAATCTGAGAATGTCCAAGAAATACCATCAATCCAGTTGGGTGGAAAAAAAAATTCATCAGGGGAACAGCACCAATTACAGTTGGAAAGGTATCTGGAACTGTATTGTGGAGGAGTTTGCACTAATTTGGGCACAGACCGGGGGGAGCAGCCATGGTCCACAGGCCGCATCTGCTCACTGTCTTTTTGGGCTACGAGTTAGGAATGGTTTTTACAGATGAACATTCACAGCTGACCTGATAAGAGGAAACACTTAAATGCTACTTAAAAACAAACAAAAAAATTCTATTCTTCCTATTAGTATTTCAATACAACAAATTATATTCAATTATTATTATTGTATTTTTATTTCATCAATAAAATTTGTAAAAAAAATTAAGCCTCAAATCAAGGGTCAGTGTTAGACAATGAGATAAATGTTCCTCTTTACTTCTCCCTACCCCTTCCCTTGTTTAGCGTACGTGCTGAATGTCTCATAATGTGCCAGACAGAGAGAGGCAACATGAATATATCCACAAACAAAACAAGATAAAACCCCCTGCCCTTACGGATCTTCCAGTCTAATACAGAAAGAAAAAATATATATGCAGTACGTTATAAGGTGGTAAGCAGGGAATATGAGAACAAGAATGCAATTTTAAATAAGAGTATTCAGGAAAGGTATGACTGAAAAATTCATTTTTGAGATTTGAAAGGAGGTGAGAAAGTGAGCCATGCAGACACTCTGCCTGGAACACTTGGAAGAAAGGTGTACAGGGAAAGAGAAGAACAAGCACAAAGACCTGAAGTGGGCGCGTACCTGGACTGTTCCAAGAACAGCAAAGAGGCCAGTGCGCCTTAAGAAAAGTGAACAAGTAGAGTGGTCAGAGACGAGTTCAGAGAGAGAGCAGGAGTCACATATCACGCAGGGCCTCGTTGGCCATGGTAGAAACTGCAGCCTTTACTCTAAGTGAGACAGGAAGCCAATCAGGGGCTTGGAGCAGAGGGGCACGTTCATTTCCCTTACACTAGAAGTCTTCAACTTGCAGCATTTCCTACTGATATGTCAAATACAAAAAGCTCAGACTATGTCACAGGATGCCACTGTGCTAGCAGAAAACCAGTTAATATCTACAATATTATACATTGGTCAAAAAAAAAATTAAGACCCTAGCAGATAAATAAACAAAAAATTTGAAATATGTATGCAACAAGAAATAAAATTAGTAAATAAACATGAAAACATTTCAACTACATTATCACTAAAAAGAAATTCAAAATAAAACAAAGTACCATTTATCACCCATTGCTAGGGAAACTTGTGGTAGGGAAAATTGCTTCAGGTCAACAATCCTGTATCTGAACCTTTTGGTTTCAAAACACTTTCAGAAGTGTTATGAATGTCAGAATATTTGGATTATGGAGAGGTGATATGGCACAAATATCTTATATTACTTACATTTTTGGTTGGGTCTAGGGCAACACCCTGTGTAAACCATACTGCTAATTTAAAATTTCTTTACAGAGCTTTAAGAATATGCACTGTAAGTGGAATAAATAAAAGATTAAACAACCTCCCATAGGTTTAAGTCAAGTTTTTCAGTTACAGAAACTTTTTTTTTTTCAGGGCCTTGGGGATCTCAGAATTGCATATAAGGAATTATTGACTTACACAATTCTTCTGTAAACAATTAAGCTAACACAGATCAGAAACCATAAAATAGCCAGATGCAAAATGGATCACAATATCACGATCACCTGGGGTAACTTTCCAAAATCACAAAACCCTTCCCAATGAAGATTCCCCATTTCCCTAGTAGATTCTGCATTAAGCCTCTGCAAATGATCCCAGTACATCCTGGGCTGGAAAAGGTACAGTAAGTCTGAAATGAAAATACACCAAGTACAGAGATTTTTTTAAATTCCAATGTAAATAAAACAATTTGCAGATTCTTGGAGTTTGTAAAAATATTTTACTTCCATGAGATAAGAACTATCTAAAAAAGAAATGAGCAAAAAGAACATCAACATTACTTTAAAAACGGGTATTTCCCAAATCATTTTAATCTCTGTGGAAAATTCATTCATTTTATTCACTCAAAGTAGAGTCAATATTAACCAGCACATATTATGTGCAAGGCACCGTGTACACCAGAAATACCAGGAGTGAGGCTTGGAGAGGTAGACAGGGGCTGACCATGAGTTTGGATTTTTATCTTACACATAGACGGAGAGGCAATAAAAAATTCTGAGCAGGGGTGTAATGTGATCAGATGTGCCAGTCAGATCACTCCAGCTACAATGTAGAGGAAGATTTAAAAGGGTAAGACCAACGGCAGAATGTACTTTAGGAGACAATGGTAAAAGTCCAGACATGATGAGCTTTGTTTAAAATCATCCCCCCAAATTTCAGAAGTTTTGCCTAAGCTTCATATTGCCCAACTGAAGCTCAAGTGGCGATAGAGGAGAAGGGAGACCTCAATGGCGATGATGAGACCGAATCTCTCTCAGTAGCGACGCTGAGGGGGAATCTCAGCCAGCAGGTAGAAAATGGTTGCACTGCTTACAGTAGAGGGACAGGCAGTGATCCAGGCAAGCGGGGCCTTATTGTAGCGGCCAGATAAGCAGGTGGCATCCCGGCAATCAGGAAAAACACAATAGGGAAACACGTCTAACTTTATGGTTCCTGATAAAAGGCTTATATAGCAGACAGCAGAAAGCACCAGCTATAAGACTGGAGTTCAAAAATAGGAGACAGAAAATAGGACAGCAGCAGAAAAGATACAGATTATGGACTCCAATTAACCTACTTTCAAAAACTAAATCTGCCATTTCCTAACTGAAAGTTGGGACAACTCAGCTTTTTAAGCCACAACTTCTTCATCTATAAAAAGGGAACAACACTACCCACTCCAAAGAGTTGCTGGGAGAATTAAATGAGATATCACACTTTAAAACATCCAGTACAGTTCAATAAATGTTAGTTTAATCCCTTTCTCTTCTTCAATTTTCCATCTAAGCTACTGAAATAAGGAAGTATTTTGCTTGGCCACAAAGTCTGAAAGGCTTATCCAAATAGGCATTAGAGGACTTTAGGTGAAGAAGGTAAGGCAGGTCTTTAATGCAAAATGACTCACGAGAGCGTTAATTCATACAGAAGTGGAAGTAAATGAGTCAGGCAACTAAAAGAGCCTAAAAAACTGGAGTAAAAGTTTAAATAATTACAATTAGTTAGGTTGATAGTATATCCACACAATAGAACATGTCACTATATTTAAAAAAGAAAAAGGAGAGAGCTCTCTGTATACTGAAGTCAAAGATCTCCAAGGAGTATTCTAAATGATTATACTCATATACCTTATACATAAATGGTAGAGGGAGAAAACAGAAATCTATATTTGTATTTTGTTTCTATTTGCATAAGTACTGGCAAAATATACAAAGAAATAGAAGTGGTTACCTATAGAGAGAAGGGAAGGGAGGTATAGACAAAGTAGTATTGAAATTTCTCAATATATACCTTTGTATGTTATTTTGAAACTTGAAGTAGCCATATTACCAATTAAAAAAGGAAATAAAATTTAAATAAATTTTTAAAATATTTAAGTCTGAGTGTTCTGATAATAAATTGCACTACACTTACTGTGTATGCCTTACTTGTATACTAACACATAGCTAACTATGACTTATCTGTAATCATTTCTATCTGCATAATAGATTGTTAAGTTCCTCCAAAGAAAGAACTATAATCTCCTTGAGGATAAAGAGCATGTCTTACTCATTCTGCAACCTCACTGCAAATCACAGTGCCTGGCGCCTAGCCGGTGCTCAAAGAATACACTGAACTGACTGGATTGTCCAAATGCTTTCCATCTGAAGTCACCTCCAATTCTGAATATATTTTTTCATTGTATTGCTGAGGACTTGTCTATATATAAAAATACACTTAAAATTCAAGTTTTTATAAAAATGAGAAAAGCTCTTAATTAACAATTGTTTAACAAAAAGGTAAGATATAAATTTAACTAATAATAAAATAAGATTAACAATGACCCTTGGATTACTCCAAAGCCTCACCATAAGATGGCAAGCATTTGAAATGGGTCGAGGAGCTAGCCCAGATACCTTCCAAAGTTCATTCACGGCATTTCTTTGATGGTAGGTATTGCTATATAGTTTCACTTATCCATCTTTCAAATAACTACTACTATAGTTTCTTTCTCTTAATCCCCCAAAATGCTAAGGTGTATGTAACCTTTAAAAAAAAAAAAGGATGTTTTTCTTGATTCTGTCCTCCTGTTGCTCTATGACCCAAAAGATCTTCCTTCTTCCTTTATTACCAAATTTTTTTAACAGTTGTGCAGTCTGTATTCATTGTATGTCTAGTTTCCTCAATTTAGTTTTTCACACCCCTCTACTGTAACTCTTCTGCTAAGACAATGAACCTCAAACTGCAGTATAACTCAGAATTACCGTAGCAGCATTTAAGCAGATTTCCTATGCAACCTCCCCATTCCTCACCCCTGCTTTCAGGAATCTATAAGGTCTGAGATGAAACCTGGGGAATTGATTATTTTAATCAATATCTCATTTGATTCTGATACAGGCAGCCTGCCTGAACACACTAGCTGAGGTCATTTATAACTTTCCAATAGCTAAATTCACAGCACTTTTGTTATCTCTCTCAGCAGCATTTGACACCTTCCTGAAACTCCTTCCTTCATCACCTTCTACCACACAACTGGACTCTCCTCTCTCTTTCACCACCTTTCACTCTTCTTCACTGGCTTCATTTCTGGGAGCCATTAACAACTAAATAATGATTAGTGGCTGTGTCAGTGATCCTCTTCCTAACTTGACACACACTTCATAAGCATTAAGAGTCCCACCCACTGCTTCAACTACTACCTATAACCCTAAATCCTGCCACTTTGAATTCCAAACTATTTTCAGGTAGCCAGAGGCGATGCAGTATAGGACGGGAAAAGATGCTTCAGCATCATGCAAATCTGAATTCAAAATATTTGCTCTGCTATTTACATGGTAACATGCCCAAAGTCACACACCTTTCTGAATGTCAGCTTTGTTTTCGTTTAAAACTGGAGATAACATGTTTTTAACAAATTTTGTTTGGATTAAATGAGGAAAGTAAAAAGATTAAGTGAGAAGCTCCATTCCCTTCCAGCATGGTTTTGACACCCTGTGCCATGGGTCTCAGAGGTGGCATGCAAGAGACAACTAACCTGGGTTAGGAAATTGACACGTACAAGGGGATAGAGCAAATAAGTGAACATAAGGAAATATACTGAGGATAATGGGAGCCAATTTCTCACTGCAGGAGAAGGGATTTATAAATACAGAAAGGGGGGAAGACTAAAAAGAACACTGAGGTGTTGGATTGGAATTGGATATGTTAATGTGAACTTTAAAATAAAATAAAAAATACACACACACAGGAAGAGATTCAGATGTGTACATACATTTCCTAGCTCTGTCCACCCTGGAAGTGATGATACACCAGCAGAAATTAGTACGTTAAGCATCCAAATCTTTGTTTCTAAATACCATCTCCACCAAATTAAAAAAAAAAAGAAAAAAAAATCAGGATTCCTTGGAAAAATATATGATTCCAGAACGAGGACAGGAAAAATACAAAATAAGTCTGCAACCTCTTGTTGTGCCAGAAAGTAGGAAATACGCAAGAGGATCAGGACATGTCAGGAAGACAGAAGAGCCATTTTCAAGTGGTTCCCACTAGCCAAACCTAGGACAATCTGAGCATCAAAATAAAATAAAAAATGCTAATAAGTAATAAAATCCTCTGAGTAGGAACAGAAATCCATGAGTATATATTGATATAAATAAATAAATAAATGACTAAATAAATGCTTGGAAAATCAGCTAATAAATAGATGGCGACCTTCCTAGGAGTGGTTGATTCAGGCAGGAGTCATCAGTGGATCCAAAGGCTGGTGACAGACGTTTGATAAGGTACAGAATAGGGTCACAGTCTTGGAGAGCCTCCCACAAAAGAATTACCAATCACAAAAGGAAAAATGACGCTTTACAGTCGACATGAGCTAAATAAGGTGTTCATGCTTAAATATCAGCAGTGGTGAGACTGTGTGCCTCCTAGTAAAACACTGAGAATATCACACCACTTCACTTCCATGACACTCCTGCCAACAATGCATTCAGTCTGTACATGAGCAACCACCAGATGAACGGAAGTTAAGGGACATCGTACAGAATTTAAAAAAAAGGTCATAAAAGAGAAATACTGAAGAACTGTTCCAAACTGTATGATCCTGAATCAAATCCTGGACCAAAAAGGAAAGAGAGACACTGTTGGGACAGTTGAAAAAATCTGAATGGCATCTGGGGACCTGAAGGTAGTGTTGTATCAGGTTGATTCCTGATTTGGTGGTTATGTAAGAGACTGTCCACGTTTTGGTAAATACACACTAAATTATTTAGGAGGGCTGGACATCATGTTTGCAACTTGCTCTCAAATGATTCAGAAAAAGTCTACTGAGATTAGAAAAGAAGGCCTCAGAGGCTACTACAGTGAGCCAAGCAAAAGATGTTGACGGCTCATCTTGTATATATACAACGTATACACAGAGGGTGACAAAAAAATGGATACACATTTTAAGAAAGGAAAAAATTATATTAAAATTGTAATACTCAATATATACTGATAACAAAAGATGAATACGAGTCACATTTGACTTCTGCCATTACAAGAGATGCTCAAAGTGGTTACCATCAGCGTCCAGATACTTCTGATTACGGGAACATTGTTTGGTAGACTCCTGTGGCGAGCGTGTAACCTGTTCCTACACCGCAGCAGAAGCAGCAGGACTTGTTGCTATGCGAGGCCTCCCGTTTCTTCCCTTGTGCACGTCACACACAGCACCATGCATGTCAAGCTTGGCACGAATGTGTGCAATTGTTAGGCGTGTTGGAGGTTCCGTTGCGTATTCAAGCCTCCCTTGTCCTTGTACTTCTACAACATTCTTGAATTTCAAATACACTTCAAAATGGCCTTGTGCTCCTCGAACAACAACCGTGCTCCTGCCACTTTCTCTGACTGTCCTGCCTGACACATGGTGACACTCGCATTCATTTGATTAACACCGTTTTTTGAGCGAACGTCATACTACACATTGCTACTGTAATTCAAGTCAACTTTGAAAAGTAATACACAGATAACATTTCTCACTCGTAAAATGTGTACCCATATTTGTGGCACCCCCGATATGTAGTACAATGTTAAAAATTGTTGAAGTTCATGTGTGGGGACACGGTTTATGGGAAATCTCTGTACGTTCTCTTCAACTTTCCTGTGAACCAAAAAGTGCTTTAAAAAAGTAGTCTTACTAAAAAAGAATTGATGTTGCAGTAATAGTTCAAGAAAAAAGAAATTGGTGAAGGGGCTTTGGGAGCTCTTCATGCCGTTCCTGCAACTTTTCTGTAGGTTTGAAATTATTTCAAAATAAATTAATTTTAAAAATCCAATGAGAACTTATGACAACCTTGATGCCTAGCAAAATGCCTGGCTTACTCCAGGTACTTGATAAAAATTATTTGGCCTTCTCTTCCCAGTTACCTAAAGGAAAAAAATCAGCATCATCGTCAGCTCTTCCTCCCGCCATATCCAAATGGATTCTCAGTCCAGTGAAACTACCTCATCAGTTTGCAGTTCCAGCCCCACATCTTCACCTTTATTTCTCCATTTCCGGCTCTTATCTCTCATCTGGACTGTAAGTCTCTCTGCTCCATTTTCAACCTCATCTTTGTACAACCCTTACATCTTTGCATCATGATCTAAAAAGGAGTTGCACTTCCAAACTCTTACATCTAATCTTATCATTCCCTTATTTAAATACTTATAATTGCTCCCCAAAGTAAATGCTGATTTCCCAAGAGGCAGACTAAACAGGCGTGTAGGGCACTAGCAATGCAGGAACACCAAAAAGATATTTCTCTCGCTCTCTCTCACTAAAGTAGTAATTACAGTGGGGGAAGAGGGAAGAGAGGGGCTTTGACTTGACCTCTTTTATGCTTATTTTAGGATTGGGTATTGGTTTTATTTTTGATTACATAGTGGGAATGCCAGGGATGAGTAGGTACCATAAACTCGCCAATACTTAGAGCCTCTAAAACAGTGCTTTTTCCAACTTGGCACCAAAGAAAATAATACATTTTTAGATTTTTAGCACACTGGGAGAAGTCAAGGACTATTCAACGTCAAAAGCAACCATCCTAGGGACTCCAATACGCCCAGTCCCACAGGCTGCGGGGCATCTTGCTCTCCAGCACACTGGTAAAGCCTTCATGGCACACCAGTTGGGAAGCTCTGCTCTAAAGGTCTTAATATGATCCCACTCAGAGCCCAAACAAGGACCCTCACAACATTTCATCTCCTACCATAGTCGACACACACGTACAGGCACACAGATTCACACACAAATCAGACACCAACACCCAACCCATAGACAGAGACAGACCTAGACAACCTGCATTTCTCCAAACACAATTTGCACCCTTTCATACTTCTGACTTTTTATACATGCTGTTCTTTCTAGCCAGATCAATTCCAACTCATGCTCCAAGACACTGCTCAAATGCCACTTCTCATTTCCCCCAGATCTTATTACACTTGTCACTCTGAATTGTAATTGTTTGTTGACATGTGTTACCACCCTAGAGTTTGAGCTCAAGGGCAAGAATCATATCTTATTTACCTGTACCACCGATCCCTATAATAAATATTCAAATGTTTGTTTAATTAACATATACGTTTATATATGTTCACTACATAATTCCACAACAAACCTTTTTGTTTCCAAAATACATTAATTAAAACAATCAGGTCTAATTTTACAATCAAATTAGCATTTTTCCAAAACAAGAACACCCATTGTTTTTTGAGAGAGAGACTTAGTGTTGAAATAGTCATACCACTGGACCATTATCCCAGTCCTAAGGTTTTAGACTGAGGAAACGGACAAACAAACCAGCTATAAGCACAAACATATTCACTGCAGATTATAATGTGCATTGGAAACTTTAGAAACAACCAAAATGTTTAACAATAGGTAAATGACTAAATCAATCACCTGAATATCTAAACAATTATTTAAATTATACTCATGACTATGGGAATGGAAAAATGGGGTACAGATATCAGCTACCATTTATTGATCATCTCTTCTACTTAAAGAATAGTGTTAGGGCGGCCGGATGCCTCAGTTGGTTAGAACATGAGCTCTCAACCACAAGGTTGCGGATTCAATTCCCGCATGGGATGGCGGGCTGCGCCCCCTGCAACTAGAAACGGCAACTGGACCTGGAGCTGAGCTGCGTCTTCCACAACCAAATTGAAGAACAACGACTTGGAGCTGATGGGCCCTGGAGAAACACACTGTCTCCCAATATTCCCCAATAACATTTATTTTTTAAAAAAATAGTTCTAGATGCTTTATATATATATTACCCTAATGCTCCAGGCCAAGTATTATCCTAATTTCACATACAGGGAAGAAAGCTCAGAGGTTATATAATTTGCCCAAGGTTTTCGAGACCAGATTCCAACTCAGATCTACCTGATTCCAAAGTGTCAGCTGTTCCCTACTTTACAGCACCTCTACCATACAACTTTATTTTAAAAAAAATGTGGACAATTGCCTGGAAGGAAACAAAAATATCTACTAGTGTGGTGATTAAGGGTGAATATTGTTACAGTATTTATCTTTTTTTTAAAAAAAAAAGCAACTTTTTAAAGAATTACTGAACAATGGACTAAACTCATGATGGAATACAAAAGAAACAATCCATATTTTGATTTTTTTAATATTTTCATTAGAGACACAGAGTAGGTAATATAAGGATGTACTCAACTATATCTAAACAATCACATATGAACCCCAGGGTACTTATTACCAGGATTCAAAACCTGGTCGTTATAACTGGATTAAGCAGCATTCTTCCAGAAAAAAGCTAATTTTGACTTAAAAAGGAGGCACATGGATTGGAGACAGTTAGGAATGTTTAAACTGAGGAAACAAGGGCAGAGGAAAGAACAAGAATGTTTTCTTTTTAAGCAAGAATGAGAAACAGGGTGAGATGAAGTTGGTGGAAAGCCTTCAAGGCCAAGCAGATAAGTTTGGAATTAATTTGATAGCAACAGGGAACTACAATACATTCTTAAATGGGAAGGTGGCAAGCTTGAAATATAGTCTTTTAAACATTCAAACTTTGTTCCAAGGTACTGCCTTTGGTTACGTGTTTTTGCCAAACAATTGCAGGGAATAATAATCCATTATCGTTTATGTGTGCTTTATACATACTTTTATCAAAAAGAGAAACTGACTAAACAAACAAAAATTTTTATATGAGGAGTGAGTATATTGGGAGGGTGGCTTTCAGATATAAATGCTTGTGAATATTAAATGCTACTGTACATTTTAATAAGAATCAGAGCTTCACAGCAAGAAGGGATGCTGGAGATAATTGTTTAGTAACAACTTCCTCATTTTCACAATGAATTAAATTGAGGTTCAAGAACTAAATAACTTCCCTACTGTTATATATAAACTAGTGGGAGAGTCAATATTAAAACTCAGATTTTCTAGGCAGCAAAGCTGTGCTGTCCAGTATTGTAGCTACTAGCAACATCTGGTTATTTAAATTTAAACTGGTTAAAATTAAATACAGTTTTAAATGTCAGTTCCTTGGGCACGACAGTCACATTTTCTAGCGCGCCATACCACACATGGTTAATGGCTACCATATCTGACAGTGCAGAAAAAGAGTACAGCAGGTTCTCAAATAATATCGTTTGGTTCAATGTCATTTTGCTGATGAGATGCCGTGGGAACTCAACTCTTTTTAAATTCAAATCGCCTATGGTAAAATTGGCTTCGTTGTACGTCATTTTCCTTAAAACTGCAGAACCTATCAATGACTTTAAGTGAGGACTTACTCTACCTCTTCCATCATTGCAGAAAGTTTAACTGGACAGCACAATCTAAAGAATAAGCTTCAGAGTCAGACAGACCTAGTCTGAATTCTACTTACTAGCAGTGTGATCCTAGACAAGTTAATTTCTCAATACCCCGATTTGGGGAGGCAGGGGGAAAGCAGGGGATTAATAATACTTACCTCACAAAGTGTACTTGATGATTATGTGAAATAACATGAAAAGCCCCTTTACACTGTCTGGCATATGACAGCCAATAAACATTTTCCTTCTGGATCCTTTTTTTCTTTCTCTTCTTCTACCTAACATCCTTATTAAGATACACACATAACTCACCCAAATTAATATCTTCCCTTCATGATAATCCACAGTAACCTAATTTTCATTCTGTTCCTGCCAATTTCTTCAAATACTTGCACCTCTCTTCTAGGGTTTCTACTTAGGAATAATGAAATCAAGAATGAATGTAGGGGAAAGCTGCCACTAACGAAATGGAGGAGAATGGAGTAAATTTCCTCTCTGTTTTCCATCCTATTTTAAATATTACTATCTGACTGATGATGCAAAGGAAAAGAAATACATTATACTGTTCCTATATACTGTATTTCCACAATAATAAAGAAGATTCCACAGTACTTCTACATTATATTACTTCTCATCATCTGTACTACTAATTGAATATTAAATGAAGAAAGAACAACTTCCCCCTATAGTACTTTCCTGGGAAACAATAAAAAGGATTTCAGAATGTTAAACCAATCTTTAAGGCTTCCTGGCTTAATCCAGTGAACTGACAAATTTAACAAATCTATACTATAGCATATAAAAAACTTCATAGCATGCATGTTATAACCCAGAAAAAGACCAAAATTCAACTCAGTTTGTAACTAGTGAATTCCTGCCAAAACTAAATTTTATTTAGGAACAATTCATATTGAGCCACATATAGTCACATAAACTGGCCATTTCTAGTGAGGTTACCAATTTTACATTTCTAATAACTAAGAAAGAATTGAAGCAGAACTTTAATACATTCATCTTGCAACATCCACCAAACAAGATTTCTATTCTGCAAAGCTTTCTTACTGTTTAAAACTGACCACACTAACTCTCAGAGGGGAAAAACAAAAGTCCTCTCAATAACAGTGTCTCCTTGAAGTTACCTGGTAGTCTCTTACTTTGTTCCTTAAAGATAATTTACTCAAAAACACGACCACTGACCCTCCTTATACAGAGTTTAGAACAAGTCATAAATACTAAATAGGTAACACTGCACACTGTACTGTCCTTTACAACTCAAATTAATTATGTTTAATAGACAAAACTAAAATATTTTAAATACACAAATCACAGAGTGTAATAATAATCTATGAGGGTCACATGTTAAACATTTTTTTTAGGTTTTTATTACTGTCCCACATAAAGTATTTGATATATTAAAAAGTTAGGCTTTTATGCCTGAACTTAGGAAATCTAATTTGCGAGATTCTAGTTTTTTAAAGTCCTTCAATAATAATGAAGTGTACATTGGTCACAGTAGAATAGTTCAAATGAATTTTCCTGAGGCTGCATTCTGAGTACATCTGACCCAGAAAGTATTTTTAGCAAGTGTGTTCAATCAATGCTGGTTTTATGCTTAGCCTAAATTAGAAATTGGGTGTCACAAATTTAAAGTAACAAAGTTACTAGGGACATTTTCAAAGATACTCAACTAGAACATAAAGAGAAAACCACAAGTTTGAAACAATTCAATACACACAACCCAGAAGCTAAGCAGGTTAGAAAGCAGGCAATAAAGTCACATCCTCATCCATTACTGCTTTTGAGGAGCCTGTGATTTTCCAACTTAATAAACTTTAACTAACATTAATTAAAAACTACAAAATTGTGATGGCTCCTTGTTAAAACATGTTTTCAAAATCTCTTGCCAAATGTTAAAAACAGATGAGCTAAATCATTAATATTCCCATGTACAAAAAAGGCCATGTTTCTCTTCTTATAAACCACTCAAGATCATATTATGGGACCATGCATATGTTTCAATGAAAAATGTTAACAAAGACATGTGTGCCATTAAAAAAATAATACACATAAAAATTGCTTTTGTGGTACTGGAGCATAAATTTATTCTGACAAAAAATGGTGGGGGTCCACAAAATGATTGCACTTTTATTATGAGTTAGCAAAGTTCTGCACAATACACAAACTTTTGCTTACAAAAAAAAGTCTTTTTTGAAAACAAATATGGGGTGGCCGGTTAGCTCGGTTAGAGCATGGCGCTAATAACACCAAGGTTGCCAGTTCGATCCCCGCATGGGCCACTGTGAGCTGCGCCCTCCTTAAAAAAAAAAAAAAAAAAAAAAAAAAAAAAAAAAAAAAAAAAAAAAAAACTCTATAGGTAGAATTTATATTCATCAAAATATATCAAGATTTAACTGATATACCTAGCCCCATTCCATTAAGCACACTTTGGGCTCTGAATAATTATTTAAGGTCACCTCCTCCTCCCCTTAAAAAAATGAAAAATAATTTTTTCTGGCACGTTAATGCTGAAAAATCAGGATAAAAAAATGCCTTGGCTTTTACTGTTCCACAGTCTTCCTTTCTACTCAAATTGTCTTTTACAAGTCGGATGCACTGGCTTTCTGGGGTTTTCTCCCCCATAAACATGTTTTCAATTGTATTGTTTTAACTGGGCCCAAGATCTAGTCACATAAACCTAGTATTACTCCAATTTCTTGATTCTAAAAGCAGTTGGTATACTGCATATATACAAGTTCTCCTAGAACAAGCGCTTGAAAGTCCTACAAAATCGTCCTGGTACATAGTCACTATATAATGCAACCCCAGATAGAAAGTCTTCCACTTTAAGTTTCTCAGAAACATGTAAACATATTATCTGTGCAATTATAAATTGTTCCATTTTAAGGAAACCCTGGGAAGGGCATCGGTACGTCTATTTAGCTACATCTCAACTTTTTTTGGCCCAACTACAGATTCTTAAATACAAGCAGAATTCTTAAATACCGGTAGAATCGTTAAGAGGCTCAAAACTTCAATGGGAGGAAGAGTCTGCCCATACAGCATGCAGGAAGCGCTCATATAAACCAATACAAAAAAAGAAAGAAAGAAAAAGGAATCCCACCAGCAATGGAAAACTCCGAAGATTCTAAAACCTAGAGTTTAGGTACCGTAGAACATTCCATCTCCGCACCTATTCCATCCCTTCTCCTTTCGCTCCCCCATTACAGAAATTCCAACTATAACCCCCAGGAGCTCCGAGAGCAGAGATCCTGGGAAGAAGGGGATCGGCGGAGCGAGCATCATTTTTTGTCCTTCCCTTTAAATCAGCCTTGTACCTCCGGCTTCCCTACCTGGCTCGCCTCCCACCACACACGCCCCATGTAACATGCTCGCGAACACCGTGCAGGGCCAGGAGGCCAGCGGGGACCCGAGAGCCTCTTACCTTCGTATCACAGCCGCGTCCTCTCGGCTGGAGAAGAAAAGCCTCCAGGCCCGGGCGCGCCGGGGAGAAGCGCGGCCGCCGCGCCACTCCCGGGGCTCCCTCAGCGACCCCCCAGCAGCCGCCGCCGCAGCGGCCGCGCCACGGCCGGGAGCCGCCGACACCACCTCATACTGCGGAGCTGCCGCGGGCCGGTGCCGCCGGGAGACGGGAAGGAGGCGGGCGGCTCGCCCGCGCTCCCACCTCCCTGCGGGGATGAGATAATCCACACCCCCCAAAAGTGCCGTGGGGGAGGGGAGCCCCGGTACTGGGGGCCTGGCCCCCAAACTCCGACCCTTCAGCCAAAGCCAAGTCTCTCTCCTCCCCGGCTCAGGCCCCGAATTTAGCCCCTGGGGACCCAGGAGTCCGGAGAGAACAATGTGGGGGGGCCGCGAGGAGCGGAAAAGCGCGCAGCGCGGCGTGAGCGGGCGGGCAATCCTGGGCAGCGTTTGTGTGTGAGAGTGCAAGAGGCGCTCAAACCCCCGCCTCCTTCTCCTCCTTCTCTTCCTCCTCCTCCTCCGTCTCCTCCTCCTCCCTCAAGCACACCCCGTCTCCCAGGCCACAGCATAGCAACCGAACATGGCGGCTGCGCAGACGCCGCCAGTCAGCGGCCCGGAGCAGCGGCGGCAGCAACTGGAGGCGATCTCGCGAGAGGTGAGGCCAAACCCCTTCCCCGCGAGCGCGGACTGGAGAGGTTGCACCAGCCAGCGCGCCGGGGGACACGCAGGTGCGAGGGAGGCCGGACCTGGGTAGGTCGGGGTGGGAGCGCTGGGAGGAGGAGGCGGAGCGCTGTGGCTCCGCCCCACGGCCCCGCAGCGATTGGTTACTTGAACATCGACCCCTGCTGGACCTGCTGACCTAAGGGACCCGACCGAGGGGCAAGAAACCTAAGTTTTAAAAGGGAAAAACAGACCCATTGGTCCAGGTCGTCTCAACTTCAGTGCTAATAAAGCATATGGGTTTTAGTATGCAGTTTTGAATCATTTCCTCTCCTAAATACAGAGTCTAAAACAAAGAACAAACGTTCATCTATAAAACAAATATTTGGGTGCCTTCTGTGTGCCAGGAACCGTGCGCTTTTAAAAATTGAATTAATTCATTCTAATAAAGCATATAAATTTGGTGTTATGACGGCAGGGTTTTTGCCCAGGTGCATTCTAATATATTATTGATGATACAAACTTACCAGTGATAAGACAGGCTGGGTGATCTCAGCTGAAACGATGGGAAGAGGGATTTGGGAACGGTCACACTTCATTTTGCCGTCATTTTTTGGTGCGTGTCAGTGCACCTTCCTGTCGCCTGGCGCTTTCTTGCTCTTCCTTGCTCTTGGCTTCAGCACCTCACCAGAGCTGGCCTTCATACAAACGTTCTTTCAACAATCACTGTTCCTCTAAGCCGACAAAATGCCTATTTACTAATCAGTGGTCGCACGATGAAATCTTGCAAATTTATACAAATCTGTGAAAGAGCAATTTCTACTGACTCTTCTCCTTCGCACACCCATTCAGTTTTTCCATTTTTAAAAAACAACTTGTCAGTCCATATTTCTTGCTTTGCCTCTTCTGCTTAATGTCCTTTCCAAAGCTTAGTACCAGTCAGTGCTCATTCATCCTTCCTTAAATATGCTTTCCGGCCTCTCCCTCTCCATTTTCTATGCCTTTGTTCATGCTGGGTCCCTCCACTAAAATGTTCTTCACTTCATCTCCATCTATCAACCACAGATCACATGAAACTTCCATCAGAAGTGAGAAATAATTTCTTCCACCTCTGACTTGATAGTTCTAGGTTTATACCTCCCTTTTTCTTATCGCAATGAACATTTTATTGTACGATACTGTCCCTGTGGAGTCTTGTTGCCATTGCTACATGGTAACGTACTCGAGTGCCAGGATCTTGTCTTAGGCAGTTTGCATCCCCTATAATGCCTGATGACACTGCCTGTTGTCAAAAAAAGTTTGTTGAAAGAATGAAATGTTTAAATCTCTATCTAGTTGGTGGGATTTCAAGAAGGTACTTGGGATGGAGCAGGCTCTTCCTAGGCTTCAAATCTGGTAGGTTGCTGTGTCTCTGGGTGATACTGGTCTGGTCTAGATTTGTCTTTGTTGATGCCTTGTAGAGCCTTGTAGCTGGTCCCCCAACTAATCTTCCTATCTCCAGACCTTCCCCCTCCAGCCCATTCCTCCCACCCCCATCCGTAAACCACAGTGACCTTTTATACAAATATAAACCTGAGTTGTAACATAAATATAGCTGGAGTCTCAACATTGTAGGGGCTAGAGCGGGACACCCTTTGTTTTGGGAAACTCCACAGGATGAACCCTTTAGATAAACAAATATAAGCCTCATATCCATCCACTATCCTTTAGGAAAACTGTGAAGTCACTTTTTAAAACTTGAGATAATTCATGTATCATAAAAGTCACCCATTTTAAGTGTACAATTCAATGCTTTTTAGTTATATTTGCAAAGTTGTGCAGCCATCACCACTATCTAATTCCAGAACATGTTCAGCCCAAAGAAGAAATCTGTACCCATTAGTGGTCACTCTCCATTCTTTAGTCCCCCTAGCATCAGACAATCACTAATTTACTTTCTGTCTCTATGGATTTGCCTACTCTGGATATTTCATATAAATGTAATCATATATAATGCAAATTCTCTACAAAAGTATGTACATTTTGCTCTTATTTAAATTATAATTTTTAAAAGTTAATATATGCCTATTCTGGATCATTTTGATAACTACCTTGTAATTAAACACTGCCACTTGATTTTATATTTGGCACCAAAAACTATAACTTTAATTTTTTTGCGCTAATGAGAAAAGAATAGAATATTTCTCATGGAGATGACAGCATTCTGGCTAAGTGAAGGTCAAGTGTCCTCATGGCACACTGTACAAAAGTTTCACAGAAATTCAAACAGAGAAGAATGTTAGGGTAATTAAGTCGCTTATAAGCATGCCTTTAAAAGCCTGTGTAATGGCAGTAGTTTCATATTCTCATTGCAAAGGACAATTTAATTTCAGCAAAACAGCATCATCCACCACGTTACATAATAATATTAATTGAATTTTTAATTCTGTTAATTTAATTTGCAAAATTGTTTCAGTTTTAGATGTAGAAGAGCTGTGAGAATAACGACTTTATTCCTAATCATATGTTTACACTTAATTAAGAAACACAATTTAACTAATTTAACAGTTGAGAGTTAGTGAGATTTTTTTTTTTTTCATTGAAAAATGGCCTCAACCACAACTAGACATTGGTAGACACTGCTATGGACTGATTTTTTCCCCCTTGTCTGCAGCTTGCCTTTGGCTGTGCTTCGAGAGAGCAAAAGCAAGGTTGTGTCCACACTTGGAGTGTGTTAGCAGGGAAGGACTTGCCTTTCTGCACTGTGTGGTGGACGTTACGACCTCTCCTAACCCTGGGTAGCTACAGCCAAGAGGGGATAGGCATTTGTTCTAGCCTGGGTAGCCGAGCCAGGCTGCCTGGGCCTTGGCAGTGGCCTCTGGCAGCCACAAGGAGCTTTGACTAGGCACTGTGGCTGCCTGAACAGCCACCCCCTATCCTATCAGCAACTTGGAAGGACCCCTTTGAAAGAAATGAGTAACCCTTGGGTTACTGGGGAAAACTAGGGAGGAGAACCCTAAGGGACGTTTGACTCAGCTTGCTAGGTAGAGCTAAGAAGAGTGGCATGAATTTTAACATTGTAAAACACATGACTTAAGGTGCAACTTGATTTTGTTGCCTAAACAGGTGAAGTAGTACCTACCTACAGGGTACACAGGCTTTCAAACACCTGGTCTCTGACGTGTGACCTTAATTGGATATCTGTCTGCCTTAGCTGTGCAATTAAGGGGAAATCTTATTTTGTTACCTGTCTGGAATCTTCAGGCATAACTTGAAGCAAAGAAAAACAAAACAAATAAATTTAAAGAGTTTATACCTTTTTTTTTTTTAAAGATTTTTTATTGGGGAAGGGGAACAGGACTTTATTGGGGGAACAGTAACAGTGTGTACTTTTTTTCCAAGTCAAGTTGTTGTCCTTTCAATCTTAGTTGTGGAGGGTGCAGCTCAGCTCCAGGTCCAGTTGCCATTTCTAGTTGCAGGGGGCGCAGCCCACCATCCCTTTTGGGAGTCAAAACCAGCAATCTTGTGGTTGGGAGGATGCGCCCCAACCAACTGAGCTATCCGGCAGCTCAGCGGCAGCTCAGCGGCAGCTCAGCTCAGAGCTCTAACCACCTGAGCCACGGGGCCAGCCCCAAAGAGTTTATACCTTTAAACAAGTCATATATTTTTCCTCGTGGCAGAATTCTGTGGCTTGGGCTTCCTTTAATCATAGAGATGCTTTAAATATACTTAAAATAATAATAATTATTGTTATTATTATTATATATTTATTTATTTTTTAAAATTAGATATCATATAGCTCTGAGGCAGTTGGCCCAGATTTGATCACTCTGTCAACATGGCCCTATTCTTTACTGGCCAGCAATTCTTTCCCTCCTTTCCCTTCCTTTCCTTTCCTTTCCTTTCCTTTCTTCCTTCCCTCCCTTCCCTTCCTTTCCTTTCCTTTCCCTTTCCTTCCTTCCTTCCTTCCTTCCTTCCTTCCTTCCTTCCTTCCTTCCTTCCTTCCTTCCTTCCTTCCTTCTTTCCATAGCAGCATAAGACCCAAGTTAGTAATTTCTGGAATCAAGAACTATACAGAAAAATGTAAAAATTTAAAAATCAAAGACTTCCTCTTACTTCCAGTTTCACTCCTCAAAGGTAAGCACTATTAAAAACTCCTTGTGTGTATTTCCAGAATGTTCTCTGTATATGTAAGCTAAATGTATATCTTTTTTCCCCTACAAACAAGGGATTATACTACATATACTATGTTTCAATTGGAAATGTCCTTAACAAAACAGATATACATATATATATGTATAATACTTTCTAAGGGCTGTGCCACAATGTATTTAATCTTCTCTAATAAATGCACATTTAGGTAGTTTCAAGTTCTTTGCTATTACATACAATGCTGGAAAGAACATTTTCGTCATAAAGCTTTGTATACATAACTAAGAATTTCTTTAAGATAAATTCCTGGAAATGCAATTGCTAGAGTGAAATGTATGGGCGTGTTTGATTTTGATAAATGTTGCCAAATTGACTACTAACTACGTGTGAGTTACTATTATCCACCTCTTCCTTATCATTTCTGGGATTTGTATTTTCCTCAATCAAAAAAAAAAAAGTATATTCTTGTAGTACTTTCAGGTGTTTTGTTTTTTGGTTTTTTTTAAATGCTTAATCTGGGGCAGCCGGATGGCTCAGTTGGTTAGAGCAGGAGCTCTTAACAGGGTTCCCGGTTCAGTTGCCACATGGGCCAGTGGGCTGCGCATCCACAACCAGATTGAAGACAATGACTTGAATTGAGCTGCTGGTGGGGCTGCCGGGTGGCTCAGTTGGTTAGAGCACAGCTCTTAACAACAAGGTTGCTGCGCCGCCTCCAACTAAAATTGAAAATTGCGACTTGACTTGGAGCTGAGCTGCGTCCTCCACAACTAGACTGAAGAGCAATGACTTGACTTGGAGCTGATGGGCCCTGGAAAAAACACACTGTTCCCCAATATTCCCCCCCAAAATAAAACACTGTCGTGCGGGGCGGCCTGCAGGGTCTCTGCTCCCGCTCCCCACATAAGAACACAGGACACGGTGAGGCCAAAAAGGAACACCCACGGAGCCATAGATGGGGGAGTCATACTGCTATATTCTCGCTGGCGGCACTATAGTCTCACTGGAGGCTGGATCCACACTGTCCACAACCCACCATCCTAACTGCAATCCGCACTTGCTAGCTCAGCCACCATCTGCTTGCTAGCCCCCATTTTTTGCTAGCGTAGCCACAGCAGTTATATTAGTGGCCAGTGGCTCACTGGTTACAGCTGACGGCCAACTAGCCACAGCTGATGGCCATCCAATCATAATTGATGGCTATTTACTACCTGAGCCAGCACCTTTCTATGTGAGGCCGAGAGCCTGGAAACTGCACTCTGGGGCTCTGTCCCCACAAATACTTAATTTCTGACCCATCTGGAAATAATTCTGGTGTAAGAAGATAGGGATCCAGCTTTATTATTTTTTATTAATGAGTATGCATTTGTCCAATATTGAATAATTTATCACACAGACACACACACACACACACACACACAATTCTTTTGCTAAATTGCTTTCATCAGATACTAAATTCTAAATTTTGGTTTGGGAATTTTTTAGTTTATTCCATAGAGCTATCTATTTCATCTCTGTATTTGTTTCCTATTGCTGCTGTAACAAATCACCACAACTTTAATGACTTTAAACAACACAGATTTATTATATTACAGTTCTGGACATAAGAACTCCAAAGTGGATTGACAGGCTGTTCCGTTCAGAGGTTCTAGGGAGAATCTTTCCTTGTCTTTTCCAGCTTCTACCGTGTTTCCCCAAAAATAAGACCTACCCGAAAAATAAGCCCTAGCATGATTTTTCAGGAGGACATCCCCTGAACATAAGCCCTAATGCATCTTTTGGATCAAACTTAATATAAGACCTGGCCTTATTTTTGGGGAAACACAATAGAGGTTACGTGCATTACTTGGCTCATGGACCCTCCCTCCATCTTCAAAATCAGCAGCCTAGCATCTTCAAAGCTCTCTCCATCTTTTAACTCTGTCTCCCATGGTCCTCTTACCTCCCTCTTATAAGGACCCTTGTGATTACATTGGGCCCACCCACAGAATCCACAATAATCTTCCCATCTCAAGATCCTTAATTTAATCACACCTCAAAGTCCCTTTTGCCAGGCCAGATAACATATTCACATAATCACCCTATGGATGAGGGGGTGAATATTTATGTGCCACAGTCTCTAATACCAAACTTTATAGTTACTAGACTTTCTAATAAATTTTACTCTCTGAAAGAGTTAATTTCTCCTAATCACTTCCTTTTCCCAAGATGAATATGTTTTTAATTCTATGAACTTAAAATGTGAGACCAGGCAGCTGGATGGCTCAGTTGGTTAGAGCATGAGCTCTTAACAACAGGGTTGATGGTTCGATTCACATATGAGCCAGTGAGCTGCACCCTCCACAACTAGATTGAAGACAAAGAGTTGCCGGAGGGACGGCTGAATGGCTCAGTTGGTTGGAGTGTGAGCTCTTGGAGACAGGATTGCTGGTTCAATTCCCGCATGGGATGGTGGGCTGCGCCCCTTGCAACTAAGATTGAAAGCGGTGACTGAACTTGGAGCTGAGCTGCGTCCTCCACAACCAGATTGAAGGACAACAACTTGGAGCTGATGGGCCCTGGAGAAACACAATGTTCCCCAACATTCCCCAATAAAAAAATTAAAAAAAAAAGTGAGCCCATGACTGTGACTGAAATGTTAAATTATGTCAACAGTGTATATGATGTGCCTAGTGTAGGGTCTATATATTATGGGGAAAAAATATTATCTGTAAATATATGTGAATATAATCTACATGTACGAGTATACATACATTCTTAGGACGCTGGTTATTCATCTTATAAGCCACAACCTGTATCCAAGTCTTTTTAATTTAACTGTTAATGCAAATTAGTCCTTATAATATTCATTCATTTAAAAAAACATGTATTGCTCCCTTACTATGTGCTAGGCACTGGGAATATAGATAACAAGTGTTTCTTGCCCTTAAGGCAAGTATATTTCATTCTTAAGTTGTTACTTATCGGTGGGTTATATCAGTTTGGTGGATCATGACTAGCATTTTGAAAAAAAGAAATAAACTAGACTAGAAAATATCAGAATGCATCACACTGATATTGTTTGTGTGTATGTGAGTTGTGGCGTAAAATGTCTTTCTTACTTTGGGTATGATGGCCAAAAAAATCTTTGAGAACCTCTGATCTGTGGGAAAATTAATAAGTAAATAAACAATACAAATTAATATGAGAAGTGCTTTCACAGATTAAGCCATAAACTCCATGAGGGCAGGAACCACGGTTCCACTCACCAACATTTCATCATAGCCTTACCTAATGTCTGATCTATAATCAGTCCTCCGTTATTATTCTCAAATAAATGAATGAATGGGGTGGACCTAGGGTGCTAGGGAAAGCAACAGAAGATCAACTGACTAGCGTATTTTGTGCCATAGGTTTTGCATGGCTTCGTTGAAAGTCATGGGCTGCTGAGACAGGTTTGGAGAGGAAAACGATGACATAGAATTGAAGGTTGGCCAGCGCCTTCGCAAAGGAAGCGTGAGGGACCTTGAGTGACATCTAGTGGCTTCTTTGCCCAAATGGGAGGCACAACCTGAGGCATCTCCCATTAGCTGGAGTACTACTAGATATGTATTTGCTTTAAAAAAAAAAAAAAAAAAAAAAAAAAAGATGGATTCCATCCCTGCATAGTGTATAAATGTTCATTTATTTGTAGATGAAAACTGTGAGTTTATTGGTTGGTGCTTTTTTTTATGTGTTGGCTTTGTCTGTAGGAGCCTTAACATCGGATCAGAATATCTTGATTGATCTTTGTGCCTTTGTGGCATGTTACTCAGCACCTGGTCCAGCACTGTCGGGAGTGCTTCAGGTGTGTAATAAACACCAGCTGTTGGCTGGCTGACATGTTTCAGTCATTCCTGTGGTCGTTGATTGGTACCACCCACATTAAGGATTTTCCTCCCTAGCCACACATTAGAAACACCAAGGGAGTTTCTAATAAATACTGAAGCCTTTGCCCCACCTTGATCCTGCCTCCATTCTCACTTAATTGGTCAGAGTGGAACCTAGGCGTCTCTCTACACATATGGATATAAAGATATTGTTTCAGCTCCTGAGGTGATTCTTCTGTGTAGCAGCAGTGAGACCGACAGATCCCACTGGACAGGCACCTAATGTAATGCAGCATCAGTGTGAAACGGATACCCCTGCCCTCTAAGTCAGTGCTTCTCAAACTGCCTGGGTGAAGGACCGATCAGTCATGCACCAGTATTTTAGTAAAATATAAATAAAAATAAACAACTGAAAAATTAAATAAGACAAAAACATATAATAAAATACAAGCCCCATTTAAGAAAATTAGATTCAACAGAAATTAATTACTCTCTTAAATTTCTCTTAAAGGTTCTAATGGCTTAATCCGAATTTCTGCATTTATCTTCATGTGGACTGGTGACAAACCATCTGCAGGAAGGCACTTTGAGTCACACTGCTCTAGGTTATATTCTAGTTGGAGGTGGGGGCAAGAAGAAGAGCGAGGAGATGCAAAATAGACAGGTAGCAGCTGTAGCAGGACACACAGGTAGATCTTGGTACATCTGAGCAGGAGGCCCTCTGACCCTTCGGGCAGGTCTTGCAGGCCTCAGAGCCTCATGGGATAGCCACACTTTGATCTTACCTGAACACCCAGTGATCAGACGCTTGGCACTGTCCAAATGCTACAATTTTTTTAGGAACTGGTTATAAAGCCAAGGTCACTGTCTGTTTAAAGCTAACATGCCTTTCCAGGGACCAGACACTGCTGTTTGCACTAAAGACACCCTCTTTCCAGTATGAAGGCCCTTGGGCATGAGAAGCTTACCTAGGAAACAGAGAATGAAGATGTCTCCCTGCCCTACAATAGAGCACCCCTCCCTCTCTAGTGGTGGCTGTGCTCATGTCCACTCGATGCATATGTCTGTCCCTTGGACAGTGCTTAATAAACTCTGACAGACTTTGACAGCCTGTCACACTTCTGGGATGTACCCTCTAGCACCTCAAGCAAGCAGGTTCAATTGACTAGAGTAAGTTATCATTTTCTCTGGTTTTAAACCACTTCTGAGGATATCCCAAGTCACCTTGATTGGACTTGAATGATCCCTCAGTTTTCATTGGCAATGTATTTATCAGCTGTCCCCAGCACAGATTTCATCCCCAGATGATTCATCCATTAAAAGCTGATTATTCCTCCTCACCTTTTTATATGTACCTTTTCTGCCTATAATACACTGCCTTCCCTTTCTTTGCCAAACGCCTACTCACATTTTGGATTTCAGCTCTCAGGGTGGCTTCTCCAAGAAGCCTCCCTTGATCTTCCCCTCACCCAGGGCTCAATTCTCTGTCCCCAGCAAAGCATATAGCCCATGATGCTACAATGGGCCATTTTCACTCTTCTCCCCAAGTGACTTTTAAGCTTCTTAGAACAGTAATCCTGGTTTTCACTTACTCCGGGGTCCCCAAAAGCCATACATAGTAGAGACTTAAAGAAAAAAAGTTTGGTGACATAAACTAATTTTCTAGTTCTATTCTCATTTTTTATTCCAAGGGGCAATAAGAGATATGGTTAACTTCTTATGAAGGCTTGGTTGGGCAGGTAGTTGTTTCTAGAAAGTCAAACTGGAGAGTGTGAATATTAACTGGTAGATGATGAAAATGTGTAAGGAGTATGATGATGATTTCTGTGACTTAGGAAAAATTAATTTCATGCTATTGAGGAAGGAGAGATTAGATTTGGGCAGAGACTGAACCTGGAAGAGCAATTAAAACAGTGACAATATTTCTTCATGACGGGCATCTTAGAATCACCTGAGATGCTGTATCAGTACTGGCTCTTACCCTCCCCCCCCCATTTTGATATGTTGCCCATATATCAGTGTGATAATTAATAAATGGAACAACTCTGATATGTGTCAGGCCCTAACTCTGATTCATAACCACTGCCATGGGGAACGTTGCCTGAGGTGCAAGGGCAGGAAATTCAAGTCCATTGTAACAGTCTAGATGAGAAGTGCTAGAAACTTGACGTGTGACTGTTACATATTTAACCCGTTTAAATAATGATTCCAATTTTATAACTGAACTTTTGCTGGAAGCAAAGCAAAACTTCTAATGAATGATAAGAATTGGTTATCTTAAAAGCTCATTCCTAGTCACTTGACAAACTTTCTATTAATTTCTAGTAAGGGCAGCTAGTCTGTGGATTATCTATAGTGTTCTTTTACTGAATGCTTGACAAGTAACGCAGTGTGCTACTAGTGGTCTAGTTATTTTCTTTGGAAAAATTACCTATACTGTTTTTGTAGGTATTCAGTACGTTATACATTTTTTTCCTTTCATCTCAATATCCAGTAATATATCAAACCAAAAATTAATGTCATGCTTCATTCTCTGTAAGTTAGATTTTCTCAGAAATGAAAAACAACAAAAAACAAAAACAGAAACAAAAAAAACCTGCCTGCCGTGAGTGAGCCAAATAATGTTTCTTTGGCCAAAATTAGTCAATTATAAAGTCTCATAATTGCCAATCCAGGTTTATCCATTTCTAGTTCCTAACTTCTTTAGATTCTTCTAATACCAATAGTTGCTCTGAGGATTATCAAAGTCACACAGTCTAGAACACACTCCTTCCTATCTGGGCATTGGGAGAGAGGGAAAGAGGGAGAAAGAGAAAAAGATTTTATGTATCATCCCTTGTTTTTAATGGCAGTCTGACTAAAGGACCAGTCCAAAGAGGTCTATGTGTGTCTTCCTTAAATACAGACTCAGGTGTCCCACTGTGTGCAAAAAGATACTACAGTATGTAGAAAATCATATGTAAAGGGAATTTTCAATTAGAGGAACTTGAAAGTTCTCATGAGCCATAAAAATTTAATCCAATAGGAATCTATAGGCTGTTAAAATTAAATTTAGATTTAATTGAAGCAATTTGGAAATGGGCAAAAAAACCCCAAAAAACAGAATATTTGACAAATCAATCTCAGAGAATATCACTTTCTTTCATTGGGCCTATGGAAAGGCATCAGTGGTATCAGCCTGTATCTGACGTGAGAAGTAGAGTACGAAGAAAAATTTAGTTATTTTCTATTTACAATGATTCATTTCTTGAGAGCTGAGGAAAACTTATCCTAAAGGCCAAGTTGGGGAGGGAAAAGAACACAGGTGGGGGACGGGTAGAACAAGTACACTCACAGATTAGAAATAACCTACTGAATCAAGTGTTTCCAAGTTTCTAACAGAGCCAGATTATGGATATTAAAAAATCACAGCAGTTGTACCTACCTGCTGAAGCCGACGTACATCCCTGGACAAAGACACACTTAAATTAAGGATGCTGGGTTGAGTTGTCAAAGATCCCTCACTCCCAGGATTTTAAAAACAAATCTTGGCAGAAAAACCTTGATGCTCAACAACATGGGGATAGGTTAATTTAGTCATGGTTTATCCATGCACACACAGAATATTATTCAAGCATTAAAATTGTGTTTATAAATAAGTTTTTTATTGACAGAGAAAAATGCTTATTATGTAATATTAATTGGAAAAAACAGGGTGCAAAATGAACAGATGTAGTATGAACTCTGCCTAAAAATGACATGCATAGGAAGGGATGAACAGATGGAGCTCAGGGGGTTTGTAGGGCAGTGAAGCTCTTCTGTATGATACTGTGATGGTGAGTCCATGATATTAGAGGTTTGTCAAAACCCACAACGTATATACACAAAGAGAGAATCCTCATGTAAGCATAAACTTTAGTTAATAATATTGTATCAATATCAGTGCATCATTGTAACCAATGTTCCACATGAATGCATGATATTAATGACAGGGGAACCGGAAGGGAGTGCGGTGAGGGGGAGACAGAATATGTGGGAACTCTCTATACCTTTTGCTCAAGTTTTCCATAAACCCAAAACTCTTCCAGAAAATAAAAAAGAATAACAGAAAAAAAAAAAGTAGGGGGAAATACAACAAAATGTCCGCCAGCTTGTGTAATCCCATAAAGCAATGATTAAATAAATATTAAGGTTGTAGACTCAGATTGCCTTGGATGACATCCTGTCTCCTTCACTTATTGCATAGGCACGTTACTTCAACTCTCTGTGATTCAGTTTCCTCATCCATTAAAACGGGGATTATAACATCACTGACCTCATTAGGTCTGTGGTGAGCATTAAATTAGTTAACACATACACTGTGCTTAAAACAGTCCTCAGAACATAGTGTTATCATCTCTAGAGGGGTGGAATTCTGGTGATTCTAATGTACTTCTCTGTATTTACTCATATTTTACCAACAAATATGTTATTTTGATAGTTATGGAAACCTGTGGATAGGTTTATACATACTTAGAAAATAAGTGTTTATATATTTTTTATTAGTTATATATGGTTGCTTGACATAAAACAACAACAACATTTATTGTGTCACCGCTTCCATGGGTCAGGAATCAGAGTGGGCTGCCGTCATCTAACGCTGAAGGCCTGAGTGAGGCTGGAAGATCCGTTTCCTCCAGCCCATCCATATGGCGGGCTGGTTGGGGTGGACTATTTGCAGGAGGCCTCAGTTCCCCACCACGTGAAACTCTCCATAGTGCTGCTTGAGTGTCTTCAGAATATGAGGGCTGGCTTTCCCCAGAGTGAGTGATCTCAGAGAGAACAATGCAGAAGCCTCCATCATCTTTATGGCCAAGCTTAGGAAGCCACTGTCATTCAGGGTGTCATGTGGGGTCTCTGGTCCCACTCCCCACATAAGAACGCAGGATATGGTGAAGACAAAAAGGAACACCCACGGAGCCATAGATAGGGGAGTCACACCACTATAGTCTCACTGGCAGCATCCGCCTCTCTGCAATTCGCACTTGCTAGCTCAGTCATCTTCTTGCTAGCTCCCATTTTTTGCTAGCGTAGCCACAGCAGTTATATTCGTGGCCAATGGCTCACTGGTTACAGCTGATGGCCAACTAGCCATAGCCGATGGCCATCCAATCACAGCTGATGGCCATTTACTACCTGAGCCAGCACCTTTCCACGTGAGGCCGAGAGCCTGGAAACTGCACTCCTGGCTCTGTGCCCACAGTTATTGTCCACCATTTCTGAAATAGCCTGTTGGTTACACAGTTCAGCCTTATTTGGTGTGGGAGGATATAAACTACACATGGTATAAACACCAAGAAGCAAGGATTAGGGACCATCTTGTATGCTGGCTACTGTGTGTGTGTGTGTGTGTGTGTGTGCTTCTGCCAACTAAAGCACTACCCTAGCGTCCCTGCATGCACATTCTTACCTTCTTTATTCTATTGAAGCACCCCCTAGCTTTCAACTCCTTGGTCTTAGCAAACTTTTCCTTCCCTCCTTCCCTCCCTCCCTCCTTCCCTCCTTCCTTCATTCTTTCCTTCCTTCATTCTTACTGTCATCAAGACACACTTACTGTGTACCTAGCAAGTGCCAGTGAGTCACGTCTGCCCGCCCCTCTGACCCTACCCTCCTCTCGTGCTCCCTGCCCTCCTATAGGGTCCCCAACACCGGATTCCATGTACTTGGTCAGCTCAGCTTCCACAAAAGCATCTAAAGCTTTCACCTCCAGTCCTGCCTCTTTCCAGACGTTCCCAGGCTCTGGTCCCCGTCACACTCTCCTCCCCGTCACCAGATGCACCCTCGTTCTTTGCTGGCCTGAGTAGCCTGGGGAAGCCGAGGCTTGCTGCTCATCCCTTGTCATGCTAATGCATCCATCTTCCTTGTCCCAGGTAACAGGCAGCGGAGTCTGACGTGGTATTCAATGTAATAGCTGGGAAATGAGAGACAAACACACCCAGGACAGCTCTAGAGGGACCAGTTAGCTTCCTGAAAATCCACATAGACCAAAGAGCCTAATATTTTATTCTGAGGTTTTCATTTCCCTATAATTATAAACCTCCAAAGGTTAATAAAAACTCAGCTTGGATAGCTTACCGCAGTCATTAACAATAGACCACTACTAAACAGAAAGTGTCTGTAAGACCCTTTCAGGGCTCACAAAGAGGAGCAGCTAAGACCTAAGCTCGGCAGCAGTCCTCTTCTTAGCCCGGCACAGGGGCTCCTAAAAGACCTAATGCCAAGGGCGCCCAGATGGCTCAGTTGGTTAGAGCGTGAGCTCTCAGCAACAAAGTTGCCGGTTCAATTCCCACATGGGATGGTGGGCTGCGTCCCCTGTGACTAAGATTGAAAGCGGTGATTGGACTTGGAGCTGAGCTGTGCCCTCCACTAGATTGAAGGACAACGACTTGGAGCTGATGGGCCCTGGAGAAACACACTGTTCCCCAATATTCCCCTATTAAACAACAACAACAACAACAACAACAAACCTAATTCCTAGGCAAAGAAGCAAAATAAACAAAAGAATCCAAGAGAGACTGAGATGGTCCCCCTCTGGGTTCCCTTGGCCCATTGTATCTATCTACCCTTTTCGTAGTAGTTATTACACCCTATTGCAATTGTCAGCTAACTTGTCACTGCCCCTTCTAGATTGGCAGCAATTTATTGATGGAGAATGTATAATCTGTGCATCGTTGATAGCACAGTCAGAATTGTAGGTTCTGGGAAGTTGTCCCGCAGTCTGCTGGGGTTTTGGGGGTAGTGGTAGTTGTCATGTGGGGTGTCATGCGGGGCGGCCTGTGGGGTGTCAGGCGGGGTATCCTGCCGACTACGCCAAGTGTCATGCGGGGTGTCAGGCAGGGTCTCTGGTCCCGCTCCCCACACAAGAACGCAGGGTATGGCTAGGCCAAAAAGGAACACCCACGGAGCCATAGGTAGGGAAGTCATACCACTATGGTCTCGCTGGGTTTACACGACGTGCGACCTGCTGTCCGCTTTGCTGCCAACCGACCGACTCTCCTCCACTCTCCTCCACTCTCCTTCAGTCTCCTCCTCTCTCCTCTCTCCTCTCTCCTCGACCTCCCTCCGTAGCCGCGGCAGTTATATTAATGGCCAATGGCTCAATGGTTACAGCTGACGGCCATCCAATCACAGTTGATGGCCATCTACTACCTGAGCCAGCACCTTTCCACATAAGGCCGAGAGCCTGTAAACTGCTTTCTGGAGCTCTGTCCCCACAGTAGTGTATATGATTATTGTTTGGTGGGGGAGAGGAAGGAAAGAGTAGGTTGCTGCTGCTTTAAAAAATGATTGAAACCCCTGATATAGATGTTGTCTTAAGTTTCTTCTAGACTTGACTCTCAGAATCTATAAGAGGGAGATAGAGTAGAAAGATTAAGTGGCACAGACATGTGATAGCACTTAGTAGGGTACCTGGCACACAGTAGGGCCTCAGTTGGGGGAATATGAACCTGAAAAGGAAAAAATGTAATGGATGCATTTCACAGAAAACCCAAAATACAGTGGCGTATCCAGGGAGGGATTTATTTTCCTCTCCTGTGAATGATTGAAGTGAGCCTGGCAGTCCAGGGCTGGCATGGTGGCCCTGCCCTGTGACGTTCTCAGGGACCCGACTTTTTGCAGCTCCCTGCTCTGCCATCCTGGTGTGTGCCTGTCATCTTCATGGCCTACATTGGTGACTGGAGCGCCAACACATCCACATTTCAGGCAGCCACTGGAGAAACGGACAAAGAAAAAGGGGCAAAGCCAGGTGTCTACAATTTGAAGCCGGCACATGTGACTTCATCATTGGCTGGTGCTTAGTCTGTGGCCACGCTGAGATGCAAGGGAGCCTGGGAAGTGGGGTCTTTACTCCACAGCTGCCACGTTCTCAGCTAAAATGTGGGGCTTCTTCACTTCCAATTCAGAAGAATGGGAGACTGGGCACTGGGAGGGAAGCTGCAGCCGCTGCCACAGGGGAGCAGGACAGAGCCTGTGACCCAGGTCTCAGGGCCCCTCTCTCTCCAGTGCTGCTTTTCTCACTCTCAAGTATGATATTAATATTTACACTGTGCTTTACAATTGACAGAAACTTTTTCATACATGATCCATTTTAATTGCATTTTGATCACACCAACATTAAAATAAAATATGCTCTTTGTTTAAAAAATGACATTACATATAAGGCGACTATCTCCGTTGATGACCACTCCCAAGCTTGGGCCTTCTCCATCTCTTAAGAGTCGATGACTGTCATCGGTTTGGCATCATTTGCCAAGTCTCTTTCTATGAGGGATGCCTGGAAGACCTTCTGCCAGCCTTGGGAAGGCGCCTGCAATCCCTACAAAAGGCGCTCGGCACCCCGTGCCTGGCATCCAAAGACAGTTCTTAAACTGTCAGACAGCACTCTCCCCACACCGACTGCTTGCTCTTTTCTCACAACCCTCTTGGTCTTCATCGCATCCCTACGTGGCCCCACCAGCTCAGAGCTCTGGACCAGTTGTTCTGGGTGAAGCAGACTTTGACCTTGGTTTTCATTCCTCCTTCTTGGACGAGGCCTTTGACCAGGCAACTGTCAGGACAGTGTGTGCCCTGTGGCCCCATCTGAACTGACGCTGAGCCTCCTCTCTGAGCACTGCCCCCCCCCCAGCTGGACAAACCCGGCTGTCCTCCGTATGGACAGTGTGTTAGAACAGCAGCAATGGTGACTGAGGGCTTGCCACGTGCCAGGCACCGCTCTCTGCTCTTCTCGACTACACAGCTAATCAGCACAGCTTTCCTAACCCTGCCCGGCCCTGGGCCTGTCTGGAAAACACAGGTACTGTGGAGGGAAGCTGGGCTTTGAGGCACGGCAAACGTGTTTGTTGTACTCGTATGTTCTCAGGCATGTTACTCAACCTCTCAAAGGATTATCGATACCTACAAAGTTGTGATGAACATTAAGAGATAACACATACCAAGCACTGAGCCCAGCGCCTGGCACATAGTGTTATCCATTAATGGTAATGTCGCGTTATGTAGATGAAAAGTAATTCAGTTGTTTCAAATGGGGGAGCAGGTTATTTTAAGGCCCTGCAATTGCAAGTGGGTGGGGTCGGGGGGAGCTACCCCTCTAGGTGCTGTCCCTTCAAGTGCCAGTTTTACTTGCTTCTACAGTTGGGTCTTTGCCCCAATTTTTTTGGATTTTTTTTTGTGTGTGTGTGTGTGTTTTTAATGCTTTAAGATAGGCCTGATTTAATCATGGTCATAAATTGAGAATTTTTCCATGGCTGTGCCATGTTTCTGTTTTGGGCTTACAACATTTGAAATTATCATACACATAAGCGTCTTTCCATATATGAATGTTTTATATGCTTAGGTAATAAGAAAGGGGAGGAAGGATTTTACAAAAATCACAGATCTAGTCTTAGTGGGAAAAGAGTAGGAGAAACAGCAACCAAAAGAGAAGAGAACTGGAACTGTACCTTTATCTGGTTTATAGGGAAAAGGGAGCATGTGTTATTACAGTGTGGTAGCTATAACGCATGTCTTTTTTTTTTTTAACAAGCATATCAGAATCTGCACATTGAAATCAGTACAGTCCTTCAATTTAGTCATTTTGAGAAGCTGTATGTTTTTCCAACAACTTGACAATTCCCCAAACACTGTCAACTCCCATCTCATTTCATCTCTACCACCTAGGTTCCTGTATGGGAGGATGCTGTTTCCTGTCCCTTGTGAGTGCTCTGCCACCCCAACCCCAATTTTGAACCAATCTTGGTTGAAGCAGGAGGTAAAATAGGACCTCTCCTGCCACCAGCAGCATTGAGCATTTGGCTTAGTTGAGTGCCCTCTCTGTGCCAGGCACCATGCCAGGTCTGGGTTTGCAGAAATGAATACAACACAGTACCTGCCCCAAAAGGACTTTGTAGACCAGTAGAGAAGAGGTTCATCTAAAGCTTGTACACTGATTCTCCCTCTTTTTGTAAGGGGTAAAATTTCCAAGTGTTCACGGAGTTGAGAGCAAGTCCTGGGAGATCTGTTTGTGTTGCCATAAGGCATACACGCCAGCCCCTGTGATACACCCTTAAACCTGTCCTGGAGCACCTCTGATAGTTGGAAGTTTGGCTGACACCCAACCCAGGAGAAACTGGGTAAATACTGTAAGCGTGGAGCACTTTGCTCTAGCTCAAAGTCAAATTTACCCAAATGGGCAGCCATAAGTGCCTCTGTTTTAAATCTCCCACAAAACGAAAACGATGTGAAATGGCAATTTTGAAAAGAGCCAAAATGTGTAAGTGTCTTTGAAGCAATTTCCAAACTCCTTTATTTACAGAATGATAGATGTAACTTTGGTCAATGACATCAAATCAATTACATTAGATCAATTCAGTGGAGAGAAAGAGCTTTCAAATTATTGAGAATTTGGTGTGTGTGTGTGTGTGTGTGTATGTGTGATTGAGAACACCCTATTGGCTTTATACTAACATTCTAGAAATTAGCCCTCAGATTTTTGTGTCCCCCAGTATAATTGGTAAGACATTTATTAGGAACTCTGGTGCATATAGCTAAAGCAAATGTATTAATTCAAATGGTTTCCAGTGATGAAGAAGACGCAGAGTTGCATAGCAGTTAAGAGTACAGTGTTTGGAGCTGCCCTGCCAGGATTAAAATCCCTTCTCTGACACTCACTATCGGTGTGATATTGAGCAAGCTACTTGTTATGGGCTGAGTTACGTCCCTCCAAAATTTGTATGATGAAGCCCTAATCTGCAGTACCTCAGAATGTGACTGCATTTGAAGATGAGGTCTTCAAAGAACTAGTTAAGTTAAAATGAGATCAGTAGGGTGGGCCCAAATCAAGTATGATTGGTGTCTTTATAAGAAGAAGACACTTAAACATAGACACACACACAGAGGGCCATGTGACACCACACAGCAAGAAAGTGGCCATCTATAAGCCAAGGAGAGAGACCTCAGTAGAAAACAAATTGCCAATACTTTGATCTTGGACTTCCAGCCTCCAGAATGGTGAGAAAATAGATTTCTGTTGCTTAAGCCACCCAGTCAGTGATCCTTTGTTATGGCAACCCTAGCAAATTAATACACTACTCAAACTCTCTGTGCTTGTTTCTCCATCCACTAAAACGGGAGTAATAATACTTACCTCAAAGGGTTGTTATGAAGATCAAGGGAACTAGCAAACATAAAGCACCTAGACCTGTCCTGGCCCAGAG
This sequence comes from Rhinolophus ferrumequinum, assembly GCF_004115265.2. NCBI lineage: Eukaryota > Metazoa > Chordata > Mammalia > Chiroptera > Rhinolophidae > Rhinolophus > Rhinolophus ferrumequinum. Next base: position 90,772,446 of record NC_046291.1, on the reverse strand, counting down.
TAAGACTGCTGCGTAAGTAGTAGCTGTTATCATTGATGAGACACTTACCATGTGCCATGTCTATTATACACACTGTTGAATTTTCACCTCCTAACTCCACTCTGAGCAAGTGTCAGTATCCCAACTTTGCAGATAAGGAAACTTGAATTTAGAGGTTTCAGCAAGCCCAGTCACATTTAATATTGACCTCCCACAATGGAGCTGTAAAAATTTAAAAAGCACTGTATGTAAATGCAAGCAACTCAAGTTATGAAATGGTAAAACAATGTGATGTCAGCAGCCAGCATGGAGTCCCATAAGCCAAGAAGAGGAAAGGACAGGAGTAAGGATGGATGGTGGCCCTTTGTGTTTATATACTATGAACTCTGTGTTGGCAGCAGAGAAGAGCCATAGAAGGAGATGTAATTATCTGCATGTTTTATAAAGACCAGTATGATGATAGTGGAGCATAGGCTGGGGGGTAGGGGAAGCATAAAGATGGGGAGACCAGTTTCATACCCTCAGTAATAACCCAAAGGGTTATAATAAGTATTTAAGCCAGGGTGGAAATTATAGATATAAAAGAGAACAGAGATACTAAGTAAGTAAAAATAAGATGACTCAATCTTTTATTATATGACCCAGATGGGACCCTGGTTCCCGGGTTGGCCAAATGTCTGGATGGGTAGTAGTACCAGTCATCAAGATCAGGAGCAAAAGACAAAAGGGAGAAGATTTTTTTTTTTTTTTTTTTAAAGGGAGAAGATTTTGAATGAGATGATGATGAGTCCAGTTTAGAAGAAATTGAGCTCAACCTGTGAGATTTTAGGTAGAAGCATCCAAAAGTCAATTAAACGTACAGGTCTGCAGCTCAGGTCTCCAGCATGCACTGGGGTTAGAGATTTGAGGTGGTAACGCAGGTCCTAAGGACAATATCTGGAGAGAAAAGAGAAGGAAAGGAAAGCATCCTGGGGAGTGAGCCCCAACATTTCGGAATAGGCTCCTGTAGCAGACTAGTCGTGGTGAGGAGAGAGCAGGGTCACAGGCCCCGAGAGAGGAGACTGTCAGGACGGTCAGAGAGGGTGGCTGTGCCACGTGCCACAAAGCTGAGTGAGTTGTGAGTGGAAAAGTATGCCAGAGCCTGGGAGCTTACTATTCATTCATGACCTTTGCCAGAGTTTCAAGGAAGAGGCGGGGGTTGAAGGCAGATGAGTGAGTTGAGGCAGTGGGAAGCAGAGACAGACTGAAGACAGGTTACAAGGAGCTTAGTTGATTAAAGAAACTGAGAGAAATAGAGATGGGACAGGGTCAAAGGTAAGCTTTGGTTAGAAGACAGTACCAACAATACTATTTCATGGGGTTCAAGTCTCCATGAGAGTCCATAACTAGTCTCTTTAAACATCATAGTTAATAAACCCGAACCCAAGGTAATCATTTGGTAAATGAATAGCCCATGTTTTCCTAGCTCCCCCATGAGTTTGGAGTGTTCCAAAGGGTTGTGATAGCTCCACTGATTACCTACGTAACAGCTGCTGTCCTCCTCTTCTTGCTAACAGAACCCAACTTTATGGTGTGGCAATTTGCCCAGCCTATCACATAAGTTGTGATTGTTCTAGGACAATTAATGCAATTCTGTTTCCCTTTGCGAATAACTAGATTGTGGTGTGAGTATGACCCAGGCCTAACAAATGGGAAAATGTTTTGAGGGCTTCTAGAAAAGATTTCCCTCTTGCTCCTGACCCCCCCTCCCCCAAAGGAGAGAAAAATAAGGAGAAAGCCCCTTTTTTCACCCTTCACCTTCCATTCTGTTTAGGAGATAAACATAATTGTGAGGAAGTCCAACAACGTTCTGATTTTTCCAACAGTGATTCCTTTGATGCATTCTCAGAACATTGAAATTCAAAATTATTTCAAAAATACGTTTTTAGGTGCTCCTGCTTTGCGGGTATTCTAAGTAGACTTTTAATTAGCTCATTAGACAATCTAACAGTGACTCCCTGACGTTAGCGTCAGACCACAGATGAAGGGCTCAGCCCCACAAGACGATCCCCCACTTCAGACACCAGTTGCCAGGCACCACCCTCCTTACTTCTGATTGACTGGCTAGAAATAGGGGATTCGTTCCCACGACCCCCTCCTTGAGTTTGATAAATTTGCTAGAATGGCTCGCAGAAGTCAGGAAAACAATTTACTTACAATTACTGGTTTCTTCTAAATGTTACAACTCTGGAGCAGCCAAATGGAAGAGGTGCATAGGATAAGGTTATGGTGTGGGGGTCATGGAGCTTCCCAGCACGCGGATGTGCTTACCAGCCCGGGAGCTCTCCAACCTTGTGCTGGAGGGCTTCTCGTGACGATTTCATTATGTAGGCGTTATTGACTAAATCATTGACCTTGGTGATTACCTTTACCTCCCACCTTTCTCCCCTCCTCAGAGGTCCAGGGGTGGGGCAGAAAGTTCCACCCCCCAATCATGTGCTTAATCTTTCATCCCCAAGTCCTGAAGCTATCTGTCTGGGAGCCCTTCAGTCAAGGGTCGTCTCAATCATTTACCCAAACCCGCGTCATTCAGGACATCCCTAGGATTTTAGAAGCTCTTGTGCCAGGAACCAGGGACAGATAACAAATATACAAGGTCAGACAATTAAGTTTGCAAACTCATCCTAGAAAAAGTGCCACACACCTCATTGCTGAATATCACTATGGTCACCTGCGAAGTACTCCCCTTGGGAAGCTATGCACCGATGCCAGCATCTAGTCCATGCTTCAAAGCAATTTTGGAACTCTTTTTCTGGAATGGCCATCACAGCTGTGGTCGTATTACCCTTGATGTCCTGATTGTCATCGAAATGTCTTCCTTTCAGTATTTCCTTTATCTTTGGGTAAAGAAAGAAGTCATTAGGGGCCAGATCAGGTGAGTAGGGAGGGTGTTCCAATACAGTTATTTGTTTACTAGCTAAAAACTCCCTCACTGATAGTGCTGTGTGAGCTGGTGCATTGTCGTGATGCAAGAGCCATGAATTATTGGCGAAAAGTTCAGGTCGTCTTAACTTTTTCATGCAGCCTTTTCAGCACTTCCAAATAGTCAACTTGGTTAACTGTTTGTCCAGTTGGTACAAATTTACAATGAATAATCCCTCTGGTATCAAAAAAAGGTTAGCAACATTGTTGTGACAAGTTTGTGAACTTAATCGTCAGACCTTGTATATTACATTTTGACATCACACAACAGTGCTGTTGAGTGATGTTTGCCAGAAACACACTCACTCTTAAGGGACAACCCATATGAGTGGGGGTGGGACAGGGACTGTTTAGCCAGGTCTATGGGGAGGAGGGAAATTTAGATACTGATCTTGTGTGAAGTTCCTCAGAGTTCACTAAAGTCTATAATTTAGAATCACGTATAAAAATTACGTTTTTGAGAAAGACTCAGAATTACTGAAATGAAACTTCTTTCTTTCCATAATGTAAGAGCAAAGCGCTCCCATCCCACCCACACTCTGGTTTCTTCCACCTTCTCTCACAATCACTGAGACGTCCATTCCTCTCTCCTCCCCCCTCATTCATGTTTTTCCTGGCACTGTTAAGAACAGCATAATTTGGAGTGGGGTTTTTTTATCCTCTTTTTCTTTTGGTCTGTGTGAATGGTCTGTGGGTTTAGTTCATCCCAGATGTTTCTCTTCAACCTGCGTGTCTTAAGAAATCCAGAGTTATTTTTAAACATAATTTGGGAGCTTCCAAATAAAACAAATATCCTAATTGCCTGTGGGTTCCTAAGTTACAAGTCCTTGCTTGGTGGTGGGAAGAACAGAAGACAGATGCCAGCGAGGCCGGCTCTGAGGACAGTGAGGTCTCAGGCTGACCCTGTGGGCTGGCCTGTCTCCCCTTCTCTCTTTTTCACATCTCAGGCATGTTATGGACTAAATGTTGGCGCCCGTCCCCAATGCATATATGAATCCTTAATCCCCCATGTGGCTATTTGGAGATGGGCCTCTAAGGAGGTTAATTAAGGCAAAATGAGGTTATAAGATTGGGACCTTGGTCCTAGAGGATTAGTGTCCTTATAAGACACTAAGCTCTCTCTCTCCATGCACACTCAGGGGAAGGGCCAGGTGAGGACAAAGTGGCCATGCGCAAGCCAAGAAGAGAGCTCCCACCAGAAACTGAACACTGCCAGACCTTGATTTTGGGCTTCCAGCCTCCAGAACTGTGAGAAAATATATTTCTGTTGTGTAAGCCACGCAGTCTGTGGTATTTCGTTATGGCAGCCCGAGCTGACGAATGCAGGCACCAACCCCGTACCCTCTGGCTGCCTTGTGCCACCCTACTTGAGTAACTCATTTCTGTACCATGAAACACGCCATGAAGGCCTTCTGGTGAATTTTGTCAGGATCCTTTCTCCTCAGAAGCTAATCTGATAGAGTAATTCATACATTCATACATACTTTAAAGTACATACATACTTTAAGCCATTAAGGGACCCCATGAATGTATGAATTACTCTATCACGTTAGCTTCTGAACGCTGGCTATACATTAGAATCATCTGAAGAACTTATCAAAATACGTTTCTAAGCCCCACCCACCCCAGATTAGGGGGTAAAGCCCCAGAAATTAGATTTCAAAAAAATGAGTTTCTATTTTTTGTTATAAAGATAACACGTGCTCCTAGTTTTTGTTGCTAATGTAAACATCACAGAGCCGTTTGAAGTGAAAGTAAAAATCCTCCTTTTCCTCCCTCCTTGCTCTTGCAATCCCACTCCTCAAAAGCAAGCACTGTTAACAGTTTTATGTGTCTCTTTTCAGGAGTCGCCTATGTCTATTTTGCCAGATTGTACATGTTTGTTTCTTATGCAAACGTCATCAAATTATTACAGTTGCTTTCTTCAGTTCTAATAAATCTTGGAGAACTTTCCATATCACTACAAACTAGTGCCGTCGTTCTTCCAAAGATTTGCCTGGCGCCCCGTGGCTGGGGCTGGGGAAGGAATGCTGGAGAGAGGGCTCCTCCATGGAGAGAAGCTGGGCTAGTAATGTCTAGGATGTCTTCTCACTTCAAGAACCATAAGTCTTCTGTTGCCTTTCTTCAGCATCCTTTTTGCCGAGGAGCTGGTCTGAATGATCGCCTCTCAGATAATACGACAGCACCTCGGCACCAAGATAGCACGAGAGCACAGCACTCCCGCAGGTAGAAAACCTGTAAACTGCAGGAAACATACACTTTGGAAAAGAGCTGCAGATACATCCTGGCTCTCTGCAATGTTTCGCTCATTTACGTATGGGCCTCAGGACACACTAGGGGACTGTGGGACGTGAGGTTCACCTGGATTGTCCCTCAGTGGTAACAGAGGAAAAAGTGGGGCCACCTCAGGGGGACCATTTTGAGAATAAACCTAGGGCTTCACGTAGACAAAAAGACTGGAGTACATGTGTAATTTGATTTCTTAGCTAAACGAATAGTCTAGTTTCCCACTGTGTAAGAGGAGTTCCCTCTGAATTTTTGCCCTATTTTCATCATCCGTTCCCAAGCAGCAGTGTGTCAGTGTGGAGACAAAACCCCCTCTAATCCTGGGTCTGCCACTGCCGTGGTGTGGGATGTGAGGCGGGTCTTTTAACCTAACTGGGTATCCGTTTCCTTATCTATAAAATGAGGCAAGTGAGTTAGCTGATTTTTAAGGTCTTTTCTGGCTTTAAAATTCTAGGATCCATGATTATGACCATTCACAAACCATATAGAAATGTTTAAAAAATCACAACTGAGCTGAAATATTTGGAAAACAGGTAGAAGGCCATTACTCAGCTGCATGCTTCCTATTTATCCTGTTGTATCCTGACTTGATGAGCTCTTTTCCTTTCAAACCTTTCTTAAGTGGACATTTAGAGCATTGCTTTGGACCTTGATGATTTGTGCTTGTTTTTTTCCAGAACTGCTACCACCTTACCACTTCTTTCAAGAGGATATTGTCCAATTTAATGGGTTGTCATAATAAGTATGTTTTATATGTATATAAGCTTTAACAGTGTACCATGAATGGTATTTTAGAAAGCAAATGGGTTTTTCAGGAAGAGAAACCTGCCTGATAGCGGCTGGGTATTGGTTGCAAATAGAAATGGTGTCTGGTTAATGTAAGCAGAAAAGGAATGTATGTGCAGCGCGGTGTTAAGTCATAGAATCACTGGGTAGCAAGAGGCCCTGGCTGGGGCAGGACCCAAAGGGCACTATCAAGGGACTGCCTTAGGAGGTGCCAACTTGTCACTGCACTTCAGGGCCACCTCATATCATTCCTAAGTGACCTTTTGCTTTCACTTATCTCACTCAAGGGTCAAAGTTTTGAGCAGCCAGAGACTGGGAAGATGGAATATCTTCTCCTTCAGCTTGGTTTCCATAGTGGGGGGTGGAACTCTCCTCCCACGTGTCTGGATGTTCTTCTCAAATAAGCCTTGTATCCGCAATGGAACATCCGCATGCAAAGGAAAAGAACCTTGATTCTTACCATGTATTGTATACAAAAATTAAGTTGAATCGGACCTAAATATGATTGAAAACTCCGAAATTTCTAGAAGAAAGCATAGAATAAGTATATCCGGATGCCAAGCAGCCAAAATGACAAATGTTCACCATGTGGCTTTACCAGCTGCTACTATCAGCCAAGTGACCTTGGTAAGTTGAGGAAGGAGACAATATCCATCGCCACAGTGGCCGTGTGGAAGCAGTGGGAACGTGTCTAAGACGTCAGCCCGGGCCTGGTGCTGTTCCCCCACCCCGCTGTGTAGCATGTTCCCCTAAACTTGGGCATTCCTTGGTTCCTGCGTGTGTCTGGTGTGCTAATGGCACTCCCAGACTCCGGGTGTCCTTCTGCTAGGAGTGGGGGGGTCACATCTCTTGGTGTTTGCAGCTTGAAAGCCCTGAAATTCAGCTTCCCTGGGGGGTATGGGTAACTGTAAAGAGAGCTTCCCTGGCACTTGAGAAGCTTATGTGGGGGTTCTCCTGAAACCCCTCAGGACCTCCCAAAAATATCTCTGGTGTAACTAATGTAGGGCGAGCTGGAGGCCCTGTGTTAGCAGGTGGAGGCATGAGCTGTGACATCTGTCGTCCTGGCTGCTGCGGCCTGAGAGAATGTGGGACACACATACACCCTCTTAGCGGGTCCTCATGCCATCCCTTTGCGGTCAGCAGAGCAAGTCCTAGTAGGCTCATTTTGTACCTGGAGGAAGAAACCGAGGCTCATGGATTAGAGGAGACTTGCTGAGGTCATTCAGCTCAGGCCTGTGGGGCTTGTTTTCCTGATCCTGAGCCCAGCATCCTTTCCACAATCCACACTTTTTCCTGTGTTGGTTACCTCCATTATTAGAGCACCTGGATATTCTTAGCTAACAATGGGTCACATAAACAAACACACAGCAATTTCCCCACATTTTTGCACAGATCCACCGCAGAGGGCAGAGTCCTTTCTCTGAACGCACTGCATGAAAGAGCGTTTCCCAGAATGAAACAGAACTTCAGCATTAATCACTGTGGAGAGGCAGAAACTGGCTTTACAGGGGATGGAATGTCCTTCAAGGAAGACTGGCAGCCCAGGCTGGCAGTCAGGGGACCCCTAGTGATGGAAAGTTCGGGCCGCCTGCTGTGCCAGGGAACAGGTGTTTGCACTCAGTACCCCAGGGAGAGCACTGTCTGCTGCGTCTCCTGCAGGAACTGGACTGAAGCTCTGAGTGCTTGATCCATAGGCCAGGCTCCTGTCCTGGCCCTGAGGCCCCAGGTGGGGGAGGGGGTGACTGCCTGTAAGTCCAGTCTGGAATTCTCCATGCATTTAATGAGTCAAGGAGGAGTATCAAACATAGACCCTGGAAGAAATAGGTCAGAGGCCAATAGAGGCTGCTTCTTATGTCAGGCTGGAAGGTGGTAGTAGAATTGGGGTACAGGGGCACGGTGTCAAGAGCCAGTCAGGATGAGGATTAATGTGAACAGCCCCTCTCCTAGGACACTTTGTACCCAGCAGCAATGACTGTGGAAGTAATTCATACATAGTTCAGCAACCAAGGATAGTTTTTTTGGGGTGGGGGGGTTCCTAAAAGGGCTGCAATAGGCAGGATGGAGCAGGAAGGTATATGTGGCTCAGCCCCTTTTGGGACCCTCAAACCCCAGTGGAGGCTTCTCTGCCTCCAAGCCCACGCAGCCTCCCCTCCACTGTTTTTCTCTCGCGGTAGAGGAAATCAGGCCTCCCACGAAGGGCATGAAACACCCCGGATGGGAGCACCTTAGCAAGCCTTTAGTCAGCAAAAATGGACAAGTAGACATTTGTCTAACGCTATGAAGTTTTAACTCACGGTCTAGAAAGCATGTTTTAAATGAAGAGAGAGGAGGAAGGAAGGAAGGAAGGAAGGAAGGAAGGAAGGAAGGAAGGAAGGAAGGAAGGAAGGAAGGAAGGAAAGAAGGAAGGAAGGAAGGAAGGAAAGAAGGAAAGAAAGGAGGGAGGAATAAAGGAAGGTAGGAAGGAAGGAATGACTGAAGGAAGGAAAATTTGCTCAATTACACAGAAAATTAATAGGTTGACCTCAATTGATTTGTTTAGATTTTAACCTTTAGAAATCAATCCGTATATGTAGAAACAGTATGTACGTTTAGTAACTTTGAACACGTTTACCACTCATGGGAGTTGACGACTGTTTTGGCACGATGATATGAGCTCAGTTTGAGGTCCAGGCCTCTTTGTCTATCTGGTGTACGATCTTGGTCACCTGGTCCCTTGCTGGGGTGTGTGTGTGTGTGTGACAGTTCCAGCCCCCCACCCCTCCCTCCACCCCCATCTTGGCTGTTTGCCTCTCAGGCACCAATTTCTTGGACCCTTGGTGAGTACTGGGGCTCTGATGGCTTTGTTAGCCCTCAGGGAAGTCCTCTTGGCCGACTGGGCCCAGTTTCCATCAGCTCTCAACTCTCTTTGGCTTCTTAATTTCAACATCACTTCATCCCTTGGGATGCTGTCGGCTGGGCCCACCCCTGAGGAGAGATTCTCAGCAGTTGACCTCAGCTTCCTTCCTTCCCTCCTTCCATGTAAAATGATATGGTTGGACTGGACCAGCTCCAAATGCCTTCCTGCTCTAACTGCTCCATGAGTCTAACGAAGGTACCACTGAGATGTGTGGGCCGGAGCCCTCCCTGAAACCACAGAGAGAGAAGCGTGGAGACTCCACATGCTGTGTCTACACAGCCTCTCTCATGTAAGAAGCTGTGGGATGCTTTCTGGGTAGTTAGAAAGCCAAAGGAGCCAGACAGGGAGCCACGGAAAATAAAGGCAGAACAGAAGGCAAGTATTCAAGGACCAACTTGCTATCCGAGGGCCTGCCCAGCAGACTGAGGGCTGTTTGCACAGTGGATTTGTCATCCTGTTCTCTCAGGCTTACAAGCAACTCATTGTTCTCGGAAGACAGCAGCTGCTTCTGGAGAGCTTTCAGCATTTGGGTGTGACAACCTAGGGAAGCTGGTTTTTAGCATGAGGCACAGGCCTTCCTGTCACAAAGAAGGGGGAAGTCATTCTGGGCAGGGTATCAGTTTTCTGTTGCTGCTGAAACAAATCACTACAAATTCAGCAGGTTCAAACAACACAATTTGTTGTCATAGCTCTGTAGGTCAGCAGTCCAACACGGGTCTCCAAATGGCCACAGGCTGATGTGTCTTTCTGGAGACTCTAGGGGAGGATCCATTTTCTTGTTCATGAAGTTGGCAGAACTCAGTGCCATGAGGGTGAAGGACTGAAGTCTGCATTTCCTTGCTGGCAGTCAGCTGGGGCTGTCCTCAGCAACCGCAGGCCTTTCTCTGGTTCCTGTACACAGCCCCTTCCATCTCAGAACCAGCAACAGGACTCCTCATTCAGCCATCTCTCTGACCTTTCTTTCATTGTCACATCCCTCCCTCTGGCCACAGCTGGGAAAGGTTCTCCACTTTTCAGGATTCATGTGATTAGGTGATCCCACCTGGATAACCCAGGATCCTCCCCCCATCTCAAAGTCCTTAATCACATCTGCAAAGTTCCTTTTTGCCATGTGAGGTTAAATTCTGGGGATGAGAGTGTGGACGTCTTTATGGGGCCAATATTCTGCCTCCCACAGTCAAGTTTAGGCTAAATGATTTGCTGACCCTCCGTTAGATATTACACGGGGCCAGTAAGCCTTCATCAGGTGACTCAGCCCTCCTATGCATGTGGAGAGACAGAGCTGTGTGAACTGCAGCAAGCCAGTGCCAGCTGGGCTGTGCAAGGTGAGACTTAAACGCCTTTCTCCCAGGCACTTAATGGCCAAACCATCGAATTCACTGAGTAATTAATGTTCACATGGCTTTGTGAAATGCAATTATGTAGGCTAGCTCATAAACCTTTTATTTTTTTTACAACACCTGACACACATGGGACCTACTCAGCCTGCTTTTCCTGTTCTAGTTTTGCTAAGCATAGTCAGGACCCTTCTGGAACGTCACCTACTGCCAAATCCCCATCCCCCTTCCACCAGTGGGGTTTGGTCCCTTTTAGCCTCTGACCTATAGGCTGAACCCACAAAATCACGGTTGACTCAAACGGAACTTCTGCTCTGCATTCACACTTGCTGTTCCCTGCCTGCAAGGCCCACCCTTTCCACTTCCCCCAAGAGCCTGGCAATTTCTCCTACATGCCCATCTAACCCCTCTGCTTATAGTGCAGGTAAGGACCTCACCTGAGAGCTGTGGGAAACGCAGAGTCTCAGGCCCCACCCCAGGCCTACTGAAGCCGAATCTGATTTTTAATTCCATCCCAGGGGATCATAAACACTTTTGAGTTTGAGCAGCAATGGGTGAGGGCCTGCTGGATGGCTCCTCCTCCATGAAGCCCTTCCTGATTGCCCTAGACCCAACTAAATAAGCTCGTCTCACAGTTCCCATCGTGCCCCATTTGGACTTTTTCATCTGAAGGGAGTATAATTGGATATTTAAAGGGACTTTTCCTGTTATCCAGAAATTTCAGCAGAGGCTCAAAGAGAGAGAACAAGATAGTCAATGCCAAGAAAGCCCCCGTCCACACAAGGTGCTGAGAAACCCCATGCAGGACAAACTCAGAGAATGTGATGTCAGCATTAGCTCTTCCTGAATTCCAGCCTATGAAAGATGGGTCAGGAGGATTTCTATGGATACAGTTGACGGAAGGAATGTGTTCCCGGCACCCCAATGCCCTTCCATGAGGGGGGGGAGACAGGTGCTTCCCCGACTGCTCAAGATAAGTGAGAAGAGCTTCAAGGGGAGCTTTCCTTGTACCTTTAAGTATTTGGGGAAATACAAGGACTGGTCCAAGATGTCAGGGCTGCACTGACCAATGCTGCCCTGCGTCAGAGAGCAGTGAGGCAAAAGTGCATGGTTCCCATGAACCATATGGGTCACAAGGTGAGGAGGCTGCCTGGAGCCTCCTTGAAAGGGACTCCACCCAGGAGGGCTGATTTGGGATTGGGGGGAGGCAGGCAGAAGGCAGCAGAGAGATGGCCCACTGGAAAACCAGAGGCTGAAGGGGTACTGCAGTCCCCTCCCCAAATACACATACCGTACCCGCATACTGAAAGCCGTAGTCGGGATAGGGTTGCCAGATTTAACAAATGAAAATACAAATGGCCATTTACATTTGAATTTCAGATAAGCAGTTGTTGAGTTTTTAATATAAATGTCACATGAAATATTTAAGATATACTAAAAAAATTATTTGTTGTTTATCTGAGCTTCAAATTTAGCTGGGTATTCTGTATTTTATCTGGCAACCCGAAGTTGGAAGCTTGGCAGTAGAAACTCTTGTGGCTTCCACAAGAAATCCACAGAAGGGCCCCAAATAAAATTAGCCATTGAACCCCAATGTCAGGTCAGTCTTGAAGCAGTCAAAGAAGGCCCTTTCTGCTCCTTTATCCCCGTTCCTTTCCCTTTCCCTCCTTCCCCCACCCCTCATCAAGAAGTCTGGCTAGTGGGTGGGAGATAGAAGAGGGGAGGGTACCTGGAGGACAGGACCTCACCTACTCCTTCCCACCACTGCAGGCTTCCGAGCTAGAGGAGGGAAACACTTCCAATGAAATTGAGCCTTTTGATTATTACCTGGGCCAGACTACTGAACACCTACTGTTCTTGTGATGTCGAGGGACCTGTGTATGATACCTGCCTAAGACGGCATGCAGGGGTGGGGAAAGAGGCAAACACTGGAGCCAGCTTAGAAAGATAATGCGTGGAAGAATAGAGTTGCTTTATGATTACACCCTGCTGAGTGGAGCTGGTTCATAAGCTGATGTCTTGTTTTCATATCCATCTCTCTCACCAGTGTCCTGTTGTTCATTTGTGACCCCAGTGCCTGGTGTTATGTATTAGATGCACAGTAAATGTTTAAGTGTTGAATGATGAAAGCTTCAGTGTATCTACCCATTTTTTCACCTACAGAATCTATGAAGAGAGAGTTTTCTGGCAGGTATAACTCTTCCCAAAGGTACTTTGGCTGTAGTAAGCTTCTTGTTAGAAAACATGTCAAGTATGGTGATGGACATAAGCTAAACTGGATTTGGAATCTTCTCTAGAACATTTAAATTACAAATTTTAAAAAGCTAACAAATACCACACACATGAAAATTCCAGAAAAATCATAACATTTGGGTGGTTAACTATCAGACACATCACTATAATACACTATTTTTCCCCACATTTTTTGACTATATTTCCCCCCCATATTATTGCCTCATGGTGGTATAATATATTCATATGATTCACTCTTCTTCATTAAATTGGGTTGTTCAAACAACTTATTTATGCTCAAAATGTATTTCTTCCTCTTAATGAAATACTGCTTTTGGCATGATCTAATTCTTCTAATCTTTCTCTTTTCTCTTGACATTTTCATTATTTGTATTTTCTTAGTTGTGATTATTTTATGTGATTCTTTTCCTTAACTTCATGCTTTTGTGCATCAGACTTTTTAGCTTCTGTGGTGATAGAACAAAAGAGTATTTGACACTTTGAAGCTTCTTCTAGTCTTTTTCTTTCAGTTTTGTCTGAGGCTTCAACTGAGATGTTTCTCTCTTAATACATTTGAATTTTGTATACTCAATCATTCTGAAAAAATATACAAAAGTAATCAGAAATAAAGGCACACTCAAGAACAATTCAAGTGCACTTAAAAATTGCTGAAATGTTGTGTTGAGTTCCACACTGCATAATCAAATCACTCTTCTGCCACACAGAGTGACCTATATGAAGGGGTTTGGTTACTGTGAAATACGTTTTCTTCTTTTTCTTCCTTTCTGTATCTGTGGTGATTTGGTGCACCGTTCATCTGAAACCACCAGGCTTCATCACAACAGGAGGATCAGTTAGATACTCTCAGGAAGATCTGCTCCGCTGGGACAATAAGCCTATGAAAGGTGTCACACGAGCAGTGGAATTTTATACAGTGGACAAGCTGTATAAAATAGACAAGCCTTGACTCCAAGTCTTGTGTGAATTGATCGAACCTTGTGGGAAAGCAGAATTATTGAAAACCTTAAAAATATTTACATTCCCCTCAAACACACACACATTCCTATACTGTGATCTACTAATTGGACGTTGGGGAGTTAATCTTAAGGAAATATTTCTAAAAATAAAAAAACTATGATGCACAAAGATGTTAATGATATATTCCCAACAAAAAACTAAGTGATTTGTTATCTAAATAATAAAACATAAACTTCATGCGTATTATTACTATTGAAATTTATAGAAGCTTTGTTATATGTTACAAAATAGTTCTTACAGTGGGTGGCCGGTTAGCTTAGTTGGTTAGAGTGTGGTGCGGATAACACCAAAGTTGCCGGTTCAATCCCTGCATGGGCCACTGTGAGCTGCCACCTCCTGAAAAAAAAAAATTCTTACATAATGTTAAGCCAAAAAAAAAAGCAAGATAGAAAATTATACATGCATTTTTATTTCAGCTAGATTATAATAATCCCTATGCTCAGAAAAATCCTGGAATACACAAAATGTAATACTCTATAAATGTATACATTCTACATATAATGAACATTCTCCCGTGTCAATAAATATGGATCTATGATATCATTTTTAATAATTGCATGGTATTCCATTGTACATATGAACAAAAATTTAATCAACTTCCTATTTTAGGACAGTAAGATTGTTTCCAATCTTTGCCTCTTTTAAGTATATTGCAATGAACAATCTTGCACATTAATCTTTAGCCAGTTTTCTAATTATTTCCTCAGGATAAATTCCTAGAAGTGGAATTGCTGGGTCAAAAGCATTTTTAGGACTTTTGAAACTATTGCTAAATGACCTTCCAGAGAGACTATAAATTTATACTCCCACCAGCAGTGTCTGAGTGTACGCCCTTTCCCTGGTGCCTTTGCAACACCGACTCATTCAGTTGCTTTAAAATCGAGACAATAACTTAAGAAAATATGCCTGCAACAGATTTGAAACTTATTAAAGTTTTTATGATGCAATCCCAGCTTGCTATAATGTTAATAGTAGCTCACATTTATTGTGCCATTACCAGGTCCCAGACCCTGTGTTACATGAGTTAACTTTTGTAATCCTCCGGATAATTCTATGAGGTAGGTACCATCATCAACCCACTTTACATGTGCAGAAAGTGAGGAACAGAGATACTACAAATAACCTGCCCAAGGTAACACACCCCAAGGTAATGAAAGGATGAGCTAAGATTTGAACCCAGGCCACAGTTTACACCACATTGCACAGTTTCTCTCTAGAAGGTCCCTGTTGAGGTGTTCTTAAGTGCCCAGTGAGACCATTTAATTCAGGACTCACTGGAAATCCCTCTAGGTCATATTTGAGGATAGGTTTCAGTTTCGGCAGAGGCCTCAAAGCGAACCACTTAGAAAATGCCAAGAAATACATGAGAGAGGGAGCAGACCCTCTCTGTAGGATCTGCTAAGAGAGTACAAAGCTGGCCTGCCAGTTTCTAGCCCACTGGTCACACCAGACTGAAGAGTCAGGAGAAAAGGGTTATGTTGGAGGGAGCTGGGAAGTATGATGTGCCCACCCCCTGGGTAAGGTGACCAATTCCTCCTGGTTTGTCTGAGGCTGTCCCAGTTTTAGCACTGAAAGCTTTGTATCCTGGGAAATCTCGTAGTCCTGGGCAAACTGGGACAGTCGGGCACCATCTCCCTGGGGGAAGGTTCTGGCACTTCCCTGTCACCCTAAGACAAGTAAGTGTGAAAGGGTTTGAGGGTTCACGCTGGAGCCATAGGCCTGGGGCACAGCTACCTCTCATGGTCCTCCCAGAGGACCCCGTGCCACGTCACGCTGTGGTGCCTCCTTCCACCAGTGGGTCCAACCTCAGATGATCCAAAACCCTGCTAGTGAGTGTGGGGGCTGGGCACTGTGCTAGGGGAGAGAAGAGGCCAGCGACAGGGACCCCATGCCCCCTTCTAAGCCTCAGCTTGCGGGAGGAGGGAGCAGAAGCTAAAAATCTAACACGATTTACAGGTTGACTATTACACTGCCTGGGACATTGTAAGCACTGAAATGAGACTTGAAAGGGCCCAGAATCACCATGGGAGGGTTGGGGGATGATCCCTGGGGATGGGGAAAGATGATTGCGGAGAGCGGTCTCCTTTATGATTGCATGCTGCTGAGTCCAGCCCTTCCAATAGCAGGGTTACATGGAATAGCCGCTATGGACCCCACCCAGTGCCCTGCTCCTCTCAGGCAGGGCTGGGTGCAACCACAGCTGCTGCCAGTTCTACTGCCTAAGGCGTAGGAGTGGGGGCCCAGAAACCAGGGTCCATCAGGCTGTGGCAGGAGCCTTCCCCCCACCCAGAGTCCACCTCCCCAAATGAAGCATCTCAGTTTTCCAAACTGCCAGAGCTCATCCTCGCCCTCCCCCAAGCAGCTACAGCAATAAATGATAGCTTTTTATATATGGAAGACACTCTAATAACTTTTTATGCATTGTCTTCTCTTGTGCCTATAATTGACCTGGGAGGTATAATCATCCTCAGTTTTCAGAGGCTCAGAGAGGTTAAGGAATTAGCTCAGCTATTAACTAGCAGAGGTGACTTGAAACCAGCTCCATCTCCATCTAAAGCCCACGCCCAGTTCATGGTTCTGTTGGGCCTCCTCGCTCTCACCTGGAAGGGACAGCTTCCTGCTGGCACTGCGGTGGCCTAGCTGTGTTTCCACGATTCCCCCTTGAAACGTGGAATGTGCTTTTGCTTGGAAACAATATGATAAAGGGTTGCTTCGTTTCCACTGTGGTTACTTATTGGTTAAGTCGCCCTTTGTGACCTGGCCTGGGGTTCTAACCACACTGGATCATGTGATTTCCCGGGAAGAAAACACATCCTGAGTTCTAAATAGCAAATTCAAAACACACGGTTTTATTTTGTATGACAAGAAAAACAAGCTGGGCTCTTGAATTTTACTATTTGGGTTGTTGGTTCAAAATAACATAGAAGTCGTGCAGCTGCTCCACAGGCGTTCCTCTCCTAGGGCATCATTAATTTGAATCATTAAATCTCTTTCAAGAGTTTGTGAATATGGCCTGAGGAAAACGTCTACAGCATACCAAGTAAAGACTAGGTTAGGAGTCAGGGGATGTGGGTCAGTCCTGCCCCTGCCCTTAATTAGTTGTGTGACCTTGGGTGAGTCACTTTATCTATCTAGGCATGTGTCTCTCCATCTGTAAAATAAGGGGTTACATTAGAGGATCCCCAAGTTCCCTTCCTGTTCTCAGATTCTATGAAACACAAACAGCCTCAGGTGCAGAATTACAAATGAGAAAGGGATCTGCTCCAAAATCATGTTTCTTTCTTTTACTTCCCTTTGTAATTTTAAAAAATCTCTGAGTAGTGGAATTCTCCTTAAGCCATGGCAGAAGAAAAAAAGGGAAAGTCAGGTTCTTTTGTGTTAAATGGAGCATTTAACGATGGATAAGCAAAAAGATACGTGATGGGCCTTTTTCTCAGTTGGATGTTTGGCTAATAGATCAGCAGATCCTGGCATCTGAGTGACAACCTGCATTGAAAAGGGCGGAACTTGGCTCTCCTGCCCTTCCAGCTGTGAGGGCTTGAAAGGCAAGCTATGGGGGGAACGTCTTTCATTTCCCCCTGGAAGCTGGGAGAACGTTCAGTTTAGCATTGCCAACTGTGCAATGTGCGCTTGTGTCTAAATGAAGCCTTTTTCCTGGGACGTCTTTCAGGCCTCAGTATTCCCTTCGGCACCCCCACCCCCTTGGAACAAAGCCTAATGTAAAGTCTGGGTGCTACTCAGACCAGCCTGGGGAAGAATTCACTTAATAATTGTAGGAAGGTCTTGATATATCTTCAGTGTCTTTTTTTTTTTGGAAAAAAAAAAGCTAGGATTTGATTTGTTTACTTGTTTGTTTTTATCCTATCTCTTTCAACTAAAATGGCTTACAGCAAGCACACTTACAACAAAATGCTCCTGGGAAAACAAAAACAGGTAGAAATTAAGGCTCAGGAAAATAGAAATGATACTGAAAAACTTCAAGTTTTCTTTCTTATATGGATTTTAAGTTTTCTTTTCCTTAAAGTTCCCTTTCCCAGGTTTTTAGCTCCTATCCCCCTGCTTCTTAATTACTTTATAAATCAGTTTCTTAATCATAAACAATAGATTGTTTTTAACCTGAATCATAGAAATCTCCTACCCCTGGTTTAGATAATTATCCAGAAATTTGTGATTTATACTTGTTGATTGTAATCATTGAAACCTGATATTCTTTCCAACCTGTTCTGGGCCCAGCTCCTGGACAACTGACGCCACCTGAGTGACCGGTTGAATGGCCACAGGCTCTCTAGGCTGACGGATTTTCCATCACGTAGCCACCCCGGATTAATAGCTTTGAGCTCTGCTCTTTAATCCAACACTTTTAAATTTATTAATTCAAATCTACTTTTCCTCACTTAGGGGACTTGGGGATACAGATGGTACCCCAGCAAAATTACCAGTCCCAACCAAAGAAGCCAGCATGGTCTTCCAGGCGGATCTTGAGACCCCGTCCTCTCATCTAAGATCAGATAGGGCGAGAGTTTCGTGAACCCCACAATAGGTAAGGACAGCTCTTCACCCCTGCCCAGCAGGAAGCAGATACAGAAGAAAACACCTCCTGTCCCTCAATTTCCCATAGAGATTTTATGGGGATCACGTCTCTCAAGGGAAAAACAAGGCAGGAAGTTAGAGATAGGCATTGGGTCTCTGCATTCCTGCACAACCCACAGAATGTGATCGCCCAAAAGACCTCCCCTCTCCACCGAAAACTTCCCCTTTTCACTAAAATTATCTACAGCTATGAGGAAACAAATGGGTACAAAATACGCAACTAGATTAGACCAGTCACTCGCACCTGCTCAGTAAAGGCCACAGTGACCTTCATTTCACCTGGGCCTCATTATACCATCGTTACCATATCATACATATGTCCGGAAGTTCATTAATATCATTATAGCAGACTGAATTCTGGGAAGGAACATGCACAGTCTAAAAAGATGAGGTAATAGCCTCTTGTCAATCACAGGTGTCAATCAAGTGGTCCTACCCCAGAGAAGAACAACACATTCTAGAGCAAAAAAAGAGTAAAAACTCCAAGTCCTTGCCAGTCAGGGTCATTTGAGCCTTTGAACCTTTAAGCCACAGCCTTTTAAAGCTATGCTTTTGCTTGGGCCTGCTTCTACTTCTTTGGAGTGTACTTTTTCTTCTAATAAACTGCTCTTTCACTACTTTACCTCTGTTCAATTATTTGCTCGAGATGCTGTAATGCAGGGTCTCTGGTCCCGCTCCCCACATAAGAACGCAGGACATGGTGAGGCCAAAAAGGAACACCCACGGAGCCATAGGTAGGGGAGTCATACGACTATATTCTCGCTGGTGGCTAGGTTGGAGACACAGGAAGCAGGAGCCGCACGATCCGCAATCCACCGTCCGCTTCTCTGCCAACCAACCAACCAACCAACCCCCTTACTAGCTGCAATCCGCGTCTGCTTCTCTGCCAATCAACCAACCCGCCAGCGTAGCCATGGCAGTTATATTTGTGGCTAATGGCTAACTGGTTACAGCTGACAGCCACCCAGCCACAGCGGACGGCCATCTGATTACAGCACCTTTCTGCGTGAAGCTGAGAGCCTGGAAACTGCTCTCTGGGACTCTGTCCCCACAGACGCCAAGAACCTGGACACCGTGCTGAGGAGGGCCCATCCTCCGGCAATGTAGCAGCTACCGTGCGATTCCCAGTTTTCCTCTAGGAAGCCCAGGTTCAACCCCCGTGTGGGAACCTAGCCCAGAAACCACCGGGTTCGACCCCGGGTGTGGAAAACAAGCCTGGGTATCACACCAAGAAGGACCCGCTCTCCGGTAACAGAAGTAGAAAATCAAGATCAGGTAACAAAAGAGTACAGATATCTGCCCTCTGAAGGCCAAAGAGTTGTTAGAGTGGAAATTTAAATTCAGCTAGCAAAAATTTTCCTACTGCCAAATCAAGAACGGGTGTGGGGACAGAGCCAGGAGTGCAATTTCCAGGCTCTCGGCCTCACGAGGAAAGGTGCTGGCTCAGGCAGTAAATGGCCATCAACTGTGGCTAGTTGTAACCAGTGAGCCATCGGGCACTAATATAACTGCCGTAGCTAGGCTAGCAGAAAAGGGGGAGCTAGCAGGAAGATGGTGGCTGAGTCTGCAAGCGGCGCAGTGAGGGTTGCGAACAGTGTGGCTCCTGGTTCCTGTGTCTCCAACCCAGCCGCCAGCGAGAGTATAGTGGTGTGACTCCCCTACCTATGGCTCCGTGGGTGTTCCTTTTTGGCCTCACCATGTCCTGCGTTCTTATGTGGGGAGAGGGAGCTGAGACCCTGCAGGCCGCCCCGCACAACAAATGGCGCAGCGAGCAGGGTACGGTGCCGGCCAAAGCTCCCCGAAGGGCGGTGGAGCAGTTTGTGCATATGAACACTCAGTCCCAGGAAGACCAGGAGGAGCAGCTGCTGGAGAGTGGGACTCCCGTGGAGGGGTGGGAAGACGTGGACGGTTCCCCAACCAGAAGAGGCCAGAGAAGGCAAAGGTTGTTGCGGCCCTGTGGGCTGGGAAGTGCTTGCTGAGGCAGCCCGGATGCAGGACTTGTAGTCCCAGGAGGAAACAGTTGCTGAGTCCTCCGTGGGAGATGAGGGTGAGGTCAAGGTCATCCCTCACCCCAGGACAGCCCTGGCGAATGACTATGGACTATGGGGAATTGCCTTCCATCCCTGATTTAATGGCCCGCTTGACTGTTTGCTTGGGAACATACCACTATGTAGTGGAGCTGGCGGATGTTTGCTTTTGTGTCTTGACCGGCCGCCATCGAGAATATGTAAGCACCTTGACTGTGAGCCGCTGTTGTTCCAGCACGGTACCCGGAGAGGCCCAGAGAGAGTGGCAGTGCCCTGAGAGCCCTGTCTGTATCCAGGAAGTCTGGCTGTGCCCAGAGAGAGTGGCGATGCCCTGAGAGGCCCTGACTGAGCCCAGGAAGTCTGGCTATGCCCAGAAAGACTGGTGGTACCCTAAGAAGCCCAGGAAGTCTGGCTGTGCCCAGAAGGACTGGTGGTGCCCTGAGAAACCCTGGCTGTGCTCAGAGAGCCTGGCTGTGCCCAGGATATTTCATTCACCTCCAGGCTCCTTGCACAGGGCCCCCCCGCAGAAGATGCTTATTGCGTAGGTTGTGAGGCGAGACCCTGTATGGGTGGAGTGTGGGGACAGAGCCCCAGAGAGCAGTTTCCAGGCTCAGCCTCTCATAGAAAGATGCTAGCTCAGGTAGTAAATGGCCATCAACTGTGATTGGATGGCCATCAGCTGTGGCTAGTTGGCCGTCAGCTGTAACCAGTGAGCCATTGGCCACTAATATAACTGCTGTGGCTACGCTAGCAGAAAATGGGAGCTAGCAAGAGGATGGTGGCTAGCAAGTGCGATTGCAGTTAGCACGGCAGATTGCAGCTAGCGATGGGAGTCGGTCAGTTGGCAGAAAAGCAGAGACATGCGGGGCGGCCTGCTGTGTCTCTGCTTTTCTGCCAATGGATGTTCACCAACAGCATACTACCATATGAAAAAGGGAATGGCCTTTGATTTGAATCCCAACTTCAGTATTTACCATCCGAGGGAACAGACTCTGAGGGTTTGTTTCTACACTTGATCTTAGCCAAAAGGTCGAGAAGCGATGAGGGTTGGTTTCTTACTGTGAAAAGGAGATAATACTGTCTACCTGAATGAGTATTTGTAATATTAGCATTAAACCAAAATGCGTAGAGGTGACACATAGTAGGTACAGAATAAATGCATAGTACCTGACACGTAGTGGGCACATAAGTATTCCCTTTCCTAAGAGAACCTCAACTATGTTATTTACCACTCCACAAAAAACAGCTTGTGTGGGCCAAGGGACGATGACCCCATTTTCACCTCTTGGGGGGCAGGCAGGAGACTGATTAATCACAGTAATGCCTTATGCTTGCCAGTGGTTGATTTCAGAATTGGGCTTAAACTACCCAATACGTGGTATTCTCCTGGGGAACACCTTACGTCTAGGATGACATAAGTGGGCGTAGTAAGGCTGAAGGAAACATCATTGATTCCATGTTGCGGAGGTGCAGGGTGTGCATTTGTCTTTCTGGTTTGCTGGAAACAAACTAGTAGGTATGCTGCTGTTGGCAGTCTTTTTGTGACTCTGGGGGAAGCTGACTATTCTGATACCAAGTGTTGTGACGCCAGCTGGTACTGCAATACATTTCCCCAGACACAAATGCAAATCCCACCTGCAGTTAGTGCAGACTCCACAAATGAAAGGGCATGGTCCCCAACGAGACTGCCCACTTCAGGAGCCAGCTGCAAGTGGGTCTCAGCTATGTGCACTCTGACCAACTGGCTACGAAGCTCTGGTGTCCCCACAACACCCCCCAGGTTCAACAATTTGCTAGAATGACTCATAGAACTCAGGAAAGCATGATGATTAGAATTCTATTATAAAGGCTGTAAATCAGCATCATAAGACAAGGTCTGGGAGGGTCCTGAACAGGGAGCATCTGTGTCCTCTCCCCAGGGAATCAGGGCACATCGCCCTCCCAGCATATCAGGAAGCTCTGCTGAACTTGAACTTCAGCATCCAGGGTTTTGATTAGGATTTCATTACGTAGATATGATTGATTAAACACTGGCCACATGATTGAACTCAATCTCTAGCTCCCCTCCCCTACCTCCCTGGAGGTGGGACTGGCTCAAAACCCCAGCCCTCTAATCACATGATTGGTCTTTCTGGTTGACTAGCTCCATCCTGAGCCATCTCATTAGCATCAACTCAGGTGAGAGTTTTGGAAGCTCTGTGCCAAGAACCTAGGATAGAGGCCACATACAGTCTTTAGTCTAACCCTGATCTTCCGACAAACCTCATGGAGGAAAGTACTGATAGGAGAACAGGAGAGAAAGAAAACCAGAGGCCTGTAAACTGCTCCTGGAGCCTACTCTACTTTGGGCTCTGAAATAAGGGGTAGTGCCTTACCTTTCTGGGTAAGCCGGTCTCAGTTTCTTTGTCACTTGCAGCTAATTGATTTTATAGTTGTTACTGTGCTTTGAACTGCAGGAAACAAAAAAAACCCAACTAAAAGTAACTTAAACAACCATAACTTATTATTCCATATGATAAAAAGTCTAGAGGTAGGGCCGGCCCGGTGACTCAGGCGGTTGGAGCTCCATGCTCCTAACTCCGAAGGCTGCCGTTTTGATTCCCACATGGGCCAGTGGGCTCTCAACCACAAGGTTGCCAGTTTGATTCTTCGACTCCCGCAAGGGATGGTGGGCTGCGCCCCCTGCAACTAACAACTGGCAACTGGACCTGGAGCTGAGCTGCACCCTCCACAACTAAGACTGAAAGGACAACAACTTGAAGCTGACCAGCACCCTCCACAACTAAGATTGAAAAGGACAAGAACTTGACTTGGGAAAAAGTCTTGAAAGTACACACTGTTCCCCAATAAAGTCCTGTTCCCCTTCCCCAATAAAATCTTTAAAAAAAAAAAGTCTAGAAGTAAAACAATCCTAGAGTTTTCACTTTCACTCTGGGCTCGGACTCGGTAAGGTGAGGTTACTTTTGTCTAGGGTACAAAATTTAAAGGGGTACTAGAAAATTCAGTAATTAAGTTAAATAGTATTTAATGCAATATTTAAAAAAATGAAAATGAGGTGGCTGGTTAGCTCAGTTGGTTAGAGTGTGGTGCTGGTAGCACCAAGGTTGCCTGTTCGATCCCCACATGGGCCACCGAGAGCTGCACCCTCCTAAAAAAAAATAAAAAAAAAAATATATATGTATATATATATATATATATATGTATATATATACATATATATATATATATAAATGCAGAAATTCACAATGAACAAAATAACAAAAAAATAGACAAAATCAGTATTACTACTTTTTCCTTTTGTGTCAGGCTTCAATATCTCTCAGTACAGTATTATTACTGTACCTGTCTTTATTTAAATGTTTGATATTTTGTTCACTGTAGATTTTTTACATTAACCTATTTTTTTAATATAGCATTAAATATTATTTATCTCGATTACTGAGATTTTTTACATCCCCTGACATTTTGTACTCTAAGCAAGTGCTTTACTCACCCCACCCTTGCCCTAGCCCTGTTTTCACTATTCCATCTTCAGAATGTTGACATTAGACATCAGATTTAGACCCTTTCATTGTTGGAAAGTGACTGGTACAATTCCAGAAACAACAACATCAGACAGAAACAAAGGAATGTTTTTTTTCCTGTGCATCTTTTTCATAAGCAAGAAAAGCTTTCCCAGAAGCTCTTAGCAGACTTTCCATATTGGTCAGAATGGTATTACATGCCTGCATCTAAACCAGTTGGCTAACAAGGGTGATGGAAGACCCATACTTGGCTTAGAGCAATCAAGGTCTATACCTGGGGAGAGTTCCACCTTCCCAGACCACATCGCCTGTGGAGTCTGGAGTCTAATCAAGCTCAGGGCTTGACACACTGCGTCAGTCCTCTAGGGCTGCCATAACCAAATATCACAGACTGGCTGGCTTAAAAAACAGGTATTTATTTTTCACAGTTCTGGAGGCTGGAAATCCAAGGTTTTGGCTGATTTGATTCCTGGTGAGAATGCTCTTTCTGGCTTACAGACAGCTGCCTTCTAGTTATGTCCTCACCTGGTCTTTCCTAGGTGTGCTGTAGGGATAGGGATGGGGATGGAGATGGGTTTAGGGATAGGGATGGGGATGGAGATGGAGATGGGAATGGGGATGGGGATGGGGATGGGGATTGGGTTGGGGTTGGGGATGGGGATGGGGATGGAGATGGGAATGAGGATGGGGATGGAGATGGGGATGGGATGGGGATGGGGATGGGGATGGGGATGGAATGGGGATAGAGATGAGGAAGCGGATGGGGATGGGGATAGGGATGGGGATGGGGATAGGGATGGGGATGGGGTTGGGGATGGGATGGGGATGGGATGGGGATGGGATGGGGATGGGTATGGGAATGGGGATGGGATGGGTATGGGTATGGGGATGGGATGGGGATGGGGTTGGGATGGGGATGGGGATGGGGATGGGATGGGGATGGGGATGGAGATTGGGATGGGATGGGGATGGGGTTAGGGATGGGGATGGGATGGGGATGGGGATGGGATGGGGTTAGGATGAGGATGGGGATGGGGATGGGATGGGGATGGGGATGGGGATGGGATGGGGATGGGGATAGGATGGGGATGGGGATGGGGATGGGATGGGGATGGGGATGGGATGGGGTTGGGATGAGGATGGGGATGGGGATGGGGATGGGATGGGGATGGGGATGAGGATGGGGATGGGGATGGGGATGGGATGGGGATGGGATGGGGTTGGGATGGGGATGGGGATGGGGATGGGGATGGGGATGGGGTTGGGGATGGGGATGGGGATGGGGTTGGGGATGGGGATGGGGATGGGGATGGGGATGGGGATGGGGGTGGGGATGGGGATGGAGGTGGGGATGTGGATGGGGATGGGGTTGGGGATGGGGATGGGGTTGGGGATGGGGATGGGGATGGGATGGGATGGGGATGGGGATGGGGATGGGGATGGGGATAGAGATGAGGATGCGGATGGGGATGGGGATGGAGATGAGGATGGGGATGGGGATAGGGATGGGGATGGAGATGGGGATGGGGATGGGGATAGAGATGAGGATGGGGATGGGGATGGGGATGGGGATGGAGATGAGGATGGGGATGGGGATAGGGATGGGGATGGAGATGGAGATGGGGATGGGGATGGAGATGGGGATGGGATGGGGATGGGGATGGGGATAGAGATGAGGATGCGGATGGGGATGGGGATGGAGATGAGGATGGGGATGGGGATAGGGATGGGGATGGAGATGGGGATGGGGATGGGGATAGAGATGAGGATGGGGATGGGGATGGGGATGGGGATGGAGATGAGGATGGGGATGGGGATAGGGATGGGGATGGAGATGGGTTTAGGGATAGGGATGGGGATGGAGATGGAGATGGGAATGGGGATGGGGATGGGGTTGGGGATGGGGATGGGGATGGAGATGGGAATGGGGATGGGGATGGAGATGGGTATGGGATGGGGATGGGGATGGGGATGGGATGGGGATAGAGATGAGGATGGGGATGGGGATAGGGATGGGGATGGAGATGAGGATGGAGATGGGGATGGGGTTGGGGATGGGGATGGGGATGAGTATGGGAATGGGGATGGGGATGGGGATGGGATGGGGATGGGATGGGGATGGGGATGGGATGGGGTTGGGATGAGGATGGGGATGGGGATGGGATGGGATGGGGATGGGGATGGGATGGGGTTGGGGATGGGGATGGGATGGGGATGGGGATGGGGATGGGATGGGGATGGGATGGGGATGGGATTGGGATGGGGATGGGGATGGGGATGGGATGGGGTTGGGGTGAGGATGGGGATGGGGATGGGAATGGGGATGGG
The DNA here is from genome assembly GCF_004115265.2 of Rhinolophus ferrumequinum. Taxonomy (NCBI): domain Eukaryota; kingdom Metazoa; phylum Chordata; class Mammalia; order Chiroptera; family Rhinolophidae; genus Rhinolophus; species Rhinolophus ferrumequinum. The sequence goes on along the minus strand of NC_046291.1, from coordinate 90,746,462 downwards.
GATGGGTATGGGAATGGGGATGGGATGGGGATGGGGTTGGGATGGGGATGGGGATGGGGATGGGGATGGGCTTGGGATGGGGGTGGAGATTGGGATGGGATGGGGATGGGGTTAGGGATGGGGATGGGATGGGGATGGGGATGGGATGGGGATGGGGATGGGGTTGGGGATGGGGATGGGGATGGGGTGGGGATGGGGATGGGGATGGGGTTGGCGATGGGGATGGGTTGGGGATGGGATGGGGATGGGATGGGGATGGGGATGGGGATGGGGTTGGGGATGGGGATGGGATGGGGATGGGGATGGGGATAGCTCTCTCGTGTCTTTTATAAGGACACTAATCCTGTGGGACCAAGGCCTCACCCTTATGACCTCATTTAAACCTTAATTACTTCCTTAGAACCTCAATCTCCAAATATGGCCACACTGGAGGTTAGAGTTTCAACATATGAATTGATGTGTGTGTGTGTTGGGGGGGGCACATCAGTTTATAACACATGCTATATAGAGTTCAAATACAAGCCACACTAATCTATGTTGTGAGAATTCAGGAGGTGTCACCCTTGGGGAGGTGGGAGGGAGGAGTGATTGGAAGGAGGTCCAGGCAGCTTCTGGGATACAAGTGATTTTTTTCATTTCTTTACCTGGATGTGGCTCATGGGTGTGTTCATCACCAAGCTGCATGCCTGTGGTTTGTGCAGTTTTCTATCTCTAGATTACATCCTGCTCCTTGAAGGGTGGTCCACAGCTAGCAGCACCCACATTACCTGGGAGCTTGTTAGAAATGCAGTCTCATGTCCCACCGACTGAATCAGAAACTGCATTTTAACGAGATTGCCAGGTGATGCACTCACACAATAGAGTGGGAAATATGATATCATACGTCAGTTTTAAAACTGCTTTTACAGAAACTACTATCAGAGCTTTGCCAACAATACAGGCAATACATAATGGATGTTGACCTGGTCTTGTGGCAAGGACAGTGTGGAAATGAGGAGTGAGATGGCAATTTCCTCTGAAGTGTGACCCCCATTCCTTTGAAAGTAGCAAAGAATTCTCCAGAGATTTTAGGAAATTGGCAACAAAATCTGACCCTCAATGAGAAACAGCACAGCCAAAGGCCCCACCTAACCTGTCCAGATGACTGTAACCAAGCATTCACCCTCATCAGCTGGAGCCATCAGATTGGAAACAGGTCAAGCGGCTCATCTCAGGGCTGGTGGGGATGGGCGAGACCATGAAGGTGGCGCCACATGTGGCTACATCTTTCACACATATGAATGGGGCGAATGGCTTAAAATCTCCATCAGCCTAATCATGATTCCAGAAAAAGCTGCTTGGTAAGGGATGTTGGTTCTGCAAGAATATGTGTTTTGTCAGAAGGAACAGAAACTGGGATTCTAAACTCCAGAAACAGGCATTTTAGGAACTGTACACTTTATTCCTTTTGCTCTAATTTAAGATAAAAATTCTGCTTATGAGTTCTGCCTACAATCTGAGCTCTCTCAGACCGGGTTGGGCCCCTACCTATTTGTGCTGAAGAGGCCTGAGCTACGAGCAACAGCAGAAGGAAATACACAGATGGGTGGTTTGGCAGGCAGGAGAACAGGAGGAGGCTTCTATTAATATGTATCAGGCACACCCTCTTTTTAAAGTCTCAGGTCAGGGGAAAAGGTCAGCAGTGGGGGAGAGATTCATGGGAGCTGTAGCTGTGACCAGACAAAAGGCTTATCCACCACTCAGCGGCCCAAGCAAAAGGTCTTGAACAACGCAGGCTTACGTCAGGGAGGTGACAGAGAGGCCACTAGAGCAGGGCTGGCTGGCTTCATGGGCATGCGACCTGTGCAGTCACACAGGGCCCCACACTCAGAAGAGCCCTGCCACTGTCTCAAAATTCTTAATAAATTTGAACAAGGGGCCTCACATTTTCACTTTGCACTGAGCCCCACAACTTACATAGCCAGTGCTAAATATAAGAATGGCCAGCACAGGCAGATGTCTCGTGCTTCCTCCCCGCCCAGAGGCCCTTGGTACTCCATGAAGAATCAAATTCAACTTGTCCTGTGTCTTCCTGTCCCCAGGATTGCCTTTTAGTTCTCCAGCTCACTGCTTCATGCCTTCTCTCTGTCTAATTTTCAATCCTTTGTTCTCTATTTCTATATATTTATTAATTTCCTACTGCTTCACTAATGAATTACCACAAACTTGGTGGCTTAGATGACACAAATTTATTGTCTTACAGTTCTGTAGGTTAGAAGTCTCACATGAGTCTCATGGGACTAAAATCAAGGTGTCTTCTAGAGGCTCTGAGGGCAGAATTCATTTCTTTGCCTTTTCTAGCTTCTAGAGGTCACTCATGTTTCTCGGCTTATAGCCCCTTTCTCCATCTTCAAAGCCAGCAAGGGTGGCCAAATCCTTCTCACATTGTATCCTCTTGACCTTCCTTCCACGTTTGAGGACCCTTGTGATTACCCTGGGCCCTCCTGCATAATCTGTCTATCTTAAAGACAGCTGATGAGTGTCCTGAATTCCCCTATGCTATGCAACCCCACATATAGTCTTTGGTATTAGGATGTGGGTGTCTGGGGTTGGAGGGGGTGCAGTGGTCACTATTGGAGGGGGTGTAGTGGCCTACAACATCCTTCTTCCTTCTTTCCCCAACATGAAGTCCCAGCTTATCTTGTCCTTTGGCACACTTTTGCCCAGGGCTTTTTAATTTAAGGTCCTCCACACTAACCACAAGAGAAACCAATTCGAAAATGAAGGAGAGAAAAAAAGAAGGGAGGAAGGAGACAGAAAAAGTAACGTTCTGGTAGTCTCTCAATTTATGATTTTACATTTTGCAACTACCGTCACCACCATGCTAACGTCCTCTCGTTAGCATTTGAAGATCAACAAAAATTTTAAAGTTTGAAAAATAAGAGAGGAGATCCAAGATGGCAGAGTAGATAAAAGCTGTGGCTGCTTCTTTCTGTGAACAAATTAAAATTACAACTAAATTATAGAACAATCAACCTGGAGAACCATCTGAAGACTGGCTGAACAGAAGTTTTATAACTAAGGATATAAAGAAGAAGCCATGTCGAGACTGGTAGGAGCAGGGTAGATGCAGAACTAGCTAACCCCAAACCTCCGTGTGGTAGTTGAGAACTGGAAGGGATATCTCAGCCACAGAGTTTCCCCCCTGAGGAGTGAGAAACCCCAGCCCCACACTGGCCACCCAAGGCCAGAGTACAGGTGCTGGAAAGAGGAGTCCCCAACATCTGGCTGTGAAAAACAGTGGGGATTCCAACCATCTGGATAGGATGGAAGGTGGCGAAAAACCCAGGCATGTTCTTAAAGGGCCCGCACACAGACTCTCTCTCCCAGGCACTCACCTTGGGCTCCAACTCAGGGGGTGACAGGGAAATACAGGGGGCAGACTGAGTTGTGTTGCTTTATGTTGAGGGCTGGAGGACAGTCTCCACTTCCCTGTGAGGAGATCCTCCTGTGCAGGTGGCAGGTGGGCACCATCTTTCGTGTGTTGAGCCCACCCCCTATGCTTATGGCCAAATCCGAATCTGATTGGCCTGGTGAGCTCCACAGCTCTGCCCTGCTGACTCTCTGGGACCCCACCTCATGCAACTCCTCCAATGCTAGAGGCACTTTCTCCAACAGCAGCAGCCAGTTCCACAAGCATTGAACCCCTTTCTTGAAAACTATCAGAGTCTGACAGATCCCAGGTGGGTAGCAACTGGTCTCAGTGTGCTCTGAGGCTTGCTGAATAGCATCAGACTCAGCACTGGCACCAAACCAGAATTTACATTAACCTGATGACCACAACTCTTCCCACTCTAGTGACTCCCTGAGACCCTGACTCACACAATTTGCATATGGCATGAGACTTTATCAGCGGCTGAACTTTAAGGGAGCCAGCAGGTGGCAGCAGGCCTCGGGGTGTCCTGACATTTTGTGGAGCTATCCTAGGCCTGGTCCTAGTGGCAGACATCCGTGGTTCACAGTGTGGCATCTCCCTCAAGCCTCCACGGTTAGCAGAGGGAGTGAACAACTGTAGATTGTTTTGTCGCTCTTACCAGGTTGTCCTGACCGGTCAGAGGCAGTGGGTGACCTGAGCCCCTCTCAAGAGGCCCCAAAACCAACATACTTGGAGGTTGGCTTCAGACCATAACAGAGCATCACCCAATCAGCCCCACAAGTGATACACACAAAGGGTGGTCCCAACAGACACCAGAGCCCACTGGGGTGAATCCCACTCAATGGGGTCAGCCCCCTACACAGCATCCTGTAAGCTGTGGACATGACCCAACCCCACAGCCAATAAGCTTGAGGGTCAGTCCCACCCACTGATGTGCCAATAGCAATCAAGGCTCAACTATAACAGGACGACACTCCTGGAGCACCTCAAGCAGGTGTCCAGGGAGACTGTGCCATGGGGCCCCACAGGGCACCTATTGCATAAGACCACCCAGCCAAGACTGGGAGACATAGCAGATCTACCTAATACACAGAAACAAGCAGAGAGGCAGCCAAAATGAGGAAACAAAGAAATAGTCCCAAAAGAAATAACAGGAGAAAACTCAAGAAAAAGAACTAAACAAAATGGAGGCAAGCAACCTACCAGGTACAGAGTTCAAAACAATAGCTATAAGGAAGCTCAAGGAACTTAGTGAGAACTTCAACGAATAGATAGCAAGCACAAAAAAGGACATAGAAGCCATAAAAAAGAACCAGTCAGAAGTGAAGAACACAATAACTGAAATGAAGACTGCACTAGAAGGAATCACCAATAGACTAAAAGAAGTAGAAGATCGAATCAGCCATTTGGAAGACAAAGTAGCAGAAAACACCCAATCAGAACAGCAAAAAGAAAAAAGAATCCAAAAAAACATGAGGATAGTTGAAGAGACCTCTGTGACAACATTAAATGTAACAACATTCACATCATAGGGGTACCAGAAGGAGAAGAGAGAAAGCAAGGGACTGAGAACCTATTTGAAGAAATAATAACTGAAAACTTTCCTAACCTGGCAAAGGAAATAGACATACAAGTACTGGAAGAATAGAGAGTCCCAAACAAGATGAACCAAAACAGGCCCACACCAAGACACATCATAATTAGAATGGCAAAGGTTAAAAACAAACAGAGAATCCTAAAGGCAGTAAGAGAAAGGCAACTAATAACTTAAAAGGGAGCTTCTATAAACAGATTTCTCAACAGAAACATTGCAGGCCAGAAGGGATTGGCACAAAATATTCAACGTGGTGAAAAACAAGGACCTACAACCAAGATTACCCAGCAAAGCTATCTTTTAGAATCGAAGGACAGATAAAGAGCTTCCTAGTCAAGAAAAAGCTAAAAGAGTTCATTACTACCAAACCAGTATTATAAGGAATGTTAAACGGTCTTCTTTAAGATGAAAAAAACAAATCAAAATTATTAATAATAAAATAGTAATAGCTACATATGTATCAACAATTACTTGCAATGTAAATGAATTAAATGTTCCACTCAAAAGATATAGGAGGGCTGAATGGATAAGAAAACAAGATATTTACATATGCTGCCTACAAGAGACTCACTTCAGATTGAAAAACACATACAGATGGAAAGTAAAGGGATGGAAAAAGATATTCCATGAAAATGGAAACAAACAAACAAAAAGTTGGGGTAGCAATGCTTGTACCAGACAAAATAGATTTGAAAACAAAGGCTAAAACAAGAGACAAAGAAAGACCCGATAATCCCACTTCAGGGTATTTATCTGAAGAAACCCAAACGGCACTTCAAGGGGACGTGTGCATCCATATGTTTATTGCAGCACTGTTTACAATGGCCAGATGTGGAGGCAGCCTGGGCGTTCCCTTGATGGCTGAATGGGTAAAGAGTAGTTGGTACATACATACAATGGGATATTGCTCAACCATGGAAGGGAATGGGTCCTTGCCATCTGCAGTGGCGTGCATGGACCTGGAGGGTACTGTGCTGAGTGGAATGTCAGACAGAGAAAGACAGATGCAATGTGATTTCACTTATATGTGGAATGTAAAAAGCAAAATAAACGAACAAAACAGAAACAAACTCATAGATATCGAGAACATTTTGATGGCTGTCAGATGGGAAGGGGGTTAGGGGTGGGGGATGGGCGAAAAAGGGGACGGGATTAAGAAGTATAAATTGGTTGTTAAAAGGTAGTCATGGAGATGTAGTGTATAGCATAAGGAATATAGTCAATAATATTGTAATAAGTATGTATGGTGCAGATGGGTACTAGATTTGTTGGGGTGATTAATGGGTGGGGGTTTGGGGGCAGGGTGAAAAAGGTGAAGGAATTAAAAGGTACAAACTGATAATTACAAAATAGTCATGAGAATGTAAAGTAAAGCACAGGGAATATAGTCAATAATACGGTAATAACTATGTATAGTGCCAGGTGAATACTAGACTAGTGAGGGGATCATTTCTTAAATTATACAAATGTCTAACCACTATGCTATACACCTGAAATTAATATAAAATAATAATGAATGTCAACTGCAATTGAAAAATTAGAAAATTGGGGGAAAGGTGAAGAGGAATAAGCAGTCCAAATCTCCAGGGATAAAACAAATAAGTCATGGGGATGTAATGTACAGCATAGGGAATATAGTCAATAATATTGTGATAGCGTGGTACGGTGTCAGACAGTTGCTGGATTTATCACTGTGATCACTTCTTTAGGTATATAAATGTTGAATAACTATGGTGTACACCTGAAACTAATATATTGTATGTTAGCTATTTTTTAATAAAAATACTTTTTAAAAAAAGAAAAACAAGTTACTTATGAGAAAGTGTAGGAATTGTACCCATTGAGCCAACACAACAATTGAGGCCCTAGAAAAGGCCTTTGAGGAGGAAATGTAAGAGAGGCCCTTGAATAACTGCATTTCCCTCTTCCACTTCTGAATGTGGAGTCTATGCTCTGGACCAGAGGAGTTGCCCAAGGCCCTTACATTTTCCTGTAAAGTCTTCATTCCATTCCTCCTTCCAAGGTCAAGACCCCCCTTCCTTTGGGGGTGATGAGAAGCTGTGGGGTGAGTGTGAATGTGCCCCGTGTATTCCTCATGCTGCACTTCTCCACCAGCTGGAAATCCAGCATTGCAAACAAAAACTCTCGGGCAGATTGCTAAAAGAGGATCCTGGCTTGGAAAGAGTTGCCAGCTGGTCTCGTACCCACATCTTTTCAGTAAATTTCTCTCAAGCATATGTACACATACAAATACGCCTTCTGTTGAAGGCAATGAAATAATCTTTCACCAATGAGGCTGGAGAAAATGCGCTACACCATGAGACTGAAGCATTGCTGTCAGGTCTGGGTACGGTTTTTCAGGGGGTAAGGACCCTTTTTCCACCATCGCTGAGCAGCGCACGACTCGAATGTTCAGCAAGTCGGAGCGGCCCCTGTGAGACGAACCAAGTGTGGCAGTCCCGCTGGGACCTGCTAATGTCCTTCCCTGTCCACCTGGCTAAGGAGGCTCCACAGTCAGTCCTGTCACATTTCCGTTACTTCCTTCTCAGCACAGACCATTACCGTCCTGGTTTGTTTACGGGCTGTCTGTCTCCCCACAGGAATATAGGCTCCACGATCTGTTTTTTTTCTGGATGTACCCCCAGTACCTGGGACCAAGATGCCCAGTCCGTACTGTCACAAGTCTGATGGTGGATAAAGCGTGTCTTTATCCTGGGCCATTCGTCATTGTGCCTGACCTGCCCACACGGAGTCTGGCCGCTCTGCCCCTCCGCCGCAAAGGCCCTGGGCAGTGACTTCTGATCCACCAGCTTCTCGCTGTTGGGAGTCTGTCCTAAGATACAGGGAAAGCCTTCCCCAGGGGGAAGTCACCCTGCAGGAGACCTGGGGGAGCAGAGGAAAATGTAGCGCATTTTCTCCCAGGGCTAAGAGACAGGGAGGAGGAAGCCAAAAGCCCGCCCTTCACGTGCACGCAGCCCACTGGGGGACAAGCAAGGAACCACTCACAACTCAGTGATGTGCGTGCTCTCAAAGGTAAGATCTGTGCCACTGGGGAACAGAGGAGAACAAACTGCTCCTCAGTCTGGGCCAGTCTAGGAAGGATTCCAGAGGGATCCTTGAAGAATGACTGGGAGTTTGCCAAGAGCAAGGGGATTCATGCAAAGGGATCTGGGTTCAAATCCCATCACTACCACTGTGTGAGATACCCATGCTCTTGGTTTCTTCCTCTAAGGAAGAGTGATAATAACCTCCACACGTTAGGCTTAGGCTTGTAGGGTTCCCAACAACGGAGCAAAAGGGCCTGGCTCCTGGCATTCATGAGGCAGCTCTCATTCCAAGTGTAGGCACACACACATTTCCTGTCTTCTTTCTACCCTCCTTTCTCTCCAAACATCTTGTGTGGGTTCAAACCCTCCTCCTGGCAGGGCTTGCACCTTGGCCCAACTTTACGGTGAAGTCTCCTGGGCCTCAACCTGGAACTCACCCAGCAAAGGAACCCACCCTGCCTTTATGACCCAGACGGGAGTTTCAGCAGCTTTCAGCGACGCAGCCCGGCTGCTGGTGGCCTGTCCAGCTCTGCCTGTCCTGTGACCGCCCTCCCTCCCTTTGCTGCTGCACATCCAAGCCACTAACCAAGCTGTGTCTGAGGAACAGGGTGGAGGAGCAGTTGAAGAAGTGACTATTCGAGTGGCATCCATGACAAAACCTCCAGCTGCCAGTTTCTGCTGCTTTGCGGAAGGCACCCCCACTTTGTCCCCATCTTCCTTCCTCCCTATATTTCTCTCAGGGCTCTGAAAAGAGGACTCATGAGCTCATGTCTCAGAAATGCTTTGAAGACGAGAAACACTGAGCATTTCCCCAACAGCCCTCAATTTACTTTTTCAACATTCTCTCTGGGCTGTCAAGCCTTTGTATTTATTTTTATAAATAGCAATCACTGGCTGCTTCCATTTTTACCCAGGAAAACTCCACCTCCAGCTAGAACTGGCTACCTTCTGATAGCAGACCAGCCATGGGGCTGTATTTGCCCTATTTTTCCTAACCAACCCCTTCTTTCCACATCCCTTCCACTCCTGCCCACCCCACCCTCACTGCCTCTCGTGTGCTTCCAATGTCACTCCATCTCCCTGTTGCCAAGCCACTGATCTATCCCAGTTACTCCCCTCTACACACAAAGCCCAGGTGCTTCAATGGCGCCCGGTGCCCTCCGTGACCTGGCCGCTGCCCACCTGCTCAGCCCCATTCCTTGCCTTGTCCCCACCACGCCCTGGGCCCAGACATCCCAAGCTACCTGCTTTCCCTAAAGCTCCAGGCGCTCTCCTGCCTCTTGGCCAGGAGAGAAACCAGTTTGTAGAAAATGGAGACTGAGTCTGGCGGTGGGCCTCTCCCAGCATGGAGGGGAGAGCGGGCTCCTTGACTGATTAATGTGCAGTTTTTGAATAAAATATTTGACTCATACAAAAATGTCTGGGGAATAGTGTAATGGACCCCCTGGCTTAGGAAATGAAATGCTACCTTTATACCTGTGGACCTCTTTCTTTCCCGTTTACTTTCCCCACCAGAGAAAACGACTCTTAAATTGGGTATCTGGATTTCTAGGAAAATCTTTATGTTTTGGTTATATATGTACGTGTATGTATATCTAAATAATGTATAGGATATATACAATATTTTTGTGTGTTTTTAGACCTTATGTAAATGGTAACTTACTGTTCATATCCTTATGAGATTTACCTACTGCATTGTTAGTCACATATTCACCATACTAACCCTTGCTTTCTTGCTGATTCCAGTAATAGTCTTAACAAGAGTCATGTTGACCAGTGAGGTACCAAGGAGGGGAGTGTTGGGAGCGATTTAGGCTGCAGGAAGGTATTTTATCACTGACATTCTTTAGAATTGCCAGTTCATGCTGATAATAAAAAGCTGACTGACTTTTAGTGGTGTCTTAGTGAGTTCTGGCTGCCGTAACAAAATACCATAGACTGGGTGGCTTAAGCAATAGATATTTGTTTCTCACAGTTCTGGGGGTTGGAAATCCAAGATCAAAGTGACGGCCGATTCATTTCCTGGTGAAGTTCCTCTTCCTGGTTTGCAGACAGCTGCCTTGTTGCTGTCACATGGGAGGGAGAGAGAGGGAGAGAGAGGGAGAGAGGAGAGAAAGCTGGAAGAAACTCTCTGGTGTCTCTTCTTATAAGGGCACTAATTCCATCGTGGCAGCCCCACCCTCATTGCTCCCTCAAAACCTAATTACCTCCCAAAGGCCCCACCTCAAAATACCATGATATTATTGGGGATTAGGGCTTCAACATAGGAATTTGGGGAGGGGAGACACAATTCAACCCACAGCAAATGGTTTTATTATTTGTTTTTAAATCCTGTACAGACAATGCACCCTTTCCTGCCTGCAGCAGGGTGGATGATGCCCCTATTCCCACCCCTTGGCACACCATGGATACCAACTCATTCCCCCTTTAAAAATTGTAGAAAAAGGACACTTTCAGAGAAAACCTTCAGAGAACCCACCACTGCCCTGCTTTGCCCTACCCATCCCACCCGTGATTTTCCCCTGCCCAGGCCTTCACTTCCAAGGTTCACTCCAACTTGAGTGCCCTTTGCATTTCCTCCTTCCTCTTCATGATCTGGTGAGCAGCCATTTGTCTTTCAAAGCCCAGCTCTAGCTTTACCTTCCATGCAATTCTTTTTTGGTGTGTCTCTAGTGGAATGGATTTCTGTCCCATCAGCCCTTGTCAAACCAATTTCTGGCAATATGCCCCAGACTCCACTTCCAGGAGGCAACATTATAGAGTGCACATGCTTCGGAGTCAAACAAACCTGGCTCCCAAATCCACCTCAAATCTTTAGTAGCAAATTGCTTCTCTGATCCTCCAATTTCTCACCTGTAAAAGGGGAAGAAGAAAAGCCACCTCATAGTATCATGGTGAGGATTTAATTAAATGAAATACAGGGCCAGCCCGGTGGTGGTTGGAGCTCTGTGCTCCTAACACGGAAGGCTGCCGGTTTGACTCCCACAAGGGATGGTGGGCTGCACCCCCTACAACTAAAAACAGCAACTGGATCTGAAGCTGAAATGCGCCCTCCACAACTAAGATTGAAAGGATAACAACTTGACTTGGAAAAAGTCCTGGAAGTACATACTGTTCCCCAATAAAATCCTGTTCCCCTTCCCCAATTAAAAAAAAAAAATGATGGTTATATTAAAAAAAAAAAAAAAGAAATACAGTATTCTTCAGGCCCAAAACTGAGGGGCAGGGTGAGAGAAGGGGAAAGGTATAATAAGACCATCAAAAGCTCTATTTGTAATTAATTTGGGTCCCAGTACTATGAAAGTTGATAAAACTTAGGTATGAGTCAGTTGAAGAATTTCCTTTGCAGCTCTAAGGTAAAGAGGCCCGTGGGAGAGCTAGCTCCTGCCAGGGGTCTAGGCCACCACGATAGCATAGACAGAATTTTGAATGTATTAAACTTTGATGATTGTTAGCCAATCATTTATTTATGAATGTAACTCAAAAAGAGGATCCTTGAAAAAATATTTCATAATACAGATTCCTCGCTCTCATCATCATAATTATTGAACACCTATTATGTGGCCATTGTTCTAAGAATGCTACAGGTTCTCTCTCCAGTTTGGCTGAGTGAGGCTTGATTTCTTTACTAAAAACTAATATCAGTGTCTTACCTTTGCATGGTCTTTTCACACAGTATTCATTTAATTCTCACAGAAGTTCCATGAGGGAGTTTCTTTGTCAGAGTCTTTGTCAGACTTCAATGGTGTAGAACAGTAAGTGTCTACTTCTTTCTGATGGGCCTGTGGTTGGCTCTAAGGCATCTGGACCAGGTTGAGCTCCAGGCTGTGGACTCTTGGCTCTGAAATCAGGCTAATGCTGTTGGTTGGGTTGATATCTGCTGCACATTTCTCTGCTCCTCCTTGGGTCAGTGTGTGTCCAGGGCATGCTCTTTTCATGGCAAATGGCAGAGGCACCAGAGCATGGGCAGAAATGTGTGATGCCTCTTGAGACTATGAACCCCAAGAAGAATTACATCTGTCCAAGTGGACTTCACATGGTTAACTGGGCCCAAATTCGTAATCAGAGTCTAGCAGCTATTGCTGCCAGAGGCCTCCCACACACTCTGCATTTTGGGGAAAGCCACAGGCTGAGCTCTCAACCTCCTTTACTATGCCCCTGCTTGTTTACACTGCAAGAGTCAACCACTATAAGGAAGTTGCTGGTTTCATTTTTTGCCCAATGGACTGAGACAAGCCCCGTCCAATCAGAACTGCACAAATTGTATCCTTATTTGCATCTATACTGACCAATCAGAACTGCACAATTTGGACCAATCAGACCTATGTGATTTAGAAACCTCATTTGCATGAAATGAACCAAAATGAGGACTATGGGCAGGAGTTTTCTCTATAAAAGGTGGCCTCTCCTTAGTTTCTGCAGAGCACAATTTAGGTTGCTACCCAAATCTGTGTCTCTCAGGCAGCAGCTCTTTCCACTCAAATAAATACTTTTATTCTTTTTTCCAGCCTAAAATTAATTTTGGTCCACAAAGCCTTGGCTAGGAGCTGGCATTCTGTCACTTCTATCTGCATTCCATTGGACAAAATAAGTCTATGACTGTATTAGTCCACTCAGGCTGCCATAATAAAATACCACAGACAGGGTGGCTTAAACAACAGAAATGTACTTTCTCACCGTTTTGGAGGCTATAAGTCCAAGATCAAGGTGTCAGCTGGTCTGGTTTCTCCTGAGGCCTCTCTCCTTGGCTTGCAGATGGCAGCCTTCTCGCTGTGTCCTCATGTGGTCTTTCCTCTGTGCAGCTTTTCAATTAGTGAAGGAAGCCTCCCTCAGGGGCAAAAAAGTACCCATATTTCAAGTCCCAGGGGATGAGAAAAACTGAGCGTTGTTCAGGAGTATTAATTTTCCCCAGATAGGACTGTTTCTGCCAAGAAGAGTTGCCTGCTTTCTGAAGGCTGGGGCTCCATTCCACACTTTATGGCCACCTGTGTGCCAGGTGCTTTAAGAATATCACTCCATTGAACATTTGCAACTGCCCAGCAAGAAAGCATTATTATCCTCACTTTACAGAGACTCAGATTAAGCAACTTACTTCACAGTTTGATCTCTGTGGGACACAAACATGAAACGGTGTTTCGATTCTCCAAATCTTTTAGAGGTTTATACCAATATCTTTCCCATAATCCTTAATAAAAATTTGGGACTGATTCCATAGCTTTGTGGTTGCCTTGAGGTATTAAAAAAAAAAAAAAAAAAACCCCTCTCCAGTCTCGTTCATTTTCAAAGTCTTAAATGTTGAATCTGATATACAGTCCACTGCCTGCCCTCCTCCCAGCACCAGCCACCATTAGCCAGGAGCCTAAGAGTGAGGAGGAACAAGGCTGTTCTTGAAATCTCGCTGCACTCTTTTGGTCCCTTTCTCTTCCTGTACGTGGGGACTTGGAGAAAGAGTAGGATAGAGGATGCCAATCTTTTGGCTTTGCTGGGTATGTGACTGCAACCTCTTCTTCTGTGGCTTTTGTGGGTTCTCTATTGCTGTTCTCAGGATGGCAGGTCTCCAAATGCCATCTCCCAGGAAGAGTTACTGTGGGCCCCTCCCTCTGCCTCTGCTCAGCTCCCTCTGACAGCTGGAGTCCCTTTGCCTGGGGTTGGCTTTCTTGAGGAGAAGCATTGGTAGGACACCCCAAGAAACCTACTGCCCCCTGAAACTTGGGGACACTGCTTAGGTAGGCCAGCTGCTCAGAATAAACCACTCAACTTACTTCACGGTTTGAACCCCATGGGACACAGACATGAAACGTTTGGGTTTTTGTTTTGTTTTTTTTCCTCTCCAAATCTTTTAGAGCAATATCTTTTTCACAATCCTCAATACAATTTTGGGCTGATTCCATAGCTTCTGGGTTGCTTTCAGGTAGTAACAACAACAACAACAACAAAAACGCCAAAGAAGCCAAAAACAACAACAAAATAAAACAACTGGTCTAGTCTAGTTCATTTTCAAATTCTTAAATCCTGAATCTGATGTAATGTCCACTACAGACTCTCCATTTTGCCTCAAATCCTCTGTCCAACTCAGGAACATGCTTCTTGCAGGCACCTCTCATCTCAAAGAGCAATGCTTCACAGTGCTTCCCTTGACTGAGGAGGGGAGGGTCAAAACACTCCCTGTACAGTGCTCCCACCAGCTCAGACCTCATCTTCCACTTAGCAGTCTGAGGTGGTGGGCAGGCTGGGTGTGGTGAGGTCTAGCGGAGTCGAGTTGAGACATTTAATCCTGCTAGTGTTGTGTATTTATCTTTATTGGGTGAAACCCACATAACATAAAATTAACCATTTTAAAGTGAATTCAGTGGTATTTTGATAATGTTGTGCAACAAATATATTGATCTAGTTTCAAACCATTTTCAGCATCCCCAAATAAAATCCTATGCCCATCGGCTCATTACTCCCATTCCTTCCTGTCCCCAAACCCTGGCAACCAGCAATCTGCTCTCTGTCTCTACGGGTTTGCAAAGACTCGTGTATTTTGATATTTTATTTTTGGGACTCTTTTCCCTAAGATTAGCTGGCTGACTATTAGCCATCACCAAAGGCTTCTGGGACCCATTGGATCAAACACTCTCTGATAATTCAAAGAGATTGTAGCATCTGGTGGAATTTTTAGCCAGAAACCATTAATCATTTGCTTTTCAACAACTATCCTTAAATAGCCACAATTTCATTCACCTCAAGAAATTAAGAATCAGATGGAGAGCTGTAATACATCTATTAGGCAACAACCACTTAGTGAGCATTTTCTGTGCTTCATACGCAGTGCTAGATGCTGCAGGAAAATGGAGACAGAGGCACAAGGTCCAGTGGAAAATCCACCACAAATGGTTTATGTGCTGTGCTGCCAACTGGCTGCGTGTCCTTAGATAAATTATTTAGCTTCCCTGGACCTCAATTTTCTCGTTTGTATGATGAGTGGTGACGTATGATTCATGCAATTTGTAAAACTATTTAAAAAAGAAAAATCAAGGCTTAGACGAGATAATCTTTAAGATCCCTTTGTGGTCAAACGTCATTAAGAGGTTTAATTTTTGCTTCCATGTAGCTTTACACACGATTAGGAAAACAAAACAAACAGATGTAGAGAAGATAATTAAAGAGTTAAGTACCAAGCTGTGGCACGGTGACTCCGAGTCTGTAAGGGTCCAGACTGGGGAGGAAAAGGGTCTGTGTGCTGTGAGAGGAGGGTTGTGGACTGAAACTGACAAAACAGTGTGTGTAGGGGACTCTGGGGGGAGTGTGCACAGGTGGGCGGAGTCAGAGGCGTGTGTGTGTGTGTGTGTGTGTGTGTGTGTGTGTCTGTGTGTCTGTGATCTTGTGGTAGGAGGAGTGTTCAAGATGAAACACTCAGAAAACATATCTACCAAGTGCAATGGGTGGACCTTGTTTAAATCCTCCTTCGAAGAAACCCATTGTAAGATCAATCTTTGGAACAACTGGGAGGATTTGAATATGGACTGGGTGTTAGATGACCATAAGGAAGTTTTGCTCATTTTGTTAGGTGGTTAATGTGTGAAGAGAGGTTGGAACAATTTAAATATACTTGTTATGTAAGAAAATGTCCTCATTTTTTTAAGAGTTACATACTGAAATCATTTAGCAACATCATGATGTCTGGGATTTTTTCCCCACAAAAATAAAAATAGATGAAGTAAGTATGGCAGAATGGTAATCATTGTTAAATCTAAGTGATGAGTGTTTGGGTGTTTATTACACTGTTTCTATGAGTCAGGATCTAACTGGGAGGCAAAAACCACTTGAGTATTTAAAGCAGAGGGACTGAAGACAGAGTATTGGTTACACAGGAGATGGAAGACTGAGAGAACCTGGAGATTAATGCCAGCCACTGCCAGTCCTGGGCTGGACAGACAACACAAGAAGGTGGGATCACTGGAGCTCAGAGCCTGGGGTTACTTAGCAAAACAGAAACCACAGCAGACCTTTTTGGGGGGTGCTGGTGTCACTGTGGACCACAGCTGCTGTGGGAACACTACTCAAGGTAGAAGAGGCGGTGGGAAACCTTGCTTCTCCCTTCCTCTCACCCTCTGGTCTCCTGCTAGTGCCGCTTTCAGCCAAGCCCAACCTACAACCAAAATGAAGCCATCGGGGGTCAGCCCCATGCAATGCAGAGCAGAGCAGGGGAGGGCAAGTGGAATGGGTCTGAGGGCAAACTGGGTTAGGGCCTGCGTGTGATTCTCTTGACATTTCTGTATGTTATTTTATAAAGGCAAGAAAAGAGATCTCTACCCTAAAACATGGTTTGCATAAGGACATCCCAGCCCATCAAGGCTGAGCACGGACACCCCCTTGCCACCCTGCCAAGCTCTGGGAGGCAGAGCCATTAGTTCCATTTTCCAGCAGCTGTTGGTTGCTCATATCGTGGCTTTGTGGCAATAAAACCAAGTGCCTCTCTGTGTCAGCAGAGCCTGTGAACAAGGACCCAGAAATAATCAACCGCTCTGACTGCAGAACCATCAGCTTTGAGAGGCCTTGGAGGTTAAGCTTAAGATCCCACAGTGGTCCTGCTGGTGACCTACCCCAAATCCAGTTCCCATCTTCCAACTAACAGCACCTTGATTTTATTGCCTGTGGCAATGTGCCCAGATGAAACATTTACCTCCCCGGTTCCCTTGGAGTTACTGGTGACCATGGGATCAAGTTCTGGCCAATCCGATGTAGGTAGAAGTCTTTGAGGAGGGTGATCCTTTCAGAATAAAAGGGCAAGTCTCTGTTCTCCCTGCTTCTGCCTGTGTGGAATGTGGATGCAATGCCCGGTAATGGAGCAGCACACTTGCGACCAGGCGGACCGAAGTTAGACGCTGGAGCAACAGGGAGTCTGGGGTCATGATGACATCTTTGAGCAACCGCACAGGCCTTAGCCTGCCTTCCCCTGGGCTTCTTGTTAGGTGATCAAAGTAGGTCCCTTACTTATTTAGCCGCTGAAGGGATTGAAGTCTTTTGTATGATTTGCAGTTGAACACACACTTTAACTCAAAGCAAAGAAATAGGCTTTTACTCAGCTGAAGGAAAAGAAGGAAGTAAATAAGTTGGCCACCAAGGAAGATTAGCAGTATTATCTCTTTGTACAGCACATAGCAGATGCTCAAGAAATGGGTGATGCCAATAAATGGGTGAATCGATGTGGACAAGTGAGTAGTGAATCTGAAGAGTGTAAAGGTTTCAGGTGCTAAGGCAACCTCTCCCATCGTTATCTCAAAAGAAACCAGCAACAAACATGGCCAGGATACCTGCTGCTATCACAATTGTCTGGGGACAAGGAATGTTATTTCCTGAGTGTCCTGGTAAAAATGCAAAGAGTGTACATGGATGGAAAATACATAAGTTTGTCCATCACCCTGCAGATAACAGGACACTGAGGGGTAGGCGTGGTGACCCCCAATGAGTCACACTCTATATAAATCCCACCCTTTCTTGCTGAGTATGGGAGGAAATTGGGATTTGCTTCTACCAATAGGAGATGGCAAAGGTGATGGAGTGTCACTCCCTTGAGTGACATTACAGATATACCTCATTTTATTGCACTTTCCTTTATTATTCTTCACAGATATTGCATTTTTACAAATTGAAGGTAAAACCCTCCACCAGCGAAAAGATTATGACTTGCCGAAGGCTTGGATGATGTTAGCACTTTTTAGCAATAAAGCATTTTTAAATTAAGGTATGTACATTGTTTCATTAGACATAATGCTATTATACCTCTAACAGACTACAGTACAATGTAAATATAATTTTTATATGCATTGGGGAACCAAAAAATTCATGTCTCGATTTACTGCAATATTTGTTTCATTGCAGCGATCCAGAACTGAACTTGCAATATCTCCAAGGTATGCCTGTATACGGCAAAGGTGATCATATGTGTGTGTTACACACACACACACACACACACGACTCTGGGCAGAGTGGAATGAGAGAGAGATTCTTACATGCTGACTTTGAAGAAGGGAGCTTCATGTGGTAACAGAGCCACTTGGCAAGAAACTGTGGGAAGCCTCTAGGAGGTGAGATGGGCTTTTGCTGACAGCCAGCAAGCAAACAAAGATCTTAGTCCTACATCTAAGGACATGAATTCTGTCAACAAGCTGAATGAGTCTGTGTGATTTTGAGGAGAGTCAACGGCATGTGACTGGGCTCTGAGACCAGCCCCAGTCAAGCCTTCAGATAAGGATGCAGCCCCACCAGCACTGGCTTGTGAGTCCCCCCTCCTCCGACCCCTAAGCAGTGGACCCAGCTAGTCTGTGCCGAGAAACTCTGAGATAATAAACGTGTGCTGTTGTAAGCCACTAAGTTTGTGGAACTTTTTTTACACAGCAAGAAAAAGCTAACATACTGGGATAGAGAGTAATACTTCTTTGGGGAAAGAGAGGAGGCTGCGAAGAGTTGTCCTGGGACCCCACCTAGGGAGGATAGATCTGGGCAAAACATTCATTTCTTCATTCATTGATTTGTCAACTATTTATTAAGGGCTACTATTATGTGCCAGGCAGTAGGTCACAATATGAAGCTTTCGTCTCTCACACCCCATTTCTTCTGTACCAGGCAGCCACGCAGTAACTTTCCCACTCTAGACATGGTTGCAGGGTCACAAGGGGAAGTCATAGTTGTTGAGTTCCCATGATGCCCTGGACCTGGGCACAAGGCCAGACACTACATACACCGACTCATCAATCATCACTTGTATTGATATGATCATTTTACAGATTTAAAAAACCAAGGTCACACAGTGGTAGAGCTGGGTTTCTAAGAAATTAAATCACCTCCTCCCATTCTAAGTTGGGTGAGAATTTGGGATAGGGAAAAATCAGGTCATCTGAGCTCATCTGGCCTACTTTATCAAACTCAGAAGCACATTCTTAAAAGTTGAAATATTTAAAAAAAAGTTGAAATATTATGCATTAAAAAATAGAATCTGGTAGTAACTTCTGGCAATTTTTAAGTGGAATAAATGTTGAGTATGTCTTTTTCATCTTTCTTTTGTCAGCATATTCTTCCCTTTTGATAACAACGTTGTTAGAATATCCTTTCAAATGCTTTCTAAATTTGATTCTGGTTTTAACACTCCTCTCGACTACATTCCACTGCATTGTGAGGGTTCAGTGGAATAAAGCAGATAATGCATTGGGCCTTTTTTTCTATACAAAGCTTTGTAGTCTTCTCCTTTCACTTCACATATTCTCAGTCAGAGTCCCGGCAGGAAGCAGCATTCGCTCTGATGGCTCGAATGAAGAGCCATTTAGTGAAGGATGATTTGCAGAGATATAGATAAGTTGAAGGGAACCAACAAAGGATGCTGAAGCACCCAGGAGCTGGCCATAGCAGGAAACTGTTACCACCCTTAGGGTCAAAAGGGCAAGGGGAGAAATCCGTGGTAACAGAGCTCAGAGAGGGCTGCAGGCTTAGCGGGGCAGCTGCAGGTTTAGAGGGGGGCTTGCCTAGAGGGAGCTGTAGTCCTAGAGATGGTGAGACAAGGAGAAGTGGAGGAAGACATATCCTGGCCTCTCCCTCCTCCCACCCTTCCATCTCCTGATGGTGTCTCCCATTGGCTGAACTCAATGCAGCCAGAGGACGAGGAAGTCAGGATAAAATTGTCAACTGGGGTCAGCTTCCTGGGGTGCACAGCAGAAAATGGATGGACAAATGGAGAAGAATTAGCACATTACATTATGAGCATTATCCCATGTCATTAAATATCTTTTGAAGACAAAGTTCTTAATAGCTAAGGAATATTTCATCATTGTGTGGGTCTACAATTTATTATTATTAGTAGTAACAGTAGTAATATTAGAGGATACATAGATAGGTCTCTTTTCTTACCACAGTGGGCATCTTTGCCCATAATTATTCTTCTACACCTGCCATTTCAAGTGACTCAGTTCATGGAGGTCTCTCCACAGTTCACAGGCTTGGAGAGTCCAGCCGAGAAACACCAGAGACCCAGCCCCACCCCCCAGCCATCCCAGGATCCCTTGAAACCACCCTGAGCCATCAAGTCTTAACCTTTTTTGTCCAGTTGCGAGTCAGAAGAAGTCTTGGGCAGCACCTCGAAGAACAGTTCTTCGGAAATTGCAGGGCTGGGTTCAGGGCTGAGATAGGGGGAATGGACGCCCAGGCGTGGGTATGACGCTTACAAAGGTGCCCACTCCCTAGAAAGCTGTTGGATGCCAGGAGGCTAAGCATTTTCAGCTTCCACCCACCCTTCTCTTCCCTGGGGCTCCTGGGCCTCGGACTGTGGCAGGCTTGCTCCCCCTGCTGGCCAGCCACGGCATCTGCGAGAAACAGTACCCAGCTAGGCTCCTGCAGTCCCTCCCATACAGCAGCCACCCTGGGCATAGTCACCAACAATATGTGCCCAGGCTCTGGGACTAGCTCCTCTGAAAAGTCTCCACAGGGCTTTGAACATCTGAGGGATGCTTGGATTCACCTCCCTGGGGTAGAGAACTGTCTTGGTTAGAACAGAACCTCTCAGACACCAGTGGAAATTTAAAAGGGCATACCTTTTGAGAACCTTCAGATTTTTGATTCAGCCTCACCTCCTCCAGGAAGCCTTCCAAGACCACACCCTCAATTTCCCAGTGTAATCTATATGCCCCTTTTCCCTGCTTCTGGAGCACTTTCGCTTGTCTTTGACTCAAGCCAACAAGAAAAATAACTTTATTTTGCTCTAATTTTTTAAATTTCTATTTTGAACTCCATTTCCACCAAGAAATCCTAGTAACTTGTTTTCAATTACTTCAGGGTTTCTCTCTTCCCTTTCCTTGAGACTGTGACCCAGAGAGAGGTGGAGGGAAGAGGGAATGCTTATGTAGGGGATAAGACATAGGGGCCACCAGGCCTCTTAGTTATCTGTCCCCAGACACCTGCTGAGAGGCTCTTGGGCAGAGCCAGGAAGTCCACACCAAGAGGCCCTTTGTTCCCAATGGCTCCTTCGCTGGTTCCATTGGGATTCCTAGGAACTTCTCTGTGGCCCTGTCACCTCACAGGGGCACCAGATTTTCTGAAAGAACAGCTAAGGAAACGAAGAAGCTAAGTTCTTTTCAACCTGTCCCCTCCCCCACCTGGTCCCTGGGAAAGGAGGACCTGGTCCCTTCTGATCTCACATCCCGTACCACACCCCAGAGGCTCAGCTCAGGAAGCAGGGCCCAGGCCCTACCTTTCACCTCCTCTCTTCCAACTGGTCCCCTCTGATCAGCCTGGGAATCATTGCCCTGGCAGGAAACCTTGCTCTCATTCCTCAGTGGTTTCCACCCAGATCTTTTGTCCCTGCCCAAGTGACTCTTCCCCTAATGGTCTGACAGGGGTTTTGAAACACAAAAGCCAGGAAGTGACTGCTTTTATTCTGATTTCTGCTCTCATACTTCTTCCCCTCTTCCAGAAGGCAAGGAACACTGGTTAAATTGGGGAGAAGAAAGGAAGAAGGAAAAAGGGGGTGAGGGAATGGAGAAGAAATCATCTAATGTTTCGGTAATGTCATGCCACCACACATTCCTGAACTCAGGCTTGACTCACCTTTCCTCACTCCTGTCCCCATGGAGGTAGGCCAATCAGGCGGGGGAGGGACCTAAGAGCCAGTGGCTGCAGGCCCCTCCCTGTTGCGCCCCCCAACTCCCACCCAGGCCTGGCCAACAGCCCGGCCTTAGTCAATGCGGCCATCAGTAAAGATCTTAAGACAGCCAGAAGACGCAAGGAGGTAATCTACTCCTGAAAGAGAGACAGAGGCAGAGAGAAAAACAAAGGGAGAGAAATTTGCTAGAAGAAACAGCCTTTAGAGAAATGAGCACTTGACTAGGAGCTGGGAGACCTACTCATATGTGCAGTGAGACCTCGGAAAGGTGCTTCTGCTTTACTCTGGGCAGGTCCTGCCACCAAGTCTGGGAGGCAGAAGGAAACATGTCTTTGCCGTGGTTATGGCCCTTTGAAACTGAACCCACTGGTGGGTGTGACCACAGGCAAGCACGCAACCTTTTTGTAAGTCTCATTTCCTCATCTGTAAAGATAAGGTAAGAATTTCCACATTGAGTGCTGTTGTGAGGATTAAGTGAGAATAGATGTGAGAGGACCCACAAGATACCTGCCTACCATATGGAGATACACGTTCTCACGAGGTGGACAACGCATGGTTTAAATGTCCGGGGAAGCCAGGGACAGTGCCGTGGGAACTCTCAGGCTCCCAGCACAGGTGACCTGGAAGACTCAATGACGTGCCACCTTGGAAGCCCGCAGACTCCCACTTGTTCCCCTCCTCCTTCCATGGCCTGGGTACACGGGCCTCCTGTTCCCATCATCTCCTGTTTCACTTCCCCCTTGGTTCTGCTCCACCCTGGAGTCCGGTCACTGGAACTAGAGACCCAACAAGCAGCTTCCTTTCCCCTTGCTGTTTCACCAGAATTTCTGGGGATCTCATTCAAGGGATTGAAATTGACATGTCAGGAGGAGAAAGAAAGCAGGAAACCACCCGGCAGAATGATACAGATGATGACAGAGGGAGGTGCAACAGCACAGTCAGGAGACGACAAGTTGTGAGGAATCAGGATGGTTTCCTGGTCCCTGGGAACTCGAGGCCTGAACAAACTGGACAAAAAGGGCTGTGGACGCTTCAGGCAGAGAGAAGGACACATACCTGGAGGTGGGAAAGAATAGCCTGGAGTCCATATCGCTGGATCGTAAATGGAGACCTGTGAGGTGACATGTTACAGAGGCAGGGCCACACTGACTGACCCCTCCGTCCTGTTAGGACTTTGATTCCGTGCTTTGTGACAGCACCACTCAAAGGCAAGCTGGGTGGGACCTGCGCTTTTGAGGCCCTGTCTTGGGGGCTCCCGGGGAGGCCAAGTTGCAACCGAGCTGTCCCCACCAGCCTGCATGGTCAACAGGCCTGTGTGTGCCACAGGCAACCAGGAGAAGTCCTCTCCGGGCAGGCTGCTTCCCAGGCCGGAGACACAAATGATTGCAACACAGAGTGAAAATAAACAAAGTTTTCCCGATGAAGACAGTCCTTCCTTCACAAGACTCTACACAACCCAGGCGCTTCCCCCACCACTCTCACTCCATCTCCTGCTTCTCTCTCCCCACCCTGCCCCTGCTCCAACCTTAAACCCGCCAGGCACAGCTCCTGCCCACAGCCTTTGCCCTCGTCCTTCCCTCCGCCGGGAAGGCTCTTTCCCCAGATTTCCTCTTGGCTCACGCCCTGCCTTTGTTCAGGTCTTCGTTCCAAGGCCACCTTCTCACAGTAGGCTTTCCTGGTCACCCTCCTTAGGAAAGCACCTGCTCTCCCAACCCTGCACTTCCGATCCCTGGTCCTACTGCAGCTCTTATCATCGTCTCACATACTCTGCAATTACTTATTCCTTGTTTATTGTTTCTGCCCCTCACTAGAACATAAAGGCAGGGATTTTTATCATTGCTGTTTCCAGAGCCTAGAACAGAGCCTGGTACATAGTAGGTGCTCAATAAATGTGTGCTGATGAATGAAGTAATGATGTGTCAGATATATGTAAAGCTGTCCCCCCCTTGGTCACCATGAAGTCAGAGAGACAACTCTAGCAGTCCAGTCCTCCTGGGACTTACAGGGGTCTCAACAGTGACCTCAGCAGCTGTCCTCCCAGCCACACCCTTCCCAGGGCACGGCCCCTTGCGTCAGATTTAATCTCGGGGCACTGATCTTTGCCCGTGTGCTCTCGAATAGCTGGGATTTCTGCCCACTGCCCCACCCAGGCTGCCCACTGCTCGCTCATGCATTTGTTCACTGCATGTCTCCTTGGCTGGGCCCCGTAGGAAGACTCTATGGACACAGAGGGGAAGATGTCTAGGCCTCTCCCTGGTCACATCTGTCCCCACACCTCAGTCCGACTTCAGACTCATGGAAGCTGCACACCTCTTGTTTCGTGGCCAAACAGTTGTGTGTTTCAGGCCAGGCAGGGCATGGTGAGAAGGGTGGGATTGCAGAGCCAGTCCCCACTCCTTTATAAGCCAGATGCTGAAACTTTCCACTGTCACATGCCAGATGGGGGCACAGCCTGGACTCAAAGCAAGGTACATGGCCCACGTCCCCTCCCCCATTTGCTACATCTCATATAAACTTTGTAAACCCACTGTCTTTTAGGTACTATTTATCTTACCACAGTGTTGTGAGGTTCAAAGAATAACATCTAAAAGTGTTCGTACACTGATTAATGCATCTGGACTTTTCCCCAGCACCTTGCACTCGACTGTACAGTGGGTGCTCAGTAAATGCTTTTGGGTTGGGTTGCTCTTAGGCCCATAAGGTGTCCTCCTCTCACCGGTGCTTCCTCCTGGCCTCTCGCTCTCACGCTGCCCTCCCCCCTCACCTAGAGCAGCCAGGTGTTCAGCCAGGTGGCAGAGATGCAAGGAGGAAGGCCCCACCCGCCGCCCTGCCTGCCAGACATTCACAGCCCGGTGCGGAGAGACTGACAAAGAACCAGACAAACTGCGGTGAGAAGTGCGAGGCAGAGTGTGCCAGGCTGCCATGGGAACAGAGGGGGCTTGTAACCGCAAGAATGAACACAGCTCCTTACATTTGTGCATTGCTTTCAGCTTTTTTAAAGAGATGGGTGTGAAGCGTGAGGGTGGAGGAACAGAAAATTGAGAAATGGAGTTTTCCCAGTCCTGTTTTGTTCGCGTTCCAGGACTGTCACCTTAGCTGAGCTCTTTTAATGGAGAAAAAAGAAGAAAGACACACAGACACTCTCACCCACCCCTAAACAAGGCACTTTTACCAGCTCTGTGTCGCACAATCATCTCTTGGTGTTTGTTTTTCTGCAAGGCTTTGCAGCATCAGCTGATGTCGGCTGTAAGGGCCCAAGAATCTGCAGTAGTGCCTCCACTGAGCAGAGTCTCACGTTCTGTAAAGGAGCCACCCCACCGCCCACTCCTAGGTTAGTGCTCAGGATACGTGCATTGTCTAAGCACAGGGAGTTTAACCCTTACGGTAGCCTGGCTCTTAAGTGTGATATAGCAGAAGGGGGCACATAACTCAGTGGTCAGAAACAACCCCAAATCTGTGCCTTAAAACGACAAACATTTATTTTTCGCTCTCACGACATGTCCATCAGGGGTTGACAGGTCTCTGCTCCACGCCATCCCCACTGGGGACCCATCGTCTGGAGGCCCACTGGGGAAAGAGAAGATGGAGACACCTGGCTCTCAAATGCTTTCATATGGAAATGACTCCTACCACCTATCAAATCCAACGGCTGCGCAGGTCACATGGCCACCGCCACCTTCAAAGGGGGTGGGAGTAGTTGAGAACAGAAGCTGGTCCAGTGTGGCAAAGGTGGCACGTTCACACAGGTGGCAAAGACCATAACCCACTCAGAGCACGTCTCTGAGGGTCTCGAGGTTTTTCAGGCCTCACCACTCTCTCCCTGCACCTCTGGTTTAACTACGTGAGAGAGAATGTAATGGGACCAGGGAATTCATATTACCCTTGTTTGGGCTGGACTTGCAAATGCTGCCTGGGGTGTGACGTATTTCTCTTTGTTCATGTATATCTGTGTGTGTGTGTGTGTGTGTGTGTGTGTGTGTGTGTTCTTCAAAGCTTCCCCTGGTGAGCAGGGGTCACAGGGGTGGGCCACGTGGTTCCTGCACGAGACCTTTGCCTCAGGCGTGGCCAAGGCCTTTTCCCTCAGAAGGGGCTGCATGGATTTGAGGCTCTACTCCTTAGGTATTTAAGGAACATTAATCTAAATGTTAGCTTATCCAAAAGCAACGATTCTCAGACTTTAGGGTACACACAAATCACCTCAGGGAGAAGCGTGTGAACAGTACAGCTTCCTGGGTCTTGCCCACACAAGGTCTAATTCAGTAGTTCTTAGGTTGGCCGGGGGATCTGCATGTAACAAGTGCCCCGAGTGGTTCAGAAGTATCCTTTTCTGAAAGCTGACATAATGTCACTCCGTATTTGTCTCCTCAGAGGAAGTTTTACGAAGAAGCTGTCGTTCAGAAGCGAGACCTTAGTCAAGCATCAGATCTCTATACGACAAAGCAGTGACTCAATGACTGAAGTGCTCCAGTGGGGGCTCCTGGGGGCTCCATGCGCTACTGCTTCAAATCTGTTCAGCAAGAATGCCCCAGCAGGGGAGTGGGGCTCCGTGGGGTCTCCAGGAGGCTTTGTCACTTCACAAAGGAGTGCTGCTGTCCCAGTTATAGAAACCCTGGGTGACCCCTACTTCCCCAGTGAAGCTGCAGCCTTGCTAGAAGAAACAGCCCTGGCTCCCCATTAGGGCTCCAGGGGTCTCATCCTGGCTTCACCAGCAACAGCTGTGTGTCCCATCTGGACCAGGAGACTAATACTTGCCTTTATTTAATGGGTTTTTAGCAATTAAATGAGATCATGTAAGGAAACAGCCTGGCACAAAGCAGCTGCTCCCTACGTGGCAGCTGTGGTATCGTCTGTGGAGGGCAGAACAGGCAGAGGGCAAGACTCCCTGCAAGGGCCTGGGAAATACTGGGGAAACATGCGAGCTCTGCCCATCTCGGTGAACACAAAAGGCCACCTCTGCCACCTCTGCTGAGGACCAGCCCAGCGTGAGCTCAGTCAGGGGGTCAGGGGCCCAGTACTGTCACTGGGGGCCCTGAGCCTGTGGCTAAAACCACAGTGGCTTGCTCCTAAAGCCGCAGGGCAGCTGCTTGCTGGGCCTCCTTAGCTGTCTCCAGGCTTCTTGCTTCTGCCCTTTCCCTGGGCTGTCAGTTCTGTCTGCCTCGGATTAACTAACAACTAACGTAACCTCTGAATAATTTAGCAAACCTCCCCTTGCTCAACTGAAGATCTTATCACAAGGCAAAACAATCAATTCATATGTATGCAAGCATTTTCCCAACAGCTGCCACTGGCTTGGGCAACAGACGGCTCCTGACATTCGTTTGGCTGGCAGGGAGAGCCTCAGGTGCGGGATCCAAAAGGGGTCCAACGGGAGTTCGGAAATGGAGCACGCTATGGGTCTGCGGTCAGAAAGAGGCACCGGCAGGCCAGGGCCAGCGGGGGGCGGCTGTGGCCGGACTTCTGAGGGGTCTCTGAGAGCCTGTGCGTCTCTGCAGCCCAGAGAGGACACCTGCACATGCTTTCTCTGCGGGGGCTGAGTCCAGACCTCCAGGTTGGGACACCTCTCCTCCCCAGGAACCAGCACAGGTAGTCAGTGTACCATCAGGTGGTCTGGATCTGGACACCTCTGCCTCAGGGCAGCCTCCAGCCGCCGCTGGGATCAATGTCAGAAGGTGCTGGGGGATTCTTTGGAGGTGCCTTGTCCAGAGGGGACAAGACGGGTTCGGGGGCCTTGCCACGCAGCCTCTCCCCTGTGGTCCCCTGAGAAATGTGGGCTGAGCTGACCTTCACAGGCCAACGCCGCTGGGGTCTGCCCACTAGTCACACTCCGTCATTCCCAACACAACTCAGTCATGTATTTTGCAAACACTTCCTGAAAACTGACTGTCAGATACTGGGAACAAGAGGGTGGGAAGGCCCTTTTGCTGCCCTGAGAGAGGTCCGTGGGGAGTCAGACACGTGAATAAGGCGCTGCCTCCACAGAATGCTGGAGGGCGGTTCTGCCAACCTTGGCTCACATCACAACCGCCTGAGCCGTTTCCACAGGTGCCACATGGGGCCACTTCCCAACCAGTGTGCTTTGGTGAATAAAAATATACCCAACTTCCTCAAGCTATAACTCTGTGCCAGGCACTGTTCAAAGTGCTTTACAAATATCAACTTATTAAATTCTGAAAACCACCCCCGGCGTGGGCATTGTCATTATTCCCATTTACAGATGAGAAAACTGAGGTACAAGAGGGTAAGTAACGTGCCCAGGGTAGTAAGTTGCAGAGCCAGGATCTTAACCCAGGTGGTCTGGTTCTGAGGCTAAAGGCTGCCTGGCATGGCACAGATTTGCCCCCTGGCCAAGGGCTCTCCAGTGGATAGAGGTCTCCTGGGACCCTGCTTCCACTTCTTTCCTGCCTCAGCAAATTGACAAAGACACATGTTCTAGGCCTGCAGCGCCACTCACGAGCAGTGGGAACCAGCAGCGGCCTCCCGAGTGTAGTTCTGAAGGGGACCTACACTCAGCAGACTTATGCTCAGGGACCAGGAAAGTAAGCGAGCGCCTCTGTGGGGAAAAGGGCTAGGACCTTCATCTTTTCACATGTGGATGATGCCGGGGAAAATTCAACACCGACACTGACTTTAGGTCTTGGAAAACCGAGCCAGCAATCAGTGTCCACCTGACTGTGCTGTGTGACAGCAAACAGAACTACGGCCAGGCTGGGAACTGTCCATGGCTATCTAGCCAGTCAGCGTCCAGGTGCCAGACTCTGGCAGGTCTTGTTTGATGACAACAGTAAAATCTATAATATAATCAGAGAGTGTGATTATAAAGCACCCACTGCCGTCCGTGTGGTGTGTGGACGCCTGTCTACGTCCTTCTCTCCACGTGGACTCTGGTGCGTTTGTTCCTTTGCCCGGACCCCAGCTGAGCACCTTCCTGCCCTTCACCATGTCTACAGTGCCTGCGAGTAGCCACCTATGCGCACAGCCGTCTTGTGCAGCGGGTGGGGGAGTGGGAGCGGACGGGCAGAGGTGGGCGAGAACATGACCCTGGACCCGTTGATATGATGTGCCCTTGGCTTGTAGCAGGGAACAAGGCCCTCTGGGGAACAAAGGCTCCAGGGGGCGAGAGCCAGGGAAGCTTTGAGCCCAGGTGGCTCCAGGCAGTGCAAAGATGCGCCTGTGCCCCAGGCCTGCTAGGGTTTGGCGCGGCGGAGTTAGAGCGCGCAGGACAGAGCAGCAGGAGGAAAGGCACACGTGAGGAGAGAGTGGGCAGGACTGCCGGCGGACACCTCCGTGAGCCTTTGCTCTCAACAACCTGTGGATGCTTTAAAGACCATTTTCCAGTTCTCCTTACTCATTCTGCCTCAGTCTGGGAGCTCTCAAGCATCCCAGTGAGTTAAGTCTTCCGTCACCATGCACAAGAAGAACAACATGTATTTCTAAGGAGGCATAACCAATAAGGGAGGAGGAAAGTTCCAGGAGACAGAGAAGGGCCTTAGGGCCTGTGAGCGCCACAGCAGGGAGAGGAAGGGGCAGAGGGTGCACCCCAGACGCCCAGCTACCAAGCCTAAACCCAGGTGACATTCCTTACTGTCACCCGACATTGCTCTCCCACACCCACACCCAGTCCGCCACCAAATTCCATCAGTTCTACCTCCTAAAGGTAGCCCGAGTCCTGCTTCTTTCCATCGTCACTGCCACTGCCATCATCTCCTACGTGACTACAATGTCCCCTCCCCCTCCAAACTGGTCACTCTGCCCCCCTCAACCCATTGTACACACGGGGGTCACTTTCTAAAATCCAAACCTAACCATGTCCTTTTCTTGCTATAACATCCTCACAGGCCTGCACTGCAGTTACAACCAAGTCCGAGCACCTCGCCATGGCCCACAAGGCCCTGCGTACTCCGGTCCCTGCCAGGTCGCTCAGCCTCATCGCTACCCACAGCTTCCCTTGCACCCTATGCCAGCAGGCTGGGTTTTGTTCTTTGGCAAGTGGACCCGGTATTCATTTATTGCCTCTCAACCCCAAATCCCCAAATGCCTGCTCTGAGAAAATGGAGACAGACCCTCTCAACATTTCTCCCCAGCGGGCACGATGTTGAATTTTGTCAGTAGAGGGCGCTGGAGCAGGGCTGGGTTTTTCTCTTCCTGGTTCCCGCCTGCTCCTCTTGCCAGGCTCTCGCAGAGCAGTTTCCCCAACAGTGGGCTCCTCCAGAGTGCAGCCTCCCGGTGTCAGGATCCTGCAGCACGCCCTGCCCTGGCAGCTGCCCTGGCATCTTTTAGTGGCTTTTCAGCAGAGTGCTACTGGTGAAGCTGCTCCCCATGGGCCCCGGCATTCCCTCAAGTGGCTTGGGATTGAGTTCCAAAGTGGGTCACCTGCTGTGGCTGGCTTCCCTGTTACCCCAAAGGGGGGATTTCCAGCAAGTTCTGCCAGTATGGCACCTGACTGAGCAACTTCCCACCACCATACGCCATGCTGACACCTTCTCCAATGAGGTCTGGATCTCAGCCTGGGCAGGGGCAGTGGCTGCTTCTGATGTACTCCTAGAGTTCTCTAGAGTTCTTACAAGCTAATCCCTCATAAATCCAATCCCCTGTTATAATGGTAATAAAAATTCCTTATAGAATAATAGTTCTTCATATCAAACTTCCCTTGTTCAAATTGCTGTGTGGTCTCGGTTTCCTCGTTGGGCCCTGACTGACACAAAACCACAAAACTGCCCCATTTCTGGCTTTTGCACAGGCTATTCCCATAGCCTGTTTCACTTGCCTGACACAGTATAGTGGCGAAGAGCACGAATGCTAGAGACAGACTGCCCGGGTCACATTGTCTAGCACTGGCTGGTGGGAAACCACTTGACCTCTCTATGCCTTGATCTTCCCACCTGTAAAATGGGCATAATAAGATTTTTGTGGGGATTGCATAAGTTAATATGTAAAGAGTTTGGCACGTCACTGTCAGATAAGTCTTTGACATTATTAGCATTAGCTTCTTTCAACTCACACGTACGGGTTTGAGCACCAGGGTCCCCGCTTCTGGGAAGTCCTTCCTGCCCACCTACCATCCCCCATCCCAGTCTGGGTTAGATACCCTTCCCCAGTGCTCCCACTAACCTGTCCCTTACACACCTTCAGTGCACTGATCTCACTGTGTTGTCACTGCAGGGCTTCTTTTTTTCTTGGCTTTAGTAGTCTTTATTATTAAGAAAAGAATTGGATGCTTGGGGTGAACATCTCTGGTTTGGCTGACCCAACATCCCCTCTTTCTTCTGGAAAATGCCCATTTTCCTACCACAAATAGATCTTGTGGAGAGTCCCAACTACTGGCCATACTTAATTGAACTAGAGAGATGAGTAACCATGTCAAGTAGGGCTGACTGAAACACACTGTTTTGGTTCTGAGTTAGCACATGACCTAAGTCTGGCCAATAAGAATCCTTCCTTATGGTTTGAAAAAGCAGAGCTGGGCAAAGAGGTTTACTCTTACTCTAAGACAAATGAAAAGGTGGGACGTTTGATTTGTTTGTGGCACAATTCCCTGGAAGAAAGCTGGTGCAACAGAAACAGATAAGAGATGAAAGAAGACTCCAGGTGGTGTTTGAATCTCTGATTCCTTGTCCATAAGGCCCAGGTATGCCCCTGACATCACAGAACCATAGGAGTCTTCCAACACAGTCCCTTTTGGCCTAAGCTAGTTTGACTTGGGTTTCAGTCACTTTTCACCAAAAGAGGAGGCCTCACTCATACAATGACTTCAAATAAGTCTGGTGTTAATTTACATTGTCGAAAGTATATTTACATTGTTAAAAACTAACTTCACTTGGATAAACATCTCAAACATCCCACCGCCAATGGTAAGAATTAAGTGAATGTAGATGGCAGGTTTCCTTGTCAGTCTCTTCTGCAGGACTGCAAGCTCCGCGAGGGCGAGTGTGTGTGTCCTCGGGACCTCACCCTGCACTTGACGGAGTGAGAGAGCAACCGCGTTAGTTCAGGTCCTCTGAGAAATAGACACCGGGACAGGACTGAGTGAGTAAGACATGGGTTGGGGGAAATGCCTGTGAAGGACAAAGGGGGAGGGAACAGAAGAAGGTGGGGGGACCTTCATACCGTGATGCAGGTCTGACAACTGTGAAGGAGAGAGGGAAGAAAGGACGGTTGGGTAGACGGGTCTCAGACTTCAGAGCAGTTCTAGGAAAGCTCTGCCCAGGCCACTGGAGAGTCCTTGAGCCTTAGTCACTCACTGGAGGCGTCCTGCAATTCCCTGGGATGGACCCACGTTACTGTTGTCACCATGACCAGTCCTTGGCTGAAAGCAACCACCGGAGACATGGCCTCAGGGAAAATGTGGGGGTGGGTCTAGCGAAACAACAGCTGGGGCTGTCAGTCAATTCTGCTCCCACAGCAGATCCGAGCAGCACATTTTTGTGACCGCCACAGTGACTGACAGACAGAAGGCTGGCCACACCCCAAGAAGACAGGGCCAAAAACAGTGATGCTAGAATCTGTCACCTTAATGCAGGGAGATAGAGTGGGTCCATGGACCCCTCCCAAGTAATCCTTTGTACATATATATAAATGTGTATAGTGGTAAGTCCTTTTATATATTGAAAGAATAACGTCATTCAAAATTCCACCATAACAGAATTCCTTTCAATGTGTGAATCTCCTCCCAGATCTTACCATGTTTACATTATTGCAATCATCATGCAAGTAGCACTTCATATTTTTTTAAAGATTTGATGTTTATAACGAATATTTCCACATTTCTGCCAGTCTTCATAATTAAACTTTTGAGTTACTGAACAATATTCAAAAAAATGGATGTACCACAATTTC
Organism: Rhinolophus ferrumequinum; assembly: GCF_004115265.2. Lineage (NCBI taxonomy): Eukaryota > Metazoa > Chordata > Mammalia > Chiroptera > Rhinolophidae > Rhinolophus > Rhinolophus ferrumequinum. The sequence continues at coordinate 90,713,940 of NC_046291.1, read as the reverse complement.
CTAAGTAATTACTGTTCAACATTTCCATCATTCATATATATATGAATAATCACATATATCATATATATTTATATGCATATGAATAATCATATGTATATGTCATATATATGATATATTTAGATTACAAAATAGTTTTATCATTGTATCACGTTTTACCAGATTGCTTTCTAAAAACATTATGGCAATTAGTAATGTGTGTTAGTTATCTATTGCTGCATAAAAAATTACTATAAAACAAAGTTGCTTAATACAACCCACATTTATTGTCCCACTGTTTCTGTGGTTCAGGGACCCAGGCACGACTTACTTGTATCCTCAGCTTCAGGCTGTGTCACAGGCTGCAATGAAGGTGTCACTGAGGCTGGGGAGTCATCTTAAAGCTTCACCAGATAAGGATTCTCTTTCACACTCACGTGGTTGTTGTCAGCATGCAATTCCTCAGGGGTTGTTGGATCGATGACCTCAGTTCTTAGCCAGCTGTCGGTCAGAGGCCACCCTCTGTTCCTTGCCCTGTGGGCTTCTCTAACACGGCAACACTCTGCTAGCAAGAAAGAAGCCACAATCTTTTGTAACTTAATCACAGAAGTGACATCACCTTAGTGTTGTCAAATTCTATTGTTTTGAACCAAGGGGAGCAAGGGAGAGGATGACACCAGGCCACGCATACAGGAGCAGGGATCAGTGGGGGCCATCTTGTAGGCTGCCTCTACAAATGTCACCAAGAGCATATGCTTGTGCCCATTTCACCACAACCTCACCAACACTGAAATGTTCTAGTATTGAAGGATGACCAGTATTGTTGGTGTAAAAGACTCTCCCATCTTAATGCCTTCTGCTCAAGTTTGGCATTAGGTTAGTGCAAAAGTAATTTTGGTTTCGGACTGTGAATTTTAAATCATTATAACTAGGCTCAAACACATCTTTATAATCAAAATAGGAACTATTACAATCAATACATTTTTGCCAATGAGAAACAAGTTTGTTTATTCCTGTAGCGTAAAAATCCATGCTTTGGGATTCAACGAACTCTTGGAAAGCATTTTCCCTGCAAAAAGTTGTCGAGATGTTTGAAGAAGTGATAGTCGGGTAGCGAGAGGTCAGGTGAATATGGTGGATGAGGCAAAACTTCATAGCCCAATTCGTTCAACTTTTGAGGTGTTGGTTGTGCGACAACGTGCAGTCGGGCATTGTCGTGGAAAAGAATTGGGCCCTTTCTGTTGACCAGTGCCGGCTGCAGGCATTGCAGTTTTCAGTGCATCTCATCGCTTTGCTGAGCATACTTCTAAGATGTAATGGTTTTGCCAGGATTCAGAAAGCTGTAGTGAATGGGACTGGCAGCAGACCACCAAACAGTGACCATGACCTTTTTTTGGTGCAAGTTTGGCTTTGGGAAGTGCTTTTGAGCTACTTCTAAGTCCAACCACTGAGATGGTCCTCACCAGCTGTCAGATAAAATCCACTTTTCGTCACATGTCACAATCAATCAAGAAATGGTTTGTTGTTGTTGCATAGAACAAGAGAAGATGACACTTCAAAACAATGATTTTTTTTTATTATTTCCGGTCAGCAAATGAGGCACCCACTTAGCGAGCTTTTTCACCTCTCCAGTTTGCTTTAAATGCCGAATGACTGTAGAATGGTTGACATTGAGTTCTTCGGCAACTTCTCACGTAGTTGTAAGAGGATCAGCTTCAACGTTTGCTCTCGGTTGATCGTTGTCGACTTCCGATGGCCGGCCACTCTGCTCCTCATCTTCAAGGCCCTTGTCTCCTTGCAAAACTTCTTGAACGACCACTGCACTGTACATTCATTAGTAGTTCCTGGGCCAAAGGTGTTGATGTTGCGAGTTGTCTCTGCTACTTTACGATCCATTTTGAACTCAAATTAGAAAATCGCTTTAATTTGCTTTTTGTCTAACATCATTTCTATAGTCTAAAATAAATATAAAATAAACAGCAAATAATAAGTCATTAGCAAAAAAACGTAAAGCAAGAAATGTGCATTAAAATGATGTATAACATAACCACATTTATTTAAGAATGTATTCCAATATCAAATGTCAAATTTCAACAATGCAAAAACTGCAATTACGTTTGCACCAATCTAGTATCTCCCCCTAGGGTCGCCTGGGTTATTTGCTTTCAGCTTCTGCCAAGTAATTTTTCAAAAGGTGTCAACTGATATTAACCTAAAGAAATGCCCTAACTGGGGCTTGAAAAGCTCTAAGTGCGGACCTCTATTAGGCAGCAGTCAGTTCCCTGGGAGGGATCCAGTCTCAAGGAATTGCTGGTATTTGGGTAGCAACTCCAAGCCCCGAACACTCTGGTACTTGTACCACTTAAAAATACTAAAATTTAGGAAACCAATCTTCATTTAAAGCTTACTATCGTGTTTCCCCCAAAATAAGACCGTGTCTTATATTAAGTTGTGCTCCAAAAGACGCATGAAGGCTTATGTTCAGGGGATGTCATTCTGAAAAATCACGCTAGGGCTTACTTTTCGGTTAGGTCTTATTTTTGGGGAAACATGGTATATATCCTCACTGGGCTCCATATTCTGCAAATTTATTTCACTTTCATTGTCAAAACAATGCTGTAAGATTCATGTTACTGTCCCCACTTTATAGACAGAAAACTCAGGATCAGAGCTGTGAAATCACTTGTTCAATGTCACTCTGCTAAAGTGGCAGGACCAGGATTTGAACCCATAGCTGCCCCCCCCAACCCAGCCTGTGCTCTCTGCCTCCTAAGGTGTCCTTGCCCTCAGCTGGTGCCTCCGAGGGCTCCGTGACACTCTGCCCTTCCACACCATTCCCACCTCAGCACTATACACAATAGATCGGGTGGCGCCTTCCTCTAGTTAGCTGATAGGCTGTCTCCTGGGAGTTCCAGAAGGCTCTTCTCAGTGATCATTTTTTCCTGATAAAAGAGGTGAGGCTGGAAAATCACCTCTAACCAGCATGGGGAGAAAGGCCGTCGAGTCCACAGTACCAGTTTGCACCATGAAACCCTCAGGATAAATAGGTCAGGGTAAATGTAGACTTTTGAGAATGGGATCTGGAGCCAGACTGCTGGTTTCAAATCCTGGCTCTGCCACTTACAAAGCTTTATGATTTGGGGGAAAATTTTTCACCTTTCTGTGCTGTTTCCTTGCCTGTAAAATTGAAATATTATTATCAACTACACATTCCAATTTAGAGATAAATTTAACAAATGCCTCTAAGAACCCAGCACAGTGTGTGGTGCACAATAAAGGACCCATAAACATTACTATGGGGATGTGGTGGGGAGGCCCCTCCCTGGGTGAGGGGCTACACGTCCATTTGGGACCCAGCTTGTGCTATATACATACGTGGGGATCAGGTTCCATGTTTGTGTGCCCAGCTCCAGGCATGGCTGCACCGTGGATGCCGGCTACTGGGGACGGAGGCAGTAGAGCCTGCTAGGGTCCGGGATGGGCAGAGCCAAGGCCAGCAGCGTGAGTCTGGGACTCCCCTCCCCGTATTCTGTCTGGACGTGCATGTGTGTTTTGGGGGAGGTGGTGTATTTGTGTGCTGATGTAGCTCTGAGAACCAGGAACACGCAGAGGGCACGGCTCACTAGAAAAATGTTCCCTAGGCACCCCGGGCGAATGCTGCTGACTGAGAAGGAAGATGCAGGGCAGGGTTCACGGGTAACCTCCTCTCACCTAGCCCATCTGCAAAACCCTAGAGCATGTTTTGCCTTCTTTCTGTAACCAAACCGGAACTGCGAATACATCACAAAATTTTACAGGTCACCTTCCCCTAAAGCCTCTCGGGGTCCCTGGTTCCCTGAATAGTAACATGTACCCTGTAGGAAATGACCCAGAAGTGTCCTGGTTTCCCCATGGAAATCAGTAACCATGGGAGATCGGGCTAGGCTCTGCCCTTGGAAAGTCCCGTGTTGGGAAGACAGGACAGGGTCACATCCAATTCATGCATCCTTGCCAGGGTGTCCAACCAGCCTTACCACAATCACTCAGAGACTCTAAAGAGCCAGCACTGCCCGTCGTAGCCTAAGAGCCTCACGCGTGTATTCAAAAATGTTGTGGAGCGCCTCAGTCCAGAGCTGTACTCACAACACATAACCCTGCCCTTGCAGGTAGTCCATTTCAGCAGGAGATGCTAGCCCACTAACTCCATGACAACTTAATTATTTAATGACAGTAAGGGCTAGGCAGAGATACAGGGTGTGAATGGGGACGCCTCCCGGAGTCAGGTCCTTGAGTCATCGTGCAGGAGGAGCATTAAATAATTGAGCAAAGGAGACAGAGGCAGTAGCCAGGAGAGTACCTCAGGTGAGACACAGCCATGATAAAGGGCTGTGTGGGGAAGGAGGGGAAGCAGTTCAGGAACCACAGTGCTTGTGAGGCTGCCACCTACAGAGCTGGGGTAAGTGGGACACAGGACGGTCGGGGAGGCCAGCAGGCCCAGGCTGGGAGATGTGGCTTTAGTCAGAAAGCAAGGGGATGCCCATAAGGGACGTTAAGCAGGAGAGAAGCCAGTCAGACCTGCACTTCCATAGGTGGGGACAATCGCCAGGAAGCCCAGGTGAGAAAAGACCTGGGGAGGGCAAAGATGGAGCTGAGAGCCCCTGGACCAGGCTGGGCACGGGTTCAGCTGTGAGGTGGGATGGTGGCATGGTGGGCTGAGGGAAGGGATACAGAGCCGAAAGCAGTTTCTCAGCAGCTGTTGCCTGCCTGCCAACCTGCCAGGGAAGCGGGTTACCCTGGGAGGGTTTCAGACGGTCACACTGCCTGAGCTTGGGCCAGGCTTGGGGGATTTGTAGAAGGCAATGAAGAGGATCGGCAGCTCACAGGGTGGAGCCTCCATGCGCGGAAGTTTGGAGGTGGCGCCATGTAAAGCCCATGAGTGGAGACAAATTTGACACGGAGGAGAGGGAGCCAGGTAAGCAGCCATGTCAGGGGTTCCACCCCACACACACGCACAATGGGGCTCCCTGACCTTACTATTTGGGCAGATCGGGAATGCCTGATGCCACCATCTTGGCTCTTGTCGTATTGAGAGTAGTTGGGGTGAGACTGGAGTGGTGAAAAGTGGAGCTCATCGGATCCAGACCCCAAATGACACTTCTACAGCCACGATTCGATGGTCCCACGTGGCAGCAGCAACTGGATATGATGCAGGCCCACCGAAGGGGTATTTCCCAGAGTGGGACTCGCTCACCCACTCACTGACTCATCTACCCATCTGTGCATTCCTCGAGTCTGTGCCCAGTGCTGTCCCAGGGACCTAAGGGATGAAGAGTCTGCCAGCAGCAACTCAGTCTGCCTAGGCCCGATGCAGGCACCTGAAGCTGGCACAGAATGGAGCCAGGGCCCTGCGTGCCAGCCCAGTGAGGGACCCAGCAGGAAGGCGTGCCTCCCTGCCCTCCTCACTCTCCGCTCACGGTCCTCTACAGGAACTACGTGTCACCCAAGTGGGCCTTCTGTACTGCTCTGCATCCATCCCTGAGAGACACTGGTACCAGGCCTGAATTCTTCAGCTCTTCCAGGGAAAACGTCATTGCCAATAAAGACAATACAGAAAGCCTGGCTTGCTGATCACAATGCTCCTATCCCCACGGCGGTCTCCTGCCCAAGGATCAAAAGTGGGGTCTCCTCTATCCACCTCCAGAGGATGCAGCCTCCCCTGGGTCCTGAGTGTGACTCCAGGCCCGGGTCCACTGCCCACCTCGACCCGTCTGCTCTCATCGCTGCCCGTGAGCCAAGTTCATCTCCCTCTCCCCTCACTCCCCTCGCCTCACTCCCCTCGCCAAGCCCTGACCAGGCCCTGGACCCCATCAGCAGGCTCCTCCCTGCACGGCCTGTTTGGCAATGACTTGTTCCTTCCTCTTCCTTTGGCCAGAGCTCCGGCCAGGTCTCCCTCAGCACAGGTCTCGTCAGGTTCCAGCAACACCTCTCCTTCAGGTCCAAAGGCTCTCTGCAGCCCACCATGCCTTGCTGGCTGCCCAGCCCTCTCTGAGCCTGCCATCTGCACTGGACACCACCCTTAGTGCCCCACCACTAGCTCCCATTTCCCAGCCTCTCTGGTGCACACTAGCTTCTTATCTTGGCTTCTCAACGCTTTTAATCTCTACCATAGTAGAAGGAAATTGGGATTTGACTCTCAGTCAAATTCCAGGATAGTTCTTCACTGCAGCCAAGAGTTCACATCCTGCGAGCACCTCTGCTGGTGAGATGTGTCCTCACCTCCACAGCCCACTTGTACTCAAAGACCAGGAACAAGGGACATCCTGTTTATTTACGGCACACTCTCTCTTCCAGGTGACCCCACGGCTGTCAGGAAGTTTACATCATCCCCATTTACAGTGGATAAAACCAACGGTCAGATTCATAAAGGGATATGCCCAAGGTCACTGCGATCTTAAGATGTGGGTTGGGGTAAAATCTAGGCTGTTTAACTCCAAAGCCTGTGATTTTTCTGACATTGGGATGTGGGTGCAGAGGCACCGAGAGCCCCCCAGAGTCAATGGCAAGGTGGTGCCTGCACGAGCTGGAACTGCCCGTGAGATGAGCCCCTCAGGAGCGGCCTGGGTTGAGCGTCGCCCTCCACATCTGCAGCACGGAGTCCCGGCGGGTTGTGTAGGGTAAATGTTTGATGCGGAACCAGTGTCTGGGAATGACATTCCCGCTGGGCGAATACAGCTTCTCTCCAGGGCTGCCCAAGAGACTGCGCAGGGCCAGGTTGGCCAACAGAACCTTCTCATAGAACTCCACTCCACCCTGGGAATAGGCTGCAGACAGGGATGCAGTGTGGCGGTCCAGCCAGGCTTCCACAGCATGAGTGAGAGAGTCCGTGGAGAAGCTGTAGGCCACAAAGCCTGCCACTGCTGCCACCAGGTTGAAGGCAGCCCGTAAGGTCATGGGGCCTCCATAGAGCCCCAGTGCATGCTTGGCACCCACGCTCAGAGCCCAGGTTCCTGCCAGGCAAGCTGGGGCTGGCAGGGCTTGCAGGGTAGCTGCACCGCTTTCCAGGTACACCACCTCCCTGGCTAAGGCGAACTTCTGGGCGTCATGGGACAGGGTCAGGGCATCTCTCAGCCGGGCACCTGCAGGGCTTTGCCAGTCCACTCTTTGCCCGTGTATGACCACAGGCCGGTTAGTGTTGGTCACTGTATCACCCAGGAAGCTGGCAGGGATGCCCACCACAGCCCCAGCAGGGAGTCTTGGGAAGCCAGCGCTCACAGGCTGGAAGGTGAAGGTGGTGAAGGCCTCGTAGCAATGGCCTGACGGGATGCCCATGTCCTGTAGCACCTCTTGGAAGAGTCTCTGTAGCTTTGGGGAGAGCGGGGCTGGCTGCCCCCGAGGCCAGTACTGGTACAGCCATCGAAGCACAGGATCTGGGATGAGGTGGTAAGAGATTTGGGCCCCAAACAGGCCTGCACAAGAACCCACCAAAAGGCCTGTCCTGTGTCTCTGCACAAATGCTGCGGCCCGCCACAGGGGACCTGCCATGAATGCTGCCACTGCTATAAACCTGGGCCAAGAAAAAGAGAAGTCAGCCAACAGTTCTGCAGGTGTGCCTGCATAATGAACACCCCCCCAGGACCACATCCTTTTTAAGTGGGGTAATATAGCACAGTGGTGAGAGCATGGGCTTTGGAGCCTGAGTTCAAATCCCATCTCCATCTCTCTGCATCACCTTCTCCATCTGCCAAAAAAGTATGTGACAATGGCCCACCCCTAGGGTGGCTGTGATGAGTAAATGAATGAACACACATAAAACAGTTAGTGTCTGGCACAGTAGTGGACACGCCTTGTCGTAGCTGTGATCATGACTTCCATTCCCACGGCTAGACAGAACAGTAAGTATTCAACTAACTCACTCCACTATTCATCCCATAGTGAAGCGCTACGATCACTAATTTATAGGTGAAACATGTTCAACTTACTGAGTACTACTATATGCTACACACAGTTCTGAGAGCTTTACACGTAGTATCTCACAACTGAATGCTCACACCTACATGACCTAATTAGTACTATTGCCCCTTTTTTAAAGCAGTGGAAACTGAGGCACAGATAGGCTAAGTAAAGTGGTCAAAATGCCAAAGCAATAAAAGTGGCAGTGTTAACTTGTGACTTGTGTCCTGCTGACTTGTGTCCTCCTAAATGTCTACGTTGAGGTCCTAACCCCCAGTATCTCAGAATGTGACTATTTAGAGATGGGGCCTCTAAAGAGGTAATTAAGGTGAAGTCATGAGGGTAGGACCTAATCCAATATGACTGGTGTCCTTATAAGAACAGGGGATTGAGACACAGGTACATACAGAGGAAAAACTGTGAGACGTGACAAGCCATTAAGAGAAGCCTCAAGAAACCAGCCCTGCTGACACTTTGATCTTGGACTTCCAGTCTCCAGAATTATGTGGAAATAAATTTCTGCCACCCAGTACTTGTCATGGCAGCCCTAGCAGACTACCGTGTGTCCCCGAAAATAAAACCTAACCGGAAAATAAGCCCTGGCATGATTTTTCAGGATGACTTCCCCTAAACATAAGCCCTAATGCATCTTTTGGAGCAAAAATTAATATAAGACCCAGTCTTATTTTCAGGGAAACACGGTAGTACAGGCACCGTATTTGAACACAGGCTGTCAGGCGTTCACAGCAAACTTCATCTGTGAAAAAATTTTAATGCTACATTGCAAACATACACAAAAGTAGACGAAATAGTACATCAACTTCAATCAACTCATGGCCAATGTTGTTTGATCTACGCCCACACACATTCCCCCTCCAAGTGGTTTATTTTGAAACACATGCTGGGATTCCATTATTTCATCCATAAATGTTTCAGTAAAAATTCACAATTACTTAACTTTGGTTGAAGCTTACTGTCTTCCTGTGAAAAGTATTTAATTAGCAAGTAAACTGCTGCAAATAGGAACACGGGGTACCGCTTGGCCAATTTTAATCCAAAGCTCCTAAAGAGTCACAAACCTTGGGCCTTTTTTCCAATGCGGGAACTGAGGCTGGTAAAGGAAGGGTCCTACCGAGGACCCAGCGCCGCCAGGACCACCAGCGCCAAGGCCGTGCTCCAGGAAGGCCTCGGAGGCAGCGCGAGGAGGGGCGGCAGGACCCTGGCCGAGGGCTGCCCGGGCAGCCACCCCGGCGCCCCTAGGCTACGCCCGGGGCTCGAACGCGTTACCCGCAAGGAGCCTGCGGACGGGGCCGCCCCTAAGGTCCGCGCCGCCCCTAAGGTCCGCACCCCCTCTCAACCCTCTCCGCGCGCTCACCTCCGCCGCCGCAGCCGCAGCCCGGGACGCCGTGACACGTGCGCGGGGCGGTGCCGGGAGCCACGCACGCCGGCCAGCCCGTGGGGGCGGGGCCAGGCGCAAAGCACGTCGGCCGGGAGCAAAGGCGCTCTGGGGGGCGGGGCCGGCGGGGGCGCTGCGGGAGCGGGGCGGGGCCGGCGGCCCCTGCGGACGTCGGGGGAGGTTCCTTCCTACCTGAGAGCCTTGGGGCTGGGTTGCGTTCCTCCAAGTCCCGGCGGTGCGTTGATCACCGTTTAACTCTCTAGGAAACGGCGGCCCCGCGTGCGCTGTCAGGCGGCCAACGGCAGAGCCGCCGAGGGAGCCCAGGCCCGCCTGACTGCCAGGTCCGTGACCTGTCCTGCCTGGAAGCACTCACCGCTGGTGGGGTGCTCTGGGTTTCATGTTAATTGCCACCTCCGCTGTGCCGCCCCTTACCCCCAATTCCTCTCAAGTGATCCACACTGCACAGTCGACAGAGCAGTGTCACATCTGTCACCTCACTTTCCCAGCAGCTCTATGAGTATGTCAGGGATGGGCTTGCCTGTGCACCAAGCCCAGCTCGCCACCCAGTTTTATTGGAACATAGTCACCACCATTCCTATACAAATGTCTATGGCTGCTTTCCCCGGAAGGACAGAGTTGAGTGAGAACAGAGACACCCTGGCCCAGATAGCCTAAAATATTTCCTATCCAGACCTATACTGAAAAATTCTTTGAGACCCTTGATGTAACTTATTCCCACTTTATAGATGAAGAAACTGAGGCCTTTTGCTTGAGCAGGATGCCCAGCTCCCATGCACCGGATCAGAATGGGACTCCTGTCCCTGCACATTTCCCATTATGGCTCCTGCCTTCATACAAATTCAACCTAGTGGATCTTACTAATTCTTCCAGGTGGATCTGGCCTCTGTGTCTGGCTTCCTCTTCTGAGCCCTCAGGGACAGGGAAAGGAGGGTTTACCTTCTGGGTGGAAAGGTGAGGATGCAAGGAGACCTAGAAGCTTGTGGGTATTGGGGTGAGGCTTTGGAAGGTTAGTAGCCCATGGACCACTGTGTCTCCAGACAAAGCACCTCTCTACAGGGTTCCTGACCACAAAAGGACCAGCTGCAGTGGGTCAGTGCGGACTATATTTGATTGCCAGCTAACCCTCTGTGTGTGTGTGTATGTGTGTGTGTGTGTGTGTGTGTGTGTATGTGTGTAGCATCCAATGGGGACAACTTGGGATTGGCACTTCCTGTCTCAGGCTTGGCCCAGCAGCCTCTTGTGGAGTCATGGACGGCCAGGCAGAGAGAAACCCCTGCTGACACTAGGGGAGAACCTAGACCTGGTGTGGCTGCCTCCAGACCTGGGCCAGTGCTTCAGCCCAGAATCAGTGCTTAGGGAAACTGCAGCCCAGGGAAAGAGAACTTCCTTAGGATGCTGAGGGCCCTTGGGTAAAGGATGTCACCTCTATGGATCTTGGTTTTCTCATCTGAAATGGCCTTGTTACATTCTTATCCTAGAAGCCACCTAGGCACTCTCATTTGCATAACTGAAGGGGTGGGAGAAATAGTACTTCAAGTCACTTGCCTCTGAAAAGGACTTGGAGGTCTCCCTTCAATCTTGGCCTTGAAACGCATCCTATCTGTCACAAAGGGTTTCTGTGACCAGCTGTAAATCTGGCGATGGTGAAGAGCACAGATGACGAAGCCAGACGGCTGGGGTTAGATCCTGGCTCCACCCTTTACTAGCTGTGTGGCTTTGGGCAAGTTAACCTCTCTAGGCCTAGTGTTCTCATCAATACAATGGGGGTGAGAATACTATCTACTTCCTAGGGTTATGGAGATTCAATGAGGTGATGTATGTATACTGCCCAGCACAGTTTGTGCCATATAAGTAACTATAAGCTATTATTATTCAGATCTGTTCTGGTTCTGAGACTTCACTTTGGTTGCTCAGTTGTTTATAAGTGAATGGTGCTATAACATGTTTTAATATGTGACTTCAGCCAGATCCAGAATGTGGGATATTCTACAGGGCAAATGATGTGGTTTTCCTAACAAATCAATGGTTGAAAAAGATGGAAGGAAAGGAAACTGCTTGTTATAAGTAGGAGACTTGAAAGATATTGCAATTAAATGAAATATGTGGCTTTTGTTGGGATCCTGAATCAACAGTTAGTTTACTAACTGTAAAAAAAAGACACCTTGAGACAACTGGGGAAATCTGAATATGGATTGAGTATTAGATGATATTAATGAATTGTTTATTTTGATAGGTAGGATGAAGCATGATGTTTATGTAAACCAAAAAGTCATATCAGTTAGAGATGCATATTGAAGTATTTACAGGTGCAAAAATGTGACGTCTGCTACAGCCAAAACAAAAATAAAAACAAAAACGGGCATATATGAAACAACATTGACAAAATATTGGTAGTTGTTGAAGCTTCATGACAAGTTCAGGGGGTTCGTTATACTGTACTCTAGGTATGTTTGGAAATTTCCATAATAAAATGTCATTAAAATGTGTTTTTAAAAGTAGGCTGACCAATTGGACTTCATCAAATTAAAAACTTTTGGGCATCAAAGAACATTATCAAGAAAGTGAAAAGACAGTCCACAGAATGGTAGAAAATATTTGCAAATCACAGATTTGACAAAGGCCTAGTATGCAGAAAATATAAAGAACCCTTAACAACTCAACAACAAAAAGACAAACTACCCAGTTAAAAAATGGGCAAACTATTTGAACAGACATTTTTCCAGAGAAGATAGACGAATGGTCAACAAGCATAGCAAAACATCCTCAGCATTGTCAGGCATTAGGAAACCCACAAGAGGATAAAATTGCACAACCACTAGGATAGCCATAAAAACAAAACAAACAAACAGAAAATAAGTGCGAGGCTGTGGAGAAACTGAAACTCTCATACATTACTGGTTGGGACGTAAAATGGGTCAGCCCTGTAGAAAACGGTTTGGCAGCTCCTCACAAAATTAAACAGAGTTACCATATGACCAAGCAATTTCAGGAGTAGCCCAAAAGAATTGAATGCAGGTACTTAAGCAAATATTTGTATGTGAATATTGATATATTCACAATAACCAAAAGCTGGAAATAACCCAAATGTCCATCAACTGATGAACAAACAAATAAAATATGGCATATTCCACACAATGGAATATTATTTGGTCTTACAAAAGCATGACCAGCTGGGAGTGAACAGGCAATGAAGGGTTGAGGTTGGAGCAGCCATAACAACACAGCAAAGGCCCCAGAGACACGCTCCTTGGGTGCTTTGTGCTCAGGGGACAGGCTCTCAGTGGCCTGCACAGTCACAAAGGCCTCCTCACAAACCCTTAATGTGAGGTTGGAAGTGGCACCGCTGTTGGCACTGCTGCCCACGCCACTGTCGGTTGGCACTTTGCTGCTGCCGTCTGGCGGGTCCCAGAACAGCTGTGATGAGGTCTCTTGTTCCTTCTTCTCTTCTGCTGGGATTCTCCTTTTCAGGAATGTCCTGCTCCGGGTCTGAGAGGGGGCCTGACTCAGGGTGGGCCCAGGTAGGCCGTTGCAAGTGTCTGTTCCTGCCAAGGAGTCCCTGTGTTCCCCCTGCCAGCTGGCTCTGACTGGGGACAGTGACCAGGGTGCACGGGTGGGTTGCGTCTGGGGCCCACACACTTGTCCATGAGTGAGTGGTTCTCTAGGGCTGTCAGCGGGCCAGGCATCCTAGGGGTAGAAGTGAAGGCCCTGGCCCTGCTCGCCCAGGGTCTGACTCCTCACCACCCTTCCTTCTGCTGCTTGTGGGTCTGGTGAAACTTTCCGTGAGAGTTTGCTTACTCAGTCAACACATTTCTTTAATGTGCTTATGTACTTAACAGCTTATTTAGCAACATAAGAAAAGAAGTTAATTTCCAGCAGGGATAAGGCTACTAAGGAAATAAAGCTGGTACTGGGATAAAAACCAAAAAGGTAGGGTAGGGGGATATTTTAGCTAAGTTGGTTAGGATAGGCCCCTGAAGAGGTGTTTGGCCTGAGTCCTGAGAGACGGGAAGGATGAGATGGAGATCTCCGTGACCGCCTTCCCCAGCACAGAAGACGACCAGTTGCAAGGCCCGGGGACGGGAATGAGATAGTGTGTTTGAGGAGCGGAAATCCCAGTGTGGTGAGCAGGGGCTAGGACGCCAGGGCCTTGTACGCCCGAGAGAGGCCCTCCCTTGCATTTTATTCTGACTGCGATGCAGGTCATTGGTGAACTAAGAGCTGTTCAGTGGAGTGTGAGCAGGGTAGTTTGAGTGGTTAAAAAGAGAATGGGTTGGGGGTGAGGAAGTGGAGGCAAGGAATATAACTACCTCTTTCAGCTGTGAAGGATGGTGTCTAAGAAGGGCTGTGTTTTGTATGGCGTATTTATATGATAATTAGCTCACTGAGAAATATTTTTATTGAGATGATCTCATTGAAAGAGACAAATTGGTGATGCCAGAGAGAGAGATTCCTTCCTGATCCCTGCAGGAAGGAATTCCCTGGGTAGGAGAGAGGGGACAGGGTCCAGGACATGGGTGGGAGGAGAGGGTTCAGGAACAATTCTTCATTGTAACAAGAGGGAAGCTGCTAGCAAATCAACACTTTGTACTCCTTAAACTTATATAATGTTATATGTCAATTATATCTCAATAAAACTGGGGAAGCGGAGGGAAGCTGTGGTTATTGGGCCCAGGCTGGTGATTTCATGCTGGGAGGATGAGGTTGCTCTTATCTGATTGCTTCTTTTTTCCTCAGTGGAAAGAGGATGGAATGAGGATATCAGCTGAGCGTCTAGTGGGGCGGGGGTGGGGAGGGTTTGCAGAAAGCAGGAAACATGGGAAATTTCCATTTGAAGAGGGAGAAAGAGCCACTGGGGAAATGTAATTGTTGTTGTAAAAAAGTGAGTGCCCGTTTGAGATCTGGGTCAAAAATGCAACGTGAGACTCATTAGTACCGCTGTGTGATTTTCTCCAGCAGTGTTCAGGTGCTGAGGTGCAGGCAGGGGTAGATGGTCGTGAACAAACCAGAACTGGAGTTTGCCAGCCGAGGACAGAGTGGGGAGAAATGGGCGAGAGAGGGGAGGACATTTACCAAGAAGTGATTATGTTGTGATGGGCCGTAAAGTGGAAGCTGGTGAGGAGAGTGAGGGCCCTTGGAAGTGATTTTATATGCTTAACACCTATTTGGTGCATATCACGTGCCTAGCACCATTTCTATGCACTTTACACAAGGAAGAAGTGGCAAGAGTATTGACCCAGTAGAACGTAAGGATTGTTGGAATAGAGTCACCAGAGTACGCCAAGTAGAAGCACAAGGAGGTGGTAATTAGAGGGTGGGAGGTTTGAAATGGACACTTCAGCGGTGGTGTTAGTCGTAATGATGGCAAGGTCAGGAGTATGACTGAGGGGGTGGAAGAGATTATTAAGAATCAAGGAGGTGCGTTAATCTTTTAAAAAATTTTCTATATTTTTATGATGCTTTGACAATTTAGGGGCCTTGGTAATGCAAAGAGACTGTCCCTCCGAGGACTAGCTAATTCCTCAAGATAGCAAAGGACTCCCCCACCTCCATCCCAAGTGTACCTTTCAGATGCAAACCAACCAATCCAGAGCCCTGACCCCACCTGGCTCCCAATCTACTGTCATAGCCCAAGACAATGCTTCCCCTTCCCTAAATCACCCCACGGCTGGGTACTGGACAACTAGAGACTACCTCTCTAGCCCAGAGCCTGCCAAAATTATTCACACTAGCCAATCTTAAAGTTGCTCAAATTCCCGCACGGTGCTTTGCCCATTTTTTCCCCATGGAAAACACAATAAAGGCTCTGGGCCATGCTTTCCACCTGCTCCTTCTGCTTCTTAACCGACTCTGGTACTTCCCCATGTGGCCCTGCATGGCATGGCGTGTCCCTTTCTCTCAGGAAATGTAAATGATAAATATTCTTGCCCAAAGACAGGAGTCCAGAACCATTTCCGGGATGAATCATCATGAGTTGGTGTTTATTAGTCTGAGTCACTGTGGAGAGAATTGGACTTTCCAAGCCTATGTCTTTTTTTTTTTAAGAGTAAAATCTATAATATTTTGTTGCCTGAATTGAGCTGATGAGATATTGCATCTCCTACCAGGATTGCAATCAATCTTTAGTTGTTAGATTTGTAATAATGATATTCTGATGCTGACCAAAACTTGATACAGTATACAGACTTTGGGTTCATCAACATACTGTAAAAAGTTCATTAAAAAATTGTGCATGTCTTTTTTTCCCCCAGCATGCCTCAGAGGGCTCTGCAGAAAACTGCTGTTTTCTTTCCTTGGTGCTAAAATTGTCACAAGTTCCTCAGCGGGAGCCCCATCCAACTGCCTCCTTTATCCCTCAAAATTGCCCTGGATCATTTTGGAACCATACTTTCTTTCTCGCAAAAAAAGTTGATGCTGCAAGGCCATCCTGGTTATCCTCATTCCGAGATACTGAATCAGATACTTTCCAAGGCTTCCTGGTTCCTTTTGCTGTGGAACCATATTTGAGACCAAAATGTACGTGCTTCGGGCACATGCTAGATCACCCTACTTGATACTGGGGGTCACAGCACAGCCGACCACTTTAGAAGCAGACCCAGAAAACATGTATTTTTAAAATGTCATGGAATCACACAATTATTTTCAACTTAACTCCAACTTAACTGAGTACTTAAACAAGTCTTGTTCTAATAGAAAATAATTTCTTTTTTCTTATCTTTTCGGAGACAACCAGCTGTCCTTATTTCCACAATATACAACATTGTTTTACTAACTTTAACATGCTGTACTGTATATTGTAATACTGACCACAGAGATCAAATTAGATCCTGGATCCCTTGCCTAGGCTCTGCTGCACACCCCCCTTTTGCTTTTGTTACCCCATTTTCCCAGCGACTATCATTGTTTAGTGTCTTTTTGCCACCAGATGACTACAGTGTGAATAGTTTGATTAAGTAATATCAACTCCCTGGGCATAAATGAAATGACTTTATTTTTCCAATAATTTCTACCTGCTGGACTCTTCAAACCATTTGATTTGCTGTTTACTGGCAGGCTCCCTAATGATGCACCATTCAAATCTATAACTTGTCAGTCAATATCAGTGGCTGAGACAGTATCATTTGGTTAAGACTCAGTCTCGTCTGTTTCAAAACTTCAGTCCTGTATTTCACTGCCTCTACCACAGTAGCACCCCACTCCCAATGCAGGCTCGACTAGTGGCCGCAACAGCTTGGAGTGGGGTGTCTGCTCTCTCTCCCATAGCGCTCTTCCTTACAGGATCCCTCACTGGCCGTCCTCCTACTTGCGGGTTATACTGTGAACAGCTGATGTTGGCAGAAACCAAGTTTCTGTCTCCTGTTAACCTCTCTGCTAATCTAGCTTGATTTCTGGTGGTGGTGGAAGTAAATAGCACTCTGAGGCAAGATGAGATTAGTTTTGGGAAGTACTGAAGTACTCTGGACTTAGAAGCTAGGGAAAGGTGGTTAAACAGTTTAGTTAAAGGTCCACAGTAATTAGCTAGAAGTTACAAAATAGCCCGTGGGCATCTGGTCAGGCTTGTAATTGGAGGTGAATGTATTAGCCTGAGGCAGAGGTGAGAGCTTCTGGAAGGCTGGGGTGGGAGCGGGAGCAGCAGAACCATTGCTGTCCCAAAGGATGTGGGGCAGGGTGTGTGTGTGTGTGTGTGTGTGTGTGTGTGTGTGTGTGTAAGGGCTTGAACTGTTGGTTACTGCGGGAGGAAGAATCATCTGAGGACCTTCTATATACATTTCAAAGTCTTTCTTTTGCATTGCTTCCTCTAAAGTCTTTTCACAATGGCTTTAACAAAGTTCCTGCAAACAGAGTATCTGAAATGAAACAGTTTTTTTGAAGACACCACTGTTGGAGAATGTGGCACCAAATCCCTGTGTCTGTGCCTTTGCTAAGCTCGGATATCTGATTCGGCTCTGGTGGTAAGGAACAGACTCCCTTAAGCTTCTTCAAGAAAAACAGGGGTTGTGGCCGGGCTGGGAACGGGGAGCACAAGGATAGGCACGTTTGGGTTCCATCTTGACCTGCCCTTTGCTGTCTCTGGGTACATCTGCTTTATTTCCTGGGTTTTCCAAATGCCATAAACCCACTGCTTCACTGCCCATTACGGCTGCCCCACCCAACTTCTCTACCTCATAACAGTCCAGCTTCTATCCCTGTTGCTAATTTACTCAGTCTCTTTTTAGTCCCTCGTCCAGATTACTGAGAAATTGCCATTGTCCTTGGTCTCCCTGTTGGTCACAGCCTTTGGGTGAAGTGCTTGCTTGCTCTGACCGGATTCACTGTGAGGAAGAAGGGGAGGGGTGCTGGGAGCTCTCCCCCTCACAGGTAAGTGGCTGCCCCTTTCCGTGCTGCTCCTGGATCAAGGGGCCTTCTGCGAGATGTCCTCTAGGAGAGGTAGGTCTGCGTGCCTTCATAAAAGGAAACCTCTCTCTGTGACGTCATCTAGGGAGAGAAGGGTAAATGGCCTGTGGTCTGACGGAGAAGGGGAAGGCTGCAAGGTCTGGACAAAGAGACCTGAGACCGACTCCTCTGCATCTCTGCAAAGCCTTCAGAAAGCTTCCAGCCAACCTGGATCCCTGCCTTCAGGAAGGCCCACACCCCAACCTTGCTCATTCTTTAACGTTTACCCAAACCCATCCTCCCAAACCCTGCTAGAAGAGACAGCCTTAGTGTTCTTTAGTGCTATATGTCATCCCCCTCACCAACGGAAAGTTCTTTCACGCCCAGATCTCAACTTAGCTACTGGAGAATGGGAGATGGATGGTGGAGGGTAGGGAGGGGAATTGAGGAAGACGGGGTGGTAAGGACTCAGCTTCACTCCCTCAACAAATAAAGACTGAGATCCTAATAATAGCTGATATTTATTGTGCACTGTGCTGCCAATAACATCCCATTTAATCCCACAACAACCCCACAGGGACCCCATGGAGTCAATACTGTTATTTCTGCCTATTTAATAAAAGTCAAACAAACTGCATGAACTTGCTAAATGTCCAGAGACTACACCCATATGCGTATTTATCAGGACTGGGCTTGATGACATTCTGCATTCTAAATTCACCTACCGGGTTCAACTTCTATTTTTCCTGTAGCAAATATGCTCTATAAACATACATGTCCATGGGAAGGTAAATGATATTAAACACATAGTTTTCATATTTCTTTTACATTCTTTGATTCAACAAACATTTATTAAGAATCTACATTGCAGCAAACATCTCGCTGTGCGCTGGGGGTACAGAAATGAGTAAGATGTGGCCACTGCCCTTTTGGGGCAAACTTACCACCTGATTTGATTTCTTTAGATCCAAACTGATTGCTTTTAGAACCAATAAAACAAATTATTTACTAATTTGTATTTTTCCACACTACTTATTTAAAAGAACAAGTAATTAAGTAAAATATAAATATCATTATGTAATGTCTTTATACTTAGAGACTCCAAAATTTGAAAGTTTAAATAAAAAGTAAAAAATTATATGTAAATCTGTAATATTTCCATTGATTTTCATGTGGTAGAGAGAAGAGTGGATTGGCAACCAAGAAACATGGATTCTGTCCAAATCTGACTCTTCTGTTAATTGGGCAAATCTATGAATCTGTCTGGGCCTCAGTTTCCCCATATAAGAAATGATAATAACAGCTACTTTGTGATTCTCAATGTCTTAGAACATTGTGAGGATCACTGAGAAAACACTTCATAAACTGAAAGTGCTAAAAAAGGAAGCAGTTCTAATTTCTTGTAAAATGAAGCAACTGTAGTGAATTATCCTGAGGTTCTTTGGTTTGATATTTTTTTGGCTTGATAGAAAGAATGATGTGATAACCTGAGTAAATGTAAGAGAGAGGGAGCTGGCAGGTCTTCAGAGACAGCTTTTTAACCCTGAGCTCCTCATTCACTCAGCCAACCCTTGATTATATCCATGATCTCTATGAACCTAGCTAATTGAATCCACAGGGAACCCCCTAACTTCACTTGGTCAATGATTTCACTGAAGGAACTTTTTCTATGGGATTGATCATGGAAGACAATACATACAAGGTCTCCTTGCTTTTTCCCTCTTAAAGGTGGTCTGAAAAAAGGAAGAAGAGCACAGATGATCATCCAAATTTGGAAGCTGTTTTGTTTTCTTTTTTGCTTTAAAATTTTTTTTTTTTTAGTTTCAGGTGTACAAAACAATGTAATAGTTAGACATTTATACCCTCATAAAAGGATAACCCCCCACCCCCAGTCTACTACTCTTTGACATCCTACGTAGCTGTTACAGCTCGCTTCGTGGTGAGAATCCCAGGCTACATCTTCAGAGACAGAAGAGGCCTTTCTTGTGGCATCCACCAGGTGGCACCAGATCCCCAATACAGTCACACAACCATTCCGAGGGGCCACAACTATAAGATGGCCCTTGGAAGGCAGGGAGAGAAATAAAAGAAATTGGCTCTGGTTTATAGGTAGGGAAACTGAGATGGATACAAATACATGTACTGACATGACAGCAAGATCAAAGTCAATATGACAAGCCCTAAGCAAGAAAGCTCACACAGATAATGCAATGCTGAGCGCCAGGAACAGAGGGAGATGGGGTGGGTAGAGTTAGCCAGCGGCTCAGAAATGCCTGGTTGAGTGTGCTGAATGAAGGCAGACAAAGTGGTGTTGAGTCTGGATGTCGAGGGAAGCAGTTCCCTGAACAAGTATTGACAGGGCCATTTGCTTCTCAGCACTGGCAGGGACTAGGTACTCTGAGAGGAAAGACTCAGTCCCTAACTCAGAAGCTGTGCAGGGCTGAGAGCCAGAGGCCTGGGGAAGCCTGAGCGGAAAGCGGTGGGTTCTCAGGAACAGCACGTGCAAAGGTGCAGGGTGTGACTTAGCGGGAGATTTTCAGGAAACTGCTGAGGCCAGTGAGTGCAGAGGAGCAATACAGAGGGGAGAGTGGGGTTCTCAGCCCTTGGGGGCTTTAAAAAAAATGACCAATGAGAAGGATAAACTAGAAACTAAAGACCCCCTACAGGGGGTGGGTCTGATCAGGGTAATCAGATGAAGGAATGGGAAGGAGTAGGTCATTTTTTTAAACGCCCCCAAGGGCTGAGAACCCCACTCTCCCCTCTGTATTCCTCCTCTGCACTCACTGGCCTCAGCAGTTTCCTGAGGGAGCGACACTTCCCTGAGTCTTTCCCTATAGCTCAGGCTCTTAGAACCACAGTAATGCTGTACATACCGTTCACGTGCCCAAATATAAACAAGTAACTGAAACCAACAAGGATGTGGGGGAACCCAAGATGGAATAGGAACAATAGTGATCCTAATAACTGCATCCTAAATGAGTCATATAACCACACTGAGGGGAACGGGGTGGGGGGGGGAACTAACCCCAGTAACCTTGGAAGCTTTCTCTAATGCCAGAGACAAAAAGAACACAAATACTACAATTTAGTTAGTACATATGTTTCCCACAGGGATTAGGTTAGCAATTCTGACATTATTTTATGGATATACTAAGATTGAACAAATAAGTAAATATACGAGCATTGTGGACAATGAGAGCAGGGTTAATCATTGTAGGAGAAGTTACAAAAGAGGAACAGGGGAAAGCCAAAATGAACCTCGCGGTGCTGGATTGTAATCAGAAGTAACAGTATCAATTCATGTTTTTGATTAGATAGATAGATAGATAGATAGATAGATAGATAGATAGATAGATAGATAGATATAGGTATGGCTATATGTGTGAATTAGTAGTATAAATGCATGTATTTCCTAGCTCTGTCCACTGAGTGAGACCCAGTAGCAAGGAGCACCTAGGTCTTGGCTTCTAAGTGAAGGGTACCAAAGATTTGTTACCCTAAAACTGCTGTTTGGGACATTGATCTTAAGCTGGTCATTAAGAAACAAAAGACTCAAAAAGAACCTTTGATCTTCTCCCTTTCCTGCCTAAGAGATTCAGATGGAAAGGCCTGCTCCAGGAAGAAAATCTTGGATGTTCACCTTACCCTAATTTGAATTGAGAGGTATGGTTGGGAGGGCTCCAGGCAGGAAGAGGCCTGGTGGCTGGATTACTATGTCCCATTATTTCTGGGTTGCCTAGATGTTTACCTGCCATGTATGTTCTGCTCTTCCTCAACTACCAGTAAATTGCCTACTTCCTTTGACATCTCAGAGCCCTACCCCCCTTTCTCCTGTGTCCAAAATGTCCTGTATACCCAATTTCACCTCACTGTCTTTGGGAATTTTCATGCTTATATGAATTCCCTACGTGCACTTATAAAAAAATTGATTTTCTCCTGCTAATCTGTCTCTTTTAATTTGATTATTAGCTCAGCTAGAAGAATTTAGAAGAAGGAGGTTTTTCTTTTTTCTTTTCTTTTTTTGCCCCCACATAAACATCATTCTCCAATAAAAGGAGCTAGAACTTCTTGGAGAAATAGTTGACTTCAGGGCTGAGGCAGAGGAAAAGTAAGATAAACTTGGAATATCTTGTAATGCCGGAAAATAATGAACTACTTTTAAAAGGATGGGGAGGGGGCATGTTGAAAGGACAGATTCAACCTGAAGGAGCTCCCAATGGCCAATGTTGGAACAATTTGAGCAACAAAATAATGATGGTGTCAAATTATAACCCATGTAATAAAATAAACAGCCATTATTGAGTAGAGTTGCCAGATTCAGCAAATAAAAATATAGGACACCCAGTTAAATATGAGTATCAGATAAACAATGAATTACGTTTTTAGTGTAATCTGTCTCAAATAGTACATATACTATTGGGACATACTAAAACGTTATTCATTGTATATCTGAAATTCAGTTTTAACTAGGCACTGTTGTCTCTGGCAAACCTAGTTTCGAGGAGTGGCAACTAGGCTTTGTCTCCTGTTGTCAGTGTCCCTCTCCACCTCCCCCGGCATTTCCCATAGGGACTTGGTGCATAACTGAGTGATAAAAACTTCTGTTTTGTACATGGGCTGGATTGGTCTTCAAGACATGGGTTTCACAGACACAAGCTCACTTGTTTACCTACTATCTTGAGTGACAACAGGAAATGGTCACTAACAACATTTAATTGTCTAAAGTATGTGAAGAACTGTCTCAAACACTGTAGCTAGGGTTCTGTGCCTAAAGAGTTTTGGTTTTATGATGGAAAAACAAATCCCAGAAAAATGTCAGAATCAGAGTTAATGAAGAGCCCTTTCAAAATTGTATATACAAGAGATCCAAGATGGCGGAGGAAATAAACATTGTGCCTGTATCTTTCCATGAACACATTAAAATTACAACTAAATTATAGAACAATCAACATGGAGAACCGTCTGAAGTCTAGCCGAACAGAAGTCCTATGACTAAAAATACAAAAAAGAAGCCACTTCGAGACTGGTAGGAGGGGCACAGATGTGAAACGGGCCTGAAACCTCCGTGTGGCAGTTGAGAATCGGGACGGATATCTCAGCCAAGTAGGTTCCCCCCACCCCCAGAGGAGTGAGAGACCCCAACCCCCCACTCCAGGCTCCCCAGCCCAGAGTACAGGTTCCAAGAAGAGGAGCCCCCACAATATCTGGCTGTGAAAGACAGTGGGAGTTGCAACCATCCAGGTGGGACAGAAGGCAGCGGGAAACCCAGATGTTCTCTCAAATGGCCCTTGCACAGACTCACTGTTCACAGGCACTCACCTTGGGCTTTGACAGAGGGATGGTGACTCGGGAGGCACTGGAGACATAAGTGGGAGAGGGGTGCAGACTGAAGTGTATGGCTTTGAAGGGAAAACTGGAGGACAGTTGACATTTTTCCTTTATGAGGTCTTCCTCCCATGCAGCTGGCAGGCGGGTACCATCTTTCCCGTGTTGAGCCCGCCTCCACAGGCCAAATCTGAATCTGATTGGCCTGGCTGCTCCACCTTGCTGACTCACTGGGACCCCGCCCCACCCAACTCCCCCAACACCAGAGGCACTTTTTCTGTGAGCAGACAGCCCCATCAGCATTGTACTCTTTCTTGGAAAACTACTGGAGTCTGGCAGGCCCCTGGAAGGCAGCAACTGGCCTCAGTGTACTCTGAGACTTCTGATGAGTAGCTCCAGGCTCAGCACTGGCACCAAATTTACATTAACCTGGTGACCACAATTCTTCTCACTCTAGTAACTCCCCAAGACCCTGACTCACACAACTTGCATATGGTACAAGGTTCTATCAGCAGCTGAACCTTAAGGGAGTTGGCAGGTGGCAGCAGACCTCGGGGCATCCTGGCTTTTTGCAGAGCTACCCCAGGCCCAGTATTGGTGGCAGACATCCTTGGTTCAAAGGGTGGCCTCTCCCACGTGCCTCCAGGTTTAGCACAAGCAGTGAACAACCACAGATTACTCTGTAGCTCCTACCAGGGAGTTCCCAAACAGTCACAGGCAGTGGGTGACGGGAGACCCTCCCAAGAGGCCCCAGAACCAACATAGTTGGAGGTTGGCTTCAGACCACAGCAAAACACTGCCCAATCAGCCCCACAAGTGGCACATACATAGGGTGGTCTCAAAAGGCACCAGAGCCCACTGGGGCAAATCCCACTTAGTGGGGTCAGCCCTCTGCACAGCATCCTGCAGGCTGTGAACATGACCAAACCCATAGTCAGTCAGCCTAAGGGTCAATCCCACTCACTGACATGCTAGTAGCAATCAAGGCTCAATTATAACAGGAGGGCACACACAATCCTCACAAGAAACACTCCTGGAGGACCCGGAGCAGGTGACCAGGGAGACTGTACCCCTGGGCCCCACAGGACCTACTACATCAGGCCACCCAGCCAAGACTGGGAGACATAGAAAATATGTCTAATACATATTAAAAAACACAGAGAGGCAGGCAAAATGAAGAAATGAAGAAATGTGTCCCAAATAAAAGAACAGGAGAAAACTCCAGAAACAGAACTAAACTAAATGGAGGTAAGCAAACTACCAGGTACAGAGTTCAAAACAATGGTTATAAGGATGCTCAAGGAACTTAGTCAGAACTTCAACAAAGAGATGGCAACCATATAAAAGGGCACAGAAACCACAAAAAAGAACCAGTCAGAAGTGAAGAATACAGTAACTGAAATGAAGAATGCACTAGAAGAAATCACCAGCAGACTAAATGAAGAAAGGATCGAATCAGCAATTTGGAAGACAAGGTAGCAGAAAATACCCAATTGGAACAGCAAAAAGAAAAAAAAAAAGAATCCAAAAAAATTAGGATAGTTTGAGACCCCCTGGGACAACATCAAAAGTAACAACATTTGCATCATAGGGCTTCCAGAAGGAGAAGAGAGAAAGCAAGACATTGAGAACCTATTTGAAGAAATAATTACTGAAAACTGAATGACTGAAGGAAATAGATATACAAGTACTGGAAGCACAGAGAGTCCTAAACAAGATCAATCCAAACAGACCCACACCTAGACACATTATAATTAAAATAGCAAAGGTTAAAGACAAAGAGAGAATCCTAAAAGCAGCAAGAGAAAGGCAACTAGTAACTTATAAGGAGCTCCTATAAGACTGTCAGCTGATTTCTCAACTGAAACTCTGCAGGCCAGAAGGGATGGGCACAAAGTATTCAACGTGATGAAAAGAAAGCACGTAAAACCAAGATCACTCTACTCAGCCAGACTATCATTTAAAATCAAAGGACAGATAAAGAGCTTCCCAGACAAGAAAAAGCTAAAGGAGTTCATCATCACCACCAAACCAGTATTACAAGGAATATTAGAGGAACTTCTTTAAGATGGAAAAAATAATCAAAATTATGTATAATAAAATGGCAATAGCTACGTAGCTATTAACACGGTATTACTTTCAATGTAAATGCTCCAATCAAAAGGGTGGCTGAATGAATAAGAAAATCAAACCCTTACATATGCTGCCTACAAGAAACTCACTTCAGATTGAAAGACACACAAAGACAGAAAGGGATGGAAAAAAATATTTCATGAAAATGGAAACAAACAAACAAAGCTGGGGTAGCAATACTTATACCAGACAAAATAGACTTTAAAACAAAGGCTATAAGAAGAGACAATGAAGGACCCAGATACTTCTGGGTATTTATCTGAAGAAACCCAAAGCACTACTTTGAGGGGACATGTGCATCCATATGTTCATTGCTGCATTGTTTACAATGGCCAAGATGTGGAGGCAGCCTGGGTGTCCGTCGTTGGATGAATGAATAAAGAGGAGGTGGTAGATATATACGAAGGGATGCTGCTTGGCCATGGAAGGGAATGGGTTCTTGCCATCTTCTGTGGCATGCATGGACCTGGAGAGTATTGTGCTGAATGGAGCATATCAGATAGAGAAAGACATATGCAATGTGATTTCGCTTATGTGTGGAATCTAAGAACAAAAGTAATAAACAAAACAGAAACAAACTCATAGATAAAGAGAACATTTTGATCTTTGCCAGATGAGAGAGGGGTTGGGAGTATGGGTGAAAAAAGGGGAAGGGATTAAGAAGTACAAATTTGTTGTTACATGGTAATCATGTGGATATAGGGTATAGCATAAGGAATACATGAGTAGTTGAAAATATTGTAATAACTATGTATGGTGTCAGATCTGTACTGTGTTTCCCTGAAAATAAGACCTAGCTGGACAATCAGCTCTAATGCGTCTTTTGGAACAAAAATTAATATAAGACCTGGTATTATTATATTATATTATATTATATTATATTATATTATATTATATTATATTATATTATTATATTATAAGACCCGGTCTTATATTATAGTAAAATAAGACTGGGTCTTATAGTAAAATAAGACTGGGTCTTATATTAATTTTTACTCCAAAAGTCGCATTAGAGATGATTGTCCGGCTAGGTCTTATTTTCAAGGAAACACAGTATTAATAGATTTTTGGGGGTAATAGATGGGAGGGGGTTGGGGATCAGGGTGAAAAAGGTGAAGGGATTAAGAAGTACAAATTGGTAGTTACAAAATAGTCATGGGGATGTAAAGTAAAGCATAGGGAATATAGTCAATGATACAGGAATAACTATGTATACTGCCAGGTGGGTACTAGACTAGTCAGTGGCATCACTTCTTAAATTATATAAATGTCTAACCACTATGTTATATGCCTGAAATTAATATAAAATAATATTGAATGTCAACTGTAATTGAAATTTTTTAAAAGGGGGGAAAAGATAAAGAGGAATAAGAGGTCCAAATTTCCAGGTATAAAACAAATAAGTCATGGGGATGTAATATACAGCAAAGGGAATATAGTCAATAATATTGTGATAGCGTGGTACGGTGTCAGATGGTTGCTGGACTTATCATGGTGATCACTTCTTTAGGTATTTAAGTGCTGAATGACTACGGTGTACCCCTGAAACTAACATAACATTGTATGTTAGCTATATTTTTAATAAAAATATTTAAAAAGAATTGTACACACAGTCTGATATCAGCTATTTAAATGTATGCATAGAAAAAAATGGAGGGAATACGTCCAAATACAATTGGATAATTATGGGTTGTTACAGCCCCAATATCATCAGCCGTACCTGCTCATGCAAGTAAATGGAGCCATGTTAACAAACACAATTAAAAGCCCTGGTTTTTACTGATATGTTTACAGGGACGCCTGTCCCCTTGGCAATGACCTCCTGCCC
Source organism: Rhinolophus ferrumequinum (assembly GCF_004115265.2). Classification (NCBI taxonomy): domain Eukaryota; kingdom Metazoa; phylum Chordata; class Mammalia; order Chiroptera; family Rhinolophidae; genus Rhinolophus; species Rhinolophus ferrumequinum. Next base: position 90,686,962 of record NC_046291.1, on the reverse strand, counting down.
CAGGTGCTTCTGAGAGTCCCCAGAAGGCTGTTTTACCAGTTGCTCCCAAACCAGTCTGCAAGCGCTAGTTTCCCACTATGTCCCCTCCATTTCCAGTGCCCCCCTCGTTAGTGTCTGCCATCACATAGCTACTTGGGAAGCCAGTGTCCTTACCAAGGCTGATCTTTCTGGGAGTGGCTGCCAAAGCCAAAGTCAGTGACACTCAGGGGGCTGATGGGGCTGGTTCTGTACAGAGGTAGGAAAGCGACCCTTCCCCAAATGCTTGCTCCTCTGGCCCCTGGGCACCACGCCACAAAAGACTCAGGAATGGTTGTCAGTACCAGCTCTTAGCCTCTCCTCACAGTGTCTCACGCCTTTCAGGAAGCCTTTCTGCCAGCACTAAACCCTGCACCAAGAAGCTTCAAACATTGCCATCATACTAATGACATTTTATTTTTAAAAAGAAAAATTATAACAAAAATATATACATCATCATTCACATTTCAATTTTTTTTTTCACTAGAAACTTCAATTCCCAAAATGGCTGAAACATAAATGGATACAAAGGACCACAGTGACCTGCAGAAAGCAAATGACAGCAACTGACCTACTGGTGATTTTTATTCTAGAATCAGGTACGAGTTGAGAGCTTTGGCCCGCAGATTCTTCATCTCCTCCAGCACCTTTTCTCCTGCCTTCTCCACTGGTTGTGCTTGGTGTATTACCTCCCTAAATAGCAAGAAAGCCAGACAAGGACACATCAGGGCACTTCATAAAACACTCGAGTGATCACCAATGCCCTGCTGCTGGGCTCAGGATCACCAGTCATACCTCAGTGACACTTTAAGGATATATATAGTGATAATTTAATTACCAGTGCAAACCCTTGTCTGATGAGTGAGTGATTCAAACCTGGCTTCCAATCTCAGCTGCACCGGTTTCTTAGCATGGCTGCTACCCAAACTTTCAGTTTCCATTTCCAGATGTACAAATGGTAGTGATTTCCATCTCCCACTACTATTGTGAAGGTGAAATGAGAAATTATGACTAGACATCCTAACACGATGTCTTCTAAATGCTCGGTCGGCAGTAGTTGATTCTCCATGTTTGTGAATAAAGTAGGCACACAATATCTCCGACTTGACACCAGCTCTAGAAAGGTGAGATCCAGAGGGAGGGTGGCGTACTTGGATTGAGTAGTGGCTGACGTGAAGCCCAGACCTTTGCTGGGAGTGACAAGGGGTTGCTGGGTAGAACTTTCCAAATATCCGGGAGGAAATGGGGAGTACATTTGGTTCAAGGGACGGATGTCCAAAGATCGTGAGCTCAGCGATATGATCTGCCTAGATGGATCCATTATAAAATCCAGTGATTCTGAAACATTTTCTAAAGAAGGTGAAATGTAAAGTTCTGACAAATGTCTGGCAGTTTTGAAAAAGCGGAAATATCTGAAAACGGAGAATTAAAATGTTCCCTAATGCGTATAATTAAAAAAATTAATTGGCACCATTTTATGGAATTGATTTTAAAATGTATAGGTCACGTCTCCCTTTAAAGATATTAATGATTGAGTGATATTATGAAAATCTAAGGAATGTTAAATGATATATCAGCACCTATATCTTACTCTCAGAATTTCTTAGACATTGTACATGATTCCCCTTGGTGGGTCTTGAGAGAGCTGATCTCACCACTAGGACAGGATAAACTCTCTGTGGTTAATCATAATCATTGAGGGAGAGCAGATGGTTCTTTGCATCCAGGAAAATATTATTTGCCAGAAACCAAATGTGGAAGTTAAACACCACTGATATGTTCCTGTTGTTCTGTCCCTGTCTGTCCACGCTTGGTGTGTGTGTCTGACAGGGAGGAGACTTCGTCAACTTCTGGCTGAGGCTGAAGGAGGTGAGAAAACAGGAACAAGCAAGGGCAGAGACAGGGCTTTGGGTAATGCTTGACAGGAGCTGAAGAGAATTTATGAACCAAAGAACTTTCAAAAATCATCTATCGGATATCAACCTGTTGGAGTACTACTCAACTAATAAAATGATAATTATGTTGACAATTTTGACATATGAGAAAAATGTACATAAAATAATTTAAACTGAAAAGTAGGTAAATTAAAAAATGGATGGATATGTGAAAATGTGTGAAATATGTGTGTATTTTGAAAAAATTGGAAGCTAAGTCGGTGTGCAGAAAATATTTAGAGTTTATTGTTAGTTTATTTTGTTTGGTAAAATAGCTGAAATTGGGCCGGCCCGGTGGCTCAGGCGGTTAGAGCTCCATGCTCCTAACTCCGAAGGCTGCCAGTTCGATTCCCACATGGGACAGTGGGCTCTCAACCACAAGGTTGCCAGTTCAATTCCTCGACTCCCTCAAGGGATGGTGGGCTCCGCCCCCTGCAACTAAGATTGAACACGGCACCTTGAAGTGAGCTGTCTCCCAGATGGCTCAGTTGGTTGGAGCGCGTCCTCTCAACCACAAGGTTGCCGGTTCAACTCCCGCAAGGGATGGTGGGCTGTCCCCCCTGCAACTAGCAACGGCAACTGGACCTGGAGCTGAGCTGCGCCCTCCACAACTAAGACTGAAAGGACAACAACTTGAAGCTGAATGGCACCCTCCGTAACTAAGATTGAAAGGACAACAACTTGACTTGGAAAACAGGCCTGGAAGTACACACTGTTCCCCAATAAAGTCCTGTTCCCCTACCCCAATAAAATCTTAAAAAAAAAAAAAATAGCTGAAATACCTATAAAAGGAAAGAGGACATACCATGTTGGGTGAATATATAAAATAATAATTTCTATTTCATGTACTGATAATTTGATAATCAAATAGCATTCAGCATTAGCTCTGTAGTATAAAGGATGAAAGCCATGATAAAGAGCAAGTGAGCAGAGAGGCACTGGATGTTACCCCACTCATGAGGCAAGCTAGTCTACGTCCAGGGGTAAATTTTGAAATAGGAAAAAAAAAGTTTTTATTTAAGACTCCTAATCAACTGTTTGAAACCTGAAACAAAATGCAATGCAAAGAGCGTCTATTTGTCAAGGTGTAAGAAGTTTTATGTTCTATGTAGTGTAACGTGATAGTGTTGATGAACTGATGCTTGCTGAAATTCTATTGAACATTTTTATTTCCTAAATTTTCTTTTGACCAGATACTGCCAGTCTATTTTTTTTTTTTTGAGAAGTTCTGGTTGCTGTAGTCCTCTGAAACTATTACAAAAACCCCAAAGGAACCCCAGACTCTAAGACATGTGGGCATTCCTTTCAGAAAAGGTAGGGCCTCCCAAAATACCACAAAGTTGGAAGACAAACTGAGAAATTTACAACATATATGAGAAAGGGTAATTAGCCTTAATAGATGAGGGGCTCTTATAAATAAATAAGAAAGAGGTAAACATTTCCTACAAAACAGGCAACACAAGCCCCTCAGAAAAGAAGAAAAATAGTTGACAAGTATAGGAAAATTTTCATGTCACTTATAAAGAAAAAAGATAAAATTAAAACAATAAGATGGACATTTTTAAATCTATCATATTGGTAAAGAAGAAAAAAAATTAATAGTGTTCCGTGTTGTTCAGGGCATTTCAATGTGGGTGGTCCTGGCTTTGGCTGGTAGGAGGTATGTTGATATACTTTTGGGATGGCAATTAAACAGTATATGTTAAAACCTTAAAATGCATATTGAGCTAGTATTAACATTTCTAGGAATTTATCCTAAGGAAATGGCTTGGTAGGTTTGCAAGGAATTGTGGCACAAGGGTGTTTACTGAAGCACTATTGGTAACAGCAAAACACTGAAAAGAGTTTACATGCTCATCAGAAGAGGGTTGGTTAACTAAAATATCATCTACCAGTGAAACATAGTGATATTTATAAGTATATGTCTATATTGATAAGTATATGTTTATTTATATTGCTAAATAAAAGTGTAGAAAACACAATAATATTATGATTGAATTTTGTTAAAACATACATTTATGTATATTTAGTTACTTAAATAAATATTTGGAAGACCATACATCAAAATGTACAAGTTACTGCCTGTGGGTGGTAGGATTATTGTTTTTCTTTTATTCTTTATATTTTTCTGTATTTCTGATTTTTTCAATAAGAAGCATTTTTTTTAAAGTAGTGAAAAAGCAGTTTATTAGAAAAAAGTACACTTCAAAGAGCTAAAAGCGGGCCCAAGCAGAAAGCAGTGGCTCAAGGCCATTATTAGAAGAGAAAGTACACTCCAAAGGATTTGGAGTGGGCCCATGCAAAGGAAAAGCTCAAGAGGGAAGAAGCATTTTTTTTAAATAAAAAAAATTTTTAGACGTATACCTAGAATTTCAAACTTACAAACCATATGTACTACATATGGTTATTTTCATTATAAAAGTATTCATCAAACTAATTTCTTGAAGGATGATGATGAAGTTTCCTTATCTTTGGCCCCTGATGTGGAGGCAAAGAGAGGAATTAACATTTGCTGAGCATCTAGTTCACATCAAGTCACTAGCTGGATGTCTTCATGTCCTTGTCTCATTTAACCCTCACAATCACGTGTGAGCGAGAGTTTATTTTCTGCCTGGTACACATGAGGAAACTGAGGCCCAGTTACCTAAGATAAGTAACCTGGCCGGAGACCTCACATGCAGTAAATGGTGGAGCTGGGATTCAGCCTTCAGTCTCATCTGGCTCCAGAGCCTGGGTTCTTCGTACTGAATGAAACTCATTCAGCTATCAATAAGAAATAAACACATGTCTGAAATTAAACGATAAGCAAATGGAAAAATGGAATTCTGTTTTTAAAGTCTTCCTTGCCAACAACATTTGAGGGAATGCCATTGTGCTAAAAAATAAAATGCATGTCTAAATATCAAAAGCATCGGAAACCTCTTTCCCTTGAAAACTGAGATACTTAGATTCAGACAAAATGACAGTTCTGCACTTCAGGTAGGACAAATTTTATCCAAGGCTACCTCTTAATGAGACATAAAAGCATCCACTTACTTTTCCTTTTTGGTGTCTTTGCAGTCCAACATAAAGAATTCCACTTTGATCATTTCTGGAGTCAACATAACTTCTATATTCTGTTCACAGAGCTCCCTGAAAAGGAATATGATGTTTAGCTGGAACGTTTTTTTTTTTCCCCAAAATAAAATAGAGAAATATTGTGATCACTCGTTCCACCTATTTTTGTTGGGTCTGTGTTAAGAGAAGCATAAGGCTGATAAATTGCTTTCCACCAATGAACCGTGGTAGGAATAGCAGAGAATTAAAAAACAATTTAAAAAATGGGGTTACAGAATTCATGTTCTTTTCAAGTGCACATGGAACATTGACCAATATTAACCATACCATGGACCATAAAGAAAGCCACGATGGGATTCAAACAGAAATCAACTGCAAAGAAGGTAACAAAAAAATCCACAACTGCTTGAAAAATTAAACAACACATGTCTAAATAATTTATGGGTGAAATAATAAACTAAAGGGATTGAGGTTATTTTAATCTTGTGATCTGCTATCCCCTAGAGCGGGAGTCAGGAGACTTTTTTCATAAAGGTTTTGCAGGTCAGAATGGTCTCTTGTATAACTCCTCAACTCTGCTGTTGTATGAAAGGAATCATAAAAAATACATAAATGAATGGGTATGGTTATGTTACATTAAAACATTATTTACAAAAACAGGTGGCAGGCCGGATTTGGCTGTGGGCCACAGTTTGCTGACCCCTGGGCTAGAGCTTTGCTGTTTGGTGGTTAGAGCCGGGCCACTGCCCACTGCCGTATCAGTTGGAGCAAAGTAGAGAGAGAGCGTGGGGAGGAGTTACCCTCACTCCTTTACGAGTCCTGACCTCAGAAGTAGAATCTCTCACATCTGCTCACATTTCTTTGGCAAGAGCCTAGTCAAATGGATGACAACTCAAGGGAGACAGGAAAATTTAGCCACTAGTTTCCACAACTCTGTTACTTTAGAAGAGGAAGAGAATGAATTTTTTTTTTGATAGCAGCAGTCTCCCCCACACTCGGTTAAAGAGAAATGCTTCCAAGATCAGCAAAGGCCTCAAAATTAGGAATTACAAACAGGAACCCTATTTAGCAGTGACACATAAATAGAGGCACTCCTAGCAAGCTTCTGTTAAGGAAAGTACCTGTAAAAATAGCAAAAGTTGTTCTCAGACCTATAAAATTGAAAGCTAACAACTGCTAAGCAGGTGCTATGTGCGAATCACTTATGCTGGTGCTTTGCAACCATGATCTACCCATTAGCAGTTTCCTGGTCTCTAAGGGGGGGATGATAACAACACCTCCTTGTGGGGATTCAATGAGACTGCTCGCAAAGCCCTGTGCCTGATCCACACTGAGTGCTGGGCAAATGTTGGATTATGGTTACCATCTTCATCAGTAGCAGCAGCAACTGTTTTAACTCTAAAACCCCCTAGGAAGTAGGCACTATTATTCTCATTTCAAAGAAGAGGAAACTGAGTCACAATAGTCTGCACATCTATGGTGAATGGAGGAGGGGTTAGCTATGTTTTGGTTTGCTGAGCGTCTCCCCAGCGGCCCAGCCAGACAGGACTTGTTCCTCTGAACCTCAAGCGAATGTGTATCACCCGGGCCTGGACTTAGCGTTCTCATGGCCACATGCAGTGGGCTGAGCAGAAGACACTTCAGCCTTCCTGTTCCGCCCTGGATTCTGAGCGTTAAACACTCGTGTATTGCCAAGTATCATGGCACGTAGGCAGGTCTTAGAAGGACTGGATTCGGATATTTAGGATTTCACTAATTGACTATTTACATGTAAAAATGTTGAAATGGATACAGCGACAGGAGACTCAAAGACGTATTTTCACAGACTGTTGGATGCTCGTCAGTAAAATCAAATTTAAGTGCCTGGTTTTGGGCCTATATTTCTTTTTTTTTTTTTTAATTTATTTTTAATTTATTGGGGTGACAATTGTTAGTAAAATTACATAGATTTCAGGTGTGCAATTCTGTATCACATCATCCATAAATCACATTGTGTGTTCACCACCCAGAGTCAGCTCCCCTTCCATCACCATACATTTGATCCCCCTCACCCTCGTCCCCCACCCCCCAACCCCTTTACCTTCTGGTAACCACCAAATTGGGCCTATATTTCTTTATGCCTCTCCAAGGCCTACCTATCTTTCACGTGCTGACCCAAGTCCACATGACCATTGAGGCCTTCCAAACCTCTGCTCTCCCCTGCCTTGAGCTCCTGGAGCACCTAAAGATCAGCAAATTTGAGACCTTAGAGACTGTATTCTCCACCACGAATTTAGCATCTTATTTAGTTAGAGGTATGGCTGGCTGGGCGTTAGCCTTGTCTTGTTTGGGTTGCAAGCTCAGTCACTGTGCTTTTTCAAAATCTCTCACAGCACCTACTATATTTTTGGAAAACAAACTCCATTAGAGACCAAAGGTAAAAACTGTACCGTTCGACGGTTTCCAATCTGTCTTCTTCTGGTAAGGCATCAAGAATGGCAGGGACATTTATAGGAAGCAGAACTGAATTGAGGGAATCACAGCTGTGGAAAAAATCACACAAGCAGCCAAGGATAAATGATCGCCTCAGTAGTCTTGGGATCTTTGTACAATTTTCTAGAGCACTTTTATTTTACTCCTGCTGAGGCCTTTATTATTCTGTCCTCCACTCTTGAAAACCAACCAACATTTCCCTAGAAGCAAAGGGGAGGGGATGTGATAAGTACCAGTCAAATCCAAATCCAAGAGAATGTTGCCAAACAAGACATTTTCCAGGCCTTATAAACAGAAATTTTGAACTTGCATTGTTCAAAATTATGTATTTGGGGGGTTGGGGGGGAGTGTAGTTAGAGAGTTCACTTTTTTGTTCTTAGTTTTCCCCACCTTTATACCCTTCCTTAGTTATTCTATTCAATTTCAAACCTTTCTCCCAATCCCTTATATATTGTTTGGTATTATAAGTTTAAAACCTTATATAAAATTCCTTAACATTAAAAAATTGAAATAGGGAGAAAAAAATATATTGTTATCTTAAAAGATGGCAGATCTTGTTTCAAGATGGTAGAACATCTTGGTCTCTTCTTTGGTCTCTACTCCTCATAAATCTTTCAAATGATATTAAAGAAATAAAAACTGAACACACAACAAAAAGAGAATAGGAGAAATGACATAAATGGATAAAAGTTTTTAACAATTTTTTGGAATACATTTCTTTTTTCTTTTGTCTTGTTTTAAAGTCCTCTTGTAAACCAATCAGACATGAATAAACTTTTATAATGAACTCACAAACAAATCTTTTTAATGTATCTTTTTTCTTGGGATGACAATAGCATTACTATGATAGCATTAAGTTTTATTTTTTTCATTCAAATAAACTGTTTTCAAGATTAATGGTTATTAGCAAATCTTGATTTTTATTGCTCTGCTAAGGCAAGCTAGAAACATGACACTTTAAAACTTCTTTTCAATTTCCTCTGAACTATTTTATAGTACAAAATTATTTGTTACTAAGTATTTTTATGCTCAAATTCTACAAGTAATCTTTAGTCCCAACTAAACTTGGTACTCCAAAATTAAAAAAAAATTTTAAATGATATTATATTATGCAAATATCATTAAAATATTTTTTTTAAATTTTGGAGTACCAAGTTTAGTTGGGACTAAAGATTACTTGTAGAATTTGAACATAAAATTACTTAGTACCAAATAATTGAAGTTTTTGTGTGTGTGTGTGTGTGTGTGTGTGTGTGTTTCTCCACATACACACCCTGGTTTGTCTGCTGAGGAGGCCAAGACATAACCCCCGTCCCCCATACCACCCCCTAGTAGCAATATGTACACCTAGCACCCAGACTTTGGTCTTTAATATCATTCCTCACTAAAAGGAATCCCACCACCCAGAGATTAGTCCTATTGACTGACTTCATGACCAAGAATGCAGGTTCTAACTGACAACCCCCCTGAAACCTCAGAGTGTGTAGTCCAAGGGGAGTCCTGCCCAGAAGAGGGGCTGAGGCACTGAAAGCCTGGGCTACTCTCCAGAGACAAGTTGGTCTTGAAAGATGGAATGGCAACAACCAAGTGTTTTTCATAAGAGAAAACATCGAAATTTTAAAATTCTGAGACCATGTTCCTCTTACTTTGGTGTGTGTTAATCTGTTCTTCTAAAATTGAAATGCTGACAATAGATGGTGGTTGGGCATTTTGTTTTGCTTTGTTTGGTTTTAATGCCTTATTTGGCAAAGTAAAATTCAGACAACCCTAAATCAGTCTCCAAATTCTTCTGGACTCATCTATAAAACCCAGAAGTCTGGGCACTACTGGATTATGTGATTTCTTCCGTTGCTGTTGACTCTCGGATTTTATGGAAGTCATAGAGACAACAAATTTGCTCTAAATTTATTAAAGAGTAAAGAAACCAAGTGAGCTGTTTTGATTATTATGAATACAAAAATGACTCAGAATAAGTAAACACTAAATAACAATATCACATAGTTTAACAACAAACAGATAATTTTCAGGAGCAAAAGACACTAGGGAAACACCTGATATGCAATAGGAAATTTATTCAAGCAAAATGATTGCAAAGTTGAAGTATCAATAATGGATTTGTAGAAACTTAAAAAAGAAATGCCATTATTATTTTTTAACTGCTATAGAAATAAAAACATGATCTAGACTCTTAAATCATAGAAATCCATGATAAGGAAATATAGAATCCTCTCTTGATTTTATAATCTGTTATGCAATTATGGTTTATTTGGAAACAAACTAGCCCAACAGAGCAGGCAGACACAGAAGCTGAAAGTGACAACTCACGGTTGGCAAGTTTTCTTTAATTCGTGCAGAATTCATGTTTAATTCATGGTTAATTCAAGCCCAAGGTAACCGCATTCTAACTGCTTTTTGAAAGAACAGCCTCAGGAGATTTTTCCAAGGACATTGCTTTGGAAAACAAAAACAGGATTTTTTCCCCTTCTTAATTCTGGAGATCTGTGCGTGCAGACAGCTGGTGGACACTGGCAGTGTCCATTTCTCATTTTCCTTAGTCTCCCAACAGTACCCCACACCCAGCTATGTTTACCGATCACATGGGTCAATGTTGAAATGTCCTCACCCCACAGCAAAAAGAAGCAGTGTGTCAGGTGGTGGCGGACCATTGCCATCTGGTGGCAACAGAGTGATTGCAAGGTTTAGTGGGTTGAGTACAGAGGGCAGATGAGCAGGAAGAGTTATTCAAGATGGTGCCAGATGCTTCACATCACCATTTTACTTCAGTCCTCACAATAGCACGGTGAGGATGCCATCAGCATTCCTGTTTCACAGATGGGGAAGTTATTGCTCAGAGGGCTTCAGTAATAAGTAACTTGCCCAAGGACATAGAGCTGGTGGCACAGCTAACAAATAATGGAGGCAGATTTCTCAGCCACCAAAGCATTGTTCTCTCTACAGTGCCACTGTTTTGCACCAATTCTGGAGATTTCAAGTTTTAGAAATATGCTAAAACGAAGAACAAAGACACTTAGTTTATTTTTAGATGGCAGTGGGGTGGATGAGGTATGAATGAACTCATAGAAAAGGAACTAATATTTTTGAGCTTCTATCACATCCCAAATCCTATGCTTGGTCTCATGATAACCTCCAGGCAAAGGAGAGTAGTAGGAAAGCACTGAGGAAATAACCCAAAAGGGAGAGGATGTTAAAAAGCCTCTGGAAATAAGGTTGGATTTTGCTTAATTCAGGAAGAGCTTTTCTGCCAGCAATGAAGGAAGAGAAGCACATGAAGTGTTCTGGAGTCACAAACTGGATTTCAACTAACTCCTCAAATACCTGGGGAGAGGCTGGTGGATGGGTAGTATATACGGGGTCGCTGCACATTGGATAAGCTTTTCTACTCCTACTAAATGAAAATGTCAAGGCTGAGAAGGGTCTTTGCAACAAGCCTTCTGGACAAGAGGACTGGGCCCAGAGAGGTGGTCAAAGAGCGTGGTCGAGGTCACACAGCTCCAGGAAGACATGTGACCTTCTCTAAGGGAGAGGAACTTGAGTTTCTGTGTCAGGAGATCCAGGCCATGCTGTCGGGAGTCAGGGTATAAAGATCACCTGCTGATCTTGGTTGGTGGCAGAGCTCGGGTTTCCTGACCACTCCTGGGGCTGTGACAGGGCTCTGCTTCCTTGGGGTGAGCCTCATTCTGAATTGAGGATGTGAACATAAGAGGACTGCTGATGACAATCATTTTGGGATACTGGTCACATTTGCTCACCAATAACTTATTTAACTATGTTTATAAGGACAATGAAGAAGCAAATTTAAGGGCTCAGAAGTAGGTTATTGACCAGGCAGAGTCCTAAAGAAAAGGCATGAGGCTCTGATTATATCTAAGGGCTTTGAGGAAGTGTTATCTAAACAAATTAGAAAAAGGTGGTTACTCTAAAGTTCTTCTGTCTTTGGTCCAACAATATTCTCATCTATCTGTTCTGTTTCTGGAGCTGAGCTACAGGCTACATTCAGAGCTCTGTATGATGACAACTGTGAGTCCCCACCATGAATGCCAGGGTGGAGCCTTTGGAATTGGATATGGAGGGTGTAAAAAGCTAACCCTGGCAATTTTAAAATGTTAAAAATTGACCATGGATATTTCCAACTGAATTGTATGGATCGGTTGTCCACTTTTATTGAAATATGGCTAACTAGCCACCTGACATTAGTTTTTTAAAAGTGTATCTTAAGACCATATCAAAATAGGAAAATCAGTATACATCATCATATTTCTCTGACTAGCAAACTTCCCTCACTCACTAGAAGTATGAGCTGACATGACTGGCATTTCACTTTTGGGGAGCACAGCTCCTGTAATCCATGGGGCAAACTTTCCTCTGTGAGACAAACAGGTGAGCTGCGCTTACCTCTGTGTCAGCTCTGACGTAGAGGTCTCAGGCAGGGATGAGAGAACGACGGACTGGAAGCTCTTCCAGTGCATTATCCCGGGTATGATGTCCTGGAATGGAAACGAGCACGAAATGGTCCGACATGTAAAGGCACCGCTTGGTGAGGTAAAGCCTGGGAAGGCCTTCCATTTCATGCAGCTGACTATTGTTCAGTCTTAAAAGTTCAGCTCCAAAATGTATAACTTCATTCAGCTTGACTGAATTTTTCTGAAGCTAAGACAACTGCTCCAGCAAAGGGCATTAAACAACACAATAAAGAATTGAAGTAGGGGCAAAGGAGTGTTTTCTTCCTCACTGCTCCCCCTACCTACCCCCCCCACCCCGCCCCGGTTCATTAGGGACACAAGCAACAGCTCCTGGTGACTGAGGGCAGATTCGGCCTTATGATCCGTTAGATTATAGTGAACGTGATGCTAATGCGACATTCAGAGAGGCTGGGTGGTTCATCAAGTGGCACTGCAGTCAGGGGAAGTGCCTGCACATGCGTGGAGATGCAAAGGAGGGCGCTGTCAGGAGGCCACCAGCTGGGCGGACTGAGGGCCCTGTGATGGGGATTGTGGGAAATGTGGCTGGAGGGGCAGGCTTGTCAGAAAGGGCCTGTGGGCCAAGCTAAGGAGCTTGGAGCTATTCCAATTGGCAGCAGGACCACTGAGGGTTTTCCAACCGGAAAACGACATAACATGATCGGATGTGTGTTGGAGGAAGGATCGGATGTGTGTTGGAGGAAGGTTTCCAGAGAGGGCTGACTGCACAGTGCTGGGCCATGACAGGGAGCAGAGGGAGACTGCATGCTGTCTGGGGAAGACTGGTGGAATCCAGTGATGCTTAGATGTGGGAATGAGGGAGAGAAAGGGATCAAGGGTCTCATGGGCTTTTGTGGAGGTCACAGAACAGGAAGGCAATGCAGCAGGAGGAGCCAGTTTGAGGTGTGGTTGGCAGAAGTAGGGCAGAGACGATGGTCTGAGTTAGGCATTTCTTGAGTTTGAAGGGCCTGAGCGTAACCACCAAGAGATGTATTGGATATTCAGGTCAGATTGGTTGTCTAGGGGGAGAAGGAATTCTATGGAGCATCTTCCTTACTGTGCATTTGTTACATCATTACCGTGTGCATTCTGATGTTTCTACACTTGTTGGGGCCAAAGAAAGGAGGTCATAGGGTTAGGTCTGCCATGTGATTGTTTCTACATGGCTAAAACAGGAATAAAATGAATCTGAGGCATAGCCCTTGAGGGAAAGAGCGAGTGAGGATGTTGAAACAAGGGTGACATGCAGCCTGAGAGGTGGGTATGGAGAGGACGCGAGTGGTCTGGTCTCCCCCTGACCCCCTGGAGGGCTGGTGGTAAGAAAGGGTACTCAGCCACCCGTTACCATTCTTGCTCTGCAGCTGTGGCCCTCCATTCTTGTCCCCTGCCCTTCCCTGGAGCCAGGGAGCCTGTGACGGCATTACCGTGTGATGGAGAAACTGTTTTTGGGTGACAGGAATGCTGGACCCACTGTGGTACTCCTTGGTGAACTTGTACTTTGGGTGAGAGCACAGATGGTAATCTATCAAGGTTTCTGCGTAGGTCAGAGGGTGCTTCACAGCAAATAATCCTGGGCTGGGATTCTGCAGGAGAGAGAGAGAAGGAAAAAAAAGATTCTCTTTTGTTTACCAGTTTCTAAGCCAGGCATAGGACAGGCGTCAGCTAATGTTCTCCATGGCTCCCAGCTGCACTAACACGCTGACTCCATGTCAGCTCGTCTGGGAAAGAGAAGCAGGAGAGCAGAGGTGTCTTCAAATTGGCAGGGTCTTAAATGTCACAGTCATTCATAAATGTCACTTTTCTGGTTTAAGGGCTTCCTTACATACCATGTGGATTTATTACGCTCACATGGAAACAAGTACAACTGAAATCACAGCTTAAAATGGCTTAAAGTATTTGTTTCTATATTTGATGAATTAGAGGGCTTTATTAAATAAACAAACTGGTTTTAAAAAGCAAGTAAGCTTCTGGCTTTAGAAAAAAAGCAGCTTCTTAAAAACTACTTCAAAGAGAAGGCAAAGAAGAGGGGTGACATTTGCTGTATCAGGAAATGTCAAGATTTAACATTGTTTTGGTAATGTTTTTAATTGCGGAAGGCTCCATTTGGCTGTAGTATCTGGTTTTAAGGAAGATCCTGTTTTTTTTTACTAATTTTCCAGCAGAACTAATGGAGGCACAGAATAATTATACGAAAATATGAAAATATAGAGCCTTTTAATGTTCCTTCAAGGGGTCTGTCCAACAAAAACCCCATTTTTGTCCGGAAGAACAATATAACTTTTGCTGTCTCACAGTTATTTAATTTCAGATGTTTAAGAACCACTACGCTGAGATTTTGTCCTATACATTTCTATAATTTTTTAAAAAATATTTAATAAAAAAACACAAAACTCCACATGGTGTATGGAAACCCAGTCTCACGGCCAAGAAACAAATGTCTCCCACAACTCAAGGGAAATCAGCTAGACCAGGGAGGCATTACAGCACCCAGGTGCAAGGGTGGGAGAGCCTCGTGTGGAGTTGGTGGTAAATGTGCTCCAGTCAACACTGGGAAGGCTGTAAACTGTGTGTGCAGAGGCTGGCTTGCCACCAGGGCTGGGGTGGGGGTGGGGGGTAAGAAAGGGAGAAGGCTCCTGACTGAACTCGTGGATATAAAGGGAGGAAGAGGGCAGGGAGGTGGTGACGCCCACTGAGGGAATCCGCGATGCCGAAACAAGTAAATGCCTCAATGAGCGCCTGCAGCGGAGGGAAGTCAGAGCGCACATCCCCGGGAAGCCACTAATCTGCTTTCCGTCTTTATACATTACTTTAGATGTTCTCGGCTTTTACATAAATGGAATCGTACAGTAGTACTTCATTGGTCTGATTTATTTTACCCAGCATAATTATTTTGAGAACCATCCATGTTGACACATGTATCAAGGTTCATTTCTTTCTAGTACTGAAGAATATTCCATCGTATAGTGATACCATAATTTGCTTATCCACTAACCTGCTGGTGGATGCTTTTTTCCAGTATGGGGAACGTACACAGCCGCTATAACTACTTTTGCACAAGTCTTATGCTTCCATTTATCTTGGGTAAATACGTAGGAGCAGAATAGCTGGATCACATGATAGGTGTATGCTTACTACCAACTTTTTAACTTTGTAAGAAACTGTTAAACTGTTTTCCAAAGTAGTTATACCACTTTACAGTCTCACTAGAAGTCTTTAATTTTAGATATTCGAACAGAGGTACTGCAATGTGGTTTTAATTTGCACTTTGCTAATGATGCATTATTTTGAGCATCTCTTCAGTGCATATTTGTCATCTGTATATCTTCCTTGGTAAAGATCTTTTCCTCATTTTAAAACTTCCTCATTCTTACTATTAAGTTTTAGGAATTCTTTGTCTATTTCTCAATACATGTTTTTTTTTTTTTAAATCAGATATGTGATTTCCAAATATTTTCTCTAAGACTGTGATTTATCTTTTCATTTTCTTATCAGTGTCTTTAGAAAATCAGAAATTCTTAATTTGGACAAAGTCCAACAAATAATTTCTTTCCACTTATGGATTGTGATTTTGATGTTATTTCTAAGAAATATTTGTCTAACCCAAGGTCACGAAGATGTTCTCCTATGTGTTTTATAGAAGTTTTCTAGTTTTAGGTTTTACATGTAGGTCTATGAGCCACTAATTTTTGTTATTGGTATGAGGTACAGATGAAAGTTCTTGTATTTTTATTTATTTTTGGTAAACAAATATCCAAATCTTTCAGCAGTATTTCTTCTTTTTGTGAGTAGTAGTTCTTTAAATAATTTCTTTCATTTTTCAGTTACAGTTGACATACAATATTATATTAGTTTCAGGTATACAACATAGTGATTAGACACTTACATAACATACGAGGTGATCACCCCGATAAATCTAGTACCCTTCTAACTCCATACATAATTATTACAATTTTATTGACTATATTCCTCATGCTGTACCCTACATCCCCCTGTCTACTGTGTAACTACCAATTTGTACTTCTTAATCCCTTCCCCTTTTTCATCCATTCTCCCAACCCCCCTCCCATCTGGTAACCATCAAAATGTTCTCTGTATCTATGAGTCTGTTTCTGTTTTGTTTTTTCATTTATTTTGTTCTTTAGATTCCACATAGAAGTAAAATTATATGGCATTTGTCTTTCTCTGTTTGACTTACTCTATTCAGCACAATAACCTCTAGGTCAATCCATGGTGTTGCAGATGGTAAGATTTCATTCTTTTTGTGGCTGAATAATATTCCATTGTATATATGTACCACCTCTTTATCCACTCATCCATTGACGAACACTCAGGTTGCCTCCAAATCTTGGCTATTGTAAATAGTGCTGCAATGAACATATGGATGCATGTGTCCCTTCAGAGTCTTATTGTATTATAGTTGAGATTTGGTTGCTGTTTCCATGTCAGTGGGAGGGATTGACCCTTGAACTGATTGGTTGTGAGAATGGGCCGTGACTATAACAGAGGAGCTGTTGTGCAGGGGCTGCCCTTATGGAGCAGGATTCGCTTTAGCAGGGCTCTGGTGCCTGCCCAGTCTGCCCTTTGGTTGTGTCATCCTCGAAGGCTGGGATAATGCTCCATCTTGGTCTGAAGGTGGCCACTGGGCATGCTTGTCCTGGAGCCTCCTGGGATGGGCCCCGCTGCAGGCCAAGTTCAGCAGCAGCCTGTGCCCTGCCAGGCGCCACCTGTCATGAGCCACAAAGCAATCTGCAGATGACCTGTGCTTGACTTGGAGTTGCCTGGGAGATGCCAAGCCTTAATGGAGGTCAATTGCCACTAATGCCAGGGTTGGGGTTGCTCATCAAGTGGTACTGGGCATGCTGAGGCCAGATGCTGCTTGTTTGGGATTTGTGAACTTTTGAGAGATTTTAGGAACACCCGCAGCATGAGCCAAGATAGGCTGTTTATATGGAAATTATAGGAACTATAGCTTCTGCCAACACTTCTGTCTGGGAGAAAGCTGCCCCTCCAGGTCTCATCCCAAAGCCAAACAACTCAGTTCCTCCCCTATGTCCCTGGTGCTTTGTAAGCTGCTGCCCCAGCACTGGAGCTAAGAATGAGTGAGTCTGTTAGCAAATAAGTCTGTGCATGGACCCTTTAAGAGGAATGCCTGGAACTGCAGCCACCCTCCATTTCACCCAGCCACAATCCCACTAGTTTTCACAGCCAGAAGCTGTGGGGACTTCTCTTCCCAGCACTAGAAGCCTTGGCTGAGGAGCCTGGTGTGGGGCTGGAATCCCTCACTCCTTGGTGGGGATCTCTGCAGCTGAGATATCCCTCCTGATTTTTAACTGCCACGCATGATTGTGGGAGCAGCTCCTACCAGCCTCCAGGTGGCTTCTTCTTCTGTATGTCCTTTGCTGTAGGCCTTCTGTTCAGCTAGACTTCAGGCAATTAATGATGGTTGTTCTGTAGTTTAGTTGTAATCTTGATGTGGTTGTGAGGGGAGGTAAGCACAGCATTTACTTACTCCACCATCTTGAATGAATATTCTCCAGCTCTATTTCTTGAAAAGACTACCTTTTCTCCAATGAATTGTCTTTGACGTTTGTCAAAAATCAACTGACCACATATGTATGAATGTATATATTTCTGGATTCTCTATTCTGTTCCATTGATCTGTCCATTTTTGCTAATACTATACTGCCTTGATCACTGTAGCTGTACAATAAACTTTGAAGTCAGGTAGTGAAAACCATTCATTTTTGTTCTTCAAAGTTGTTTTGGATATATTTGCGTTTCATATAAATTTTAAAACAAGCTGGTTGATTTCTACAAAAAAAAACAACACCTTTTTATTAATTGAAATTGTGTTGAATTTTTAGATTTGTTTGGAGAGAATTTACATCTTAACAGTATTAAATCTGCAAACCCACCAACATGGTATATTTCCCCATTTATTTAGGTCTTCTTTGATTTCTCTAAGAAATGTTTCTTAATTTTCAGTGTATCAGTCTTACATACTTTTGTCAGATTTATTCCTAAATGTTTCATATTTTTTGTTGCTATTGTTAAGTGAGATAGCTTTTTAAATTTTGGATTGTTTGTTGCTAGTATATAGCAATAGAATTAATTTTTTATGTTGATCCTATATCCTTCAATCTTGGTAAATTTGCTTATCAGCTTTAGTAGATTCTTGGGTGGATTCCATTGTATTTTCTACATAGACAATAATTTTATTTGTGAATGTGAATAAAGAGATTTTTACATATTCCTTTCAAATCTGGATGCCTTTTATTTTTCTTGCCTTGTTGTACTGGCTATCATTACAATCTCGAATAGAATTAGTATGATCAGAATCATTACCTTACTGTTGATCTCGGGGAAAAACATTTATCCATTTATCATTCACTATAATTTTAGCTACAGTTTTTAATAGATGCCCTTTATCAGGTTGAGAAAATGCCCGTCTGTTCTTCACTTGCTATGAGTGCTTATCAGGAATGATGTCAGATAATTTTTGAGATGATGATATAGTTTTTCTTTTTTAGTCTGCTAATATGGTGAATTACATGGAGTTTTGAATGTTAATCTTGTATTCCTGGAATAAGCCCCTATTTGCTTATGATATGTCCCTTTTCATATAATGATGAAATTTAATTAGTTAAAATTTTGTATAATTTTTTTTGCATCTATGTTCAGGAAGGAAACTCTACCCTTTTCCTTTGTCTCTATCTGGCTTGGTATCTGAGTGATACTGACTTCTAGAATGAACAGGAAAGTAATCCCCCCTCTTCTAGTTTCTTGAAGAGTTTTTGTAGATTTGGCATTATTTCTTCTTTAAATGTTTGGCAGAATTTTCCAGTAAAGACATCGAAGCCTGGGGTTTTCCTTGTGAGAAGGTTTTTAACCACAAATTCAATTCTTTAATTGAATTTAAACTAGTAGAACTAGTAGAGTTATCTACCTCTTCTTGATAAAATTTAATAGTTTGTACCTTTTAAGGAATTTTTCCATTTAACTTCTCTAATTTACTGGTTTAAAGTTTTTCAAATATTAACTTATTATCTTTTTAATATTCTGTAGAAGCTGTAGAGATGTCACCTCTGCCATTCCTGATATTGGTCATTTTTGTCTTTTACCTTTATTTTCCCCTGATCTGTTGGGTTAGAAATTTATCCATTTTATTGATCTTCTCAAAGAACCAGTTTTTTTCTATTTGTTTTTCTGTTTTCTATTTCATTGATTTTCTTTTTTTTTCTTAAATAATTCATGATATAGGCAAGTCACCACATAATAATTGCTTTGATAAACAAAATCTTACAAATTCAGTAAAAAAAAAAAATCAGCAGCATAAGATAAAGCAAATATGCAAAAATTTTAAACCATGATAAAATAATTAGGTTTACATTATACAGTTTATTACAGCAAAAATACAATACAGTTTGTTGCTGTTTTAAAACACAACTTAAGTTTTAAATTACATCACTTGAAATTAAAAAAAAAATAAACTACTTTACTGCAAAATGAATTCTACATTTTGGAAAAATCACTCAAAAATAAGACCACTGAATTGCTTCCAAAGTAGTTCTATCAATGACTAAACGACCCCCCTCCCCCCTCAAGGCCCAAGTAGTCATCTACAGCAGCCCAGAGGCCCAGCCGACGCTTCCAGACTGCTGTCTGTGTCCGAGGCCAAAGTCGGATCTGTTGACATTGAAGAGACATCATTGACAGACGACGATGACGATGGATGCTGAGAGCCATTGATCACTGCTCCACCTAAAGGAGAGGGCTGCCCCCGTATAACTCCATTCTTGGTTCTCTCCTCCAAGTCCATAACTCCCTTGTATATCAATTCTTTCCATTCTTCTATTGTGTGTTCCCTTTCATCTAACTGCTTGTCAGGTATCTTTGGTGGTGGAGCTTCTGCTTCAGAAGGGTCATACCAGACATTGATGTACGGGTGCTGGAGAGCTTCATCGACAGAGATCCTTTTAGATGCTTCAATTACCAGCATTTTGGATAACAAATCCCTTGCCTGACTGGCTTTAAGTTTGTTGTGTTCTGAGTCAGCTGGGAAAAGTACATCGGGGAAGAGCTTCTCAAAGCTATATCCAGCATATTTAGGTCTGTTTTCAACATAAGTCCTTACTGTTGGTTGTAGTTTCTTCATGAATTCAGGACATGGTGTTCCCAGCTGTTCAATAACTATTCCATTGATCAATATGATCTGTACCTGGGAACAAAACACCACCTTTGATCATTTCTCCCATGATGCACCCAACTGACCAAATGTCAACGTTTTCTTTGTAGCCCATCCCTAGGATGACTTCAGGCGCTCTGTAGTAGCGGGTCACTACATAAGGTGTCATCATAAAACTAGTTCCTGCAGTCCTGGCCAGTCCAAAGTCAAGAATCTTCAAAGTGCCGTCTGATTTTACTACTATATTACTGGGCTTTAAGTCCCGGTGAATAATTCCAGCAGAGTGAAGGTGCTTGATTCCACAAAGCATCTGATAGAGAAGGTAGGACATTCTTTCATGATCTAGTTCCATCTGAATCACTTGGCAAAGATTTGCATCCATGAGCTCCATGACTATGTAAACATCTTGAAATTCTTCTAGGGATTTCTGTGGTGTGAAAACATTCAAAAGGCCAATTATATTTTTGTGATTAACACATTTCATAAGAACTAGCTCTCTGTATGCCAGCTTAGCATGAGTTTGATTCTGAAATGGCCGGCTTAGCTTCTTGATTGCAACATTTCTTTCAAGAATGGCATCATAAGCTGCACATACTATTCCTTGAGCTCCTGAGCCTATAGGTTTTAAATTCTGGTATCGTTTCAGGACTGTGAATGTAGAGTCTCCAATCTCTACACTATAAAAATTGCTGTCACGCTTACTTCTGCTCATGATGGCAAGCAATTAATTTAATGGCTTCATCCAAAAATTCACTGAGAAGCCGGCAGAAAGCCCGCCGGCGGGGACCGGTGCCGTCCGGGCGGTCGCAGCGGCCGTTACCCAGCGTTGCTCGCGGCTCTGCGATCCCGGCCGCGTCGTCCGGCCTCGGCCGCTCCGCTCTATTTCATTGATTTTCAATCAGATCTTTATTATTTCTCTTCTCTGCTTAGTTTGGTTTTCATCTGTTCTTCTTCTTCTTTTTCTTTTCTTAAAGGGGTGGTTTAGGACATTAACTTGAGACCTACCTTATTTTCTCATGTATGTGTATAGTATTATAGATTTCCCAAAACATTTTTCTGTTATGTTTTCATTACATTCAGATAAAATATTTTCTATGTTCTCTTTTGATTTCTTATTTGGCCTTTAGGCTATGTTAAAGTATATTAATTAGCTTTCAAATTTTGGGGGTGTGGTTCTAGATATTTTTCATGCTATTTATTTCTGACTTGGTCCATCAAAGTCAGAAAAAATACTTTATATGATTTGAATCTTTTCAATTTTATTGAGCTTTATTTTGTCACCCAAAGTTTAGTCTATCTTGGCAGACCTTTAGTGTATACTTGAAGAGAATCTGTATTCTATTGTTTGTTTGGTTTTTTTGTTTTTGTTTTTTTGGTTTTTTTTTTGGTAGAGTGTCTAGCAATGTCAATTAGGTCAAGTTAATTGATAGTGGCAATTAAGTCCTTTATATCCTTACTGATTTTCTGTTTACTTGTTCTATCAGTTATTGAGAGAGGGGAGTTGAAATCACCAACTATAATTGTGGATTTGTCTATTTTTTCCTTTACAGTTCAATCAGTTTTCATTTCACACATTTTGAGGAGCTGGCATTAGGTGGATAAATATTTAGGATTGTTGTGTCCCTTTACTGAACTGCACTATACTTAGGTTTCTATCCTATACATAGCAGGCATACCCTAAGTATCTGTGGAATTAATGAAGTAATAAATAACTATGGGTCTTTTCCACGGAAGTATGAGTGTGACTATGAGTGTGAAAAATTCCCTTAACTTGTTTAGACTAGTTTTCTCACTTTAAAAACTATGAGGGGATGGTAGTGAGGGGGTATGGGGGGATAAGAAACTGAAGAGTGGTTTTCAAATCTTGCTGTGGGGAACCCCAGGGTTTTACAGGGATACCCACTTCAGGAGAACCTACTGCCATCCCAGAAATTAGAACTTTATCTATTTTACATTTTGCCTTTCTGTGTAAAATTTCAGCTGTTGAGAGGGTTTTGCTGCTAAATGAAGTTTGAAAATTACTGAGTTAAATGTCCTGTGAGGTTATCCCAGCTCTACAATTCTATATCTTTGAGGAACTTTCTCTTCAACTGATGAGATGACAAGAAAATGCCCCACTATGGCCAAGCCACAAACATCGCAGCTCTCTATAGGAAAGCAGTATAATTCAGAGGAAGAAGGAAACAGTTCCAGCTCTCCTACCAACTGGCTAAGTGACCCTGAGTGTGACTCTCAGCATCTCTGTCCACATGAAAGATACAGATTCATACTTGGATATTGTCACAAAAGAGACTTTCTCAATTAATGTCTGAGGTTCTTTAATTCTCTGTGTGTGTTTTCTTTAAAAAAAAAAAAGGGCCATAACTTGGGCAACTCCTGTATTTCACTGATGATTCCATTATTATATAGAACATCATCAGATTTCCTGTCTGGATTCCAGTCACTTGGGACTTGGGTAACTGGAAATAGTAGAAGAGGGAAACCCATGAGGGCAGATCAGAGTAAGCAAAGGACTGGTGGTGGGAGGAAAGCACACAAAGCTTGGCAGAGATATGCAGGGGAACAGGGAAGAATGAGGCTGGGATTTTATGATCGGCTTCGCATATTCAGGAGCTTGGACTTAATTTGGTAGAAAATGGGGTCAGTGAAGAATATCGAGGAGAGTGGCATGGTTAAGGTGTGCTTCAGGGAGGGTAGTCAAGTGTGGCTACAGAAACGAAGCAGAACAGAGAAATCTGGGAGGCAGAGGAATGAGTATGGAAGGGCTACACTGCCCAAGGATGGAATAAAGGATCAACGGAGCTCTGAGTGATGGAGTTTGGGGTAATTTGACTTTCTCTGCCATGTTTTTTTCTTTCTCATTCTAAAAAACATTATATATACATATACATATACATATACATATACATATACATATACATATACATATACATATACCGGGGGTGCCAAAAAAAATGTACACAAGTGGACACTTTGGTCAGTGCTGCTCAAGCAGTAGTTCGCCATAATATGAAGTGTCTGGACGCTGATGGTAACCACTTTGAGCACCTCTTGTAATTGCAGAAGTCAAACATGATTTGTATTCATCTTTTGTTCTTGGTATATACTAAGTATTACAATTTTAATACAGTTTTCCTTTTTTAAAATGTGTATACATTTTTTGGCACCCTCTGTATATGTGCCTATTATATAATTAGAAAAGGTTACAAAGCCATTGTCATAAAAATAAATTCTGAAATTGTTAAAAGACAGAAACATTGATATTCTCCAAGCAATATATGCTGGCAAGCAATTTCAAAGATGAGATAGTGTTTAAACCTTGAAATTCCAAAGAGAGAAAAATATTCCCAATTAATTCTTCTGTTTTCCGATAAAGTATCTGCTGAAGTAAAGGAACATAGAACACAAGAATTCTGCCACTTACAAAAATATAAAGTGGGTCATAATCTGGAGACACAGCTAAGGCCTCAGGTGGTTTCATGCTCAAGACTGAGGTCTTGTCAGGGAACTGAGGGGTGGCATCCTGCTTCGGCAGGGTGATGATGGTGGTGCCTTCATCCTGTGCAGGGACCAAGAGCAGCATGTCAGTCTTGACGCCAGGAAAAGAGGGGAGAAGTGAGGGCAATTCCTGAAGGTGGGGATGAATTACCTCAGCTCCTTGCCTCAGGGCTCGAGCAAGCTTTTGAGGCCTGTAACTTGTTGAAGACCTCTGGATACAGAATGGCTGATACCCCTTGATTTTGTACAGTTGAGGAACCTGAGGGCAAAAGAAAATGACTGACTGAAGATCCTTAAAAGCCCAGGACCATTTAGTGGGACCTATTCTCTATGACAGTACTTCCAAGCTCCCTGACGGTGAAAGGAAAACAAGCAGCCCACTGTAACCATCAGATGGTGGCAACTGTTGGTTTGACCAGCTCTGGAGAGAATAGTGCCAGCCCCAAGCCGCGTGCAGGGTTCCAGCACGCAGGAGTATTCACAGTTACTCTCCTGTACCATGTGGCTGAAGTGCAGAAATACCCCAAACACTGGTTTGCCAGTTTAAAACATTTGTATTTTCAAAAATAGAAGTGCTCGTAGACCTCAAGAAAGGCTCACTAACTTTCTTCACTTCATCTTGTGCTTTTTTCTTAAAGTTCCTAATATACTAGGTTGGTGCAAAAGTAATTGCGGTTTAAAAGGTTAAAAATAATTGTAAAAATTGCAATTACTTTTGCACCACCCTAACGTGTAGTTCAGGGAGCCTCATGTATGCATAATATACGGTCCACCCACAGAATGAGGAATCTGGTTCCCATAAACCACATTAGGAAGAAAGACTCTGTTATACCTCACACATACCATTAAATCACAGGACAAAAATGTACACAGCATAATCCGTAATAGAACAAACTCATAAAATAATGCAATTCAAATTCAAGAGTACTTCGTTCAGTCTATACGAAACCTGATTAAAATACCATGTGGCGGGTCTGACCTGCAGCTTGAGGAAGGAATGACTGTGCTTGACTTGAATTTCTACAGATTTAATTGGGACTGGTCCAAGGCCATCAGGAGCCTGAAATGTGAAAATTCAAAAAATTGACACATAGTCAACACTGAGCAAAAGTGGCTGTGCTTCTATTTCCACACATCTTGAACATCAAGTCAACAGTTGTATTCTTAAAGTAGCCCTCCCCACAACCACAGTTGTTACTGGATGCGTGGGGCCTCGAGGCAGCGTTGGTCACCGCCTCCTACTTGTCTCTTGGTGTGTGTGATTCTTTCATTTTCTACTGTTGTGGATGCTACAAGGTGCCACCCAGAATCCTCTTTAGGCTGGAAGGTTTTACTCCCTCCGCTGCTAGGAGTCCTGTTCATACAAACACCTCTCAGGGGTCAGCCCCCTTCAGGACGTGCCCTGGCTGACGGGAGCTGCCTCACTGGAGGTCATGTGCCCCTCTGAGGGCAGCCCACCTCCAAGGACAGGATGAAGCAAAGGTGTGCAGGCTGGTCCTCTTACGCTCTTGTCCCGGCATTGGCGCTGCTCATGAGTTTAGCTGAGGCCTTGGTCAAGAGGTACGGCAGTCCTGCTTCTCTCTCTGTCCACTTCCGCTCCCGCCGCCTCCCTGCCACAAGTGCTAACCCCCGAAGCACTACGTAATAAACTACCTGCCTGCTGATGGGCCTCAGATAACCGGAGAGCCTGGAACAGCGCCTGCCATATGATGAGCACTCAGTAAACACTATATTTCCCCAAATCTAAGACACCGCAATTTAGTATGATGCAGAGCTAGTATGCCATCAATTACACGACATTTCCAAATTTTGAAGATGCTAAATATTGAAAAAGTGATCTCAGACTTGAAGAAATGGAGTATTCATGGAATGAATTACAAAATTCTTTATAGACAGGAATGCTGAGCAGTCTGTTTTTCATCAACCTTGAGCAGCCACGTCTTTCAGAACTGACGAAAGCACCAAGTTAAACACATAAGCTCCAAACTACTCAAAAAGAACGAGAAGGGCTCCACAGCAGTGGTGATTTCTTTCATCCCATCCACCACATCAACTACTGAGTACCAGATGTTTACTGTTGCTTGAAAATCACAGATTTATTATTTCCTAGGAACTAAATAGTCTAGTCTTTTAAGTAATTTAATTATCTAATGCAGAAAAAACATGGAATTTCTAAAGTCAGTCCTGTAATTCTCGAGTAGATTAACCTGCAACGCTTAATATGTGTTATAGGATGTGAATGTCAAGTTTGTTCTTTGAAATTAAAACATTTTTTTGCACGTGCACTTTCAATATCAATTTAAACACACTTTTTATTGCTAACTATGGGAACTTGGGAAACATTTTGCTACTGGCTATGTGCCCTTATGTCAGTTTCCTCCTCATCTGCAAGGGGAGAAATGTAGCAGATAGATTTGTTGAAGTTTAAATGAACTGATACAGCTGAAGTATTTAAGACACTGCCTGACTCATGGTAAATGCAATGTAAGGGCTGTTATTTTTATTATAATGCTATTATTTTTATTATATTGTGCCCATAAGGCAAGAAGGATAAACTGTCACACCTCTTGCCAGAGAGAG
Source organism: Rhinolophus ferrumequinum (assembly GCF_004115265.2). Classification (NCBI taxonomy): domain Eukaryota; kingdom Metazoa; phylum Chordata; class Mammalia; order Chiroptera; family Rhinolophidae; genus Rhinolophus; species Rhinolophus ferrumequinum. Next base: position 90,660,743 of record NC_046291.1, on the reverse strand, counting down.
AGAGAGAGAGAGAGAGAGAGAGAGAAAGAGAATTATGAGTGTAATGCGTTAAATTTTTGGACTCTGGGCCATCCTTTGCTGGCCTGTCCATTTGCTCATGCAGCAAAGAGCTCAGCTGAGCAGGGCCTGCCTCCCAGGCCAGGCCAGTTCTCTGTCTGGTTTCTCTGTCTGCCCTTCTGCTCTCAGGCTCGATTCCCGGGCAGTCAAGTGGGGCTCTGTGCTCTTGCCGGGCTCCAGGCTTGGCAGGATCCAGCCCAGGCTATCAGGAAGCTCTGCACAGGTATTTCAGGTGCCAGGTAGGGGGCAGTAGGTGACCTTGGTTTCCTATTGGTCACAATTCCCTGGGCATAAGTAGGTCTCCCTTGGGAGCCTCTTAGGAGGAAACAAAGGGACTGACACTGGGGCAGGGCTTGCCTCGGTATCTGCCTGATGGCCGTCTGGTCATGCCTGGCCCTCACCCCACCACCCAGTAGCACCCACCAACTCGTTGGAGGCCTGGGGAGGATTGTGGGATGGGAAGGCAAAGGGCAGCACTTGACTGGGCGACACGGAGAACCGGCAGGAATAATCGTCTTGACTAGTCTTCAGCGGTTGGAATTTGGAGGGATTCTTGTCTATAAGGGAAAAACAAAACAGCACTTTTGGGGGGTTCTTAAGGTGTTTTTATGTGCCACCACCATCTTCAGTTGTGTATTTCCCACACACCATTTAGTGGGTACCTGCCACATGCCATTTCAAAAAGAGTATCTACGTTTGTATGTATATAGTCCCATTTTTAGTATCCACTTTGTTCTTTACCTCAACCTCTTCTCCAATTGTTTTAAAATATTGTTTTATTTTTACTTCCAAAAAGTTGCTGCTCAAGGAGGACAGGGAAGCCTGAGCCAGGCTCAGGAGCTTCGGCTCGGGAAGAGAGGAAGGGTCTGAAAGGATCAGCGCCTGCCTGCAGATCTGTGTATGAGCCACAGATTGGAAATACACATTTTGGGAGAAGCTGGTAGTATGGCTGTTGGGCTTCCAGAAGCTACTGAGAGTGGGCCTCTGACAGCCCCAGTCAACCTGAGGATCAGAGGATTAGAATTCCTTTAAATAGGAAGGTAATATGAGATAAAAGCTTTATATGCAAACGCTAGGGTAAGATAACACCAGACCCAGACAATCAATTGACGAGTATAAGTGCCAACTATCTTAGTCTCTCTGGTGATGAGAGAGAAGAGAGGGCACAAAAGAGGAGGGTAAACCACAGCCAGACTTCACAGACATTACAACTTAGATCGGTCAGCCTTGTGCATTATCAACTGGGCAGGTATTTCTGCCAAAGCCTGTGTGGAGGTCTGCTTTATGTCACGTGGTAGGCTGAATAATGGCTCCCCAGAGATGTCTATGTTCTGTTCCCCAGAACCTGTGACTACGTCACCTTGCATGGTTAAAGGGACTTGGTAGATGTGATTAAGGATTTTGAGATAGGGAGAGGGTCCTGGCTTCTCCAGGGGAGCCCGGGGTCATCATAGGATCCCTGTGTGGGGGGAGGCGGAAGGTCAGAGTTAGAGAAGATGTGCTGACTGAGGCAAGAGGGCAGAGTGCCCCGAGGAAGTGGCTGTAAGCCAAGCCGCACGGGCGGTCTCTGGAAGCTGGAAAAGGCCAGGACACATTCTCCACCGGAGCCTCTGGAAGGACCAGCCCTGCTGACGTCCTGATTTTAGATTTCTGACTTCTAGAACTGCGAGATAATAAATTTGTGTTGTTTGAAGACACTAGTTTATGGTGATTGGTTATAGCACCCATAGAAAATGAATACCTGTGATTTATGAAAATTTTGTATTTCCACACAGCTAACTTCATTATAAAGAAATCTCGTGCTCAAAGGACAACTGGTTGAAGCTTCTGTACTTCCCAACTGTAGCTTACCTCGCGTTACCAATTGTCTTCCATAGCTGAGCCTTCTGACTATGGTCTCTCTGTCCATGTCACGAACAGCATCCAGCATTTTGAGTAATCGTCGGTGAACCATGACCTGGAATTAGAAAGAATAACGATTTCCAATGATTAATTGGCACATGCTTATTTTGGCATTCAATTTAATTCACTTTCCGCAACCACAGCCAAGGATTAATGCCACCGTCCTAAGTCAGAATTCACCAGGAGAGGAGAGGAACATGCTGCTCTAGACCGAGGTCACAGGGACTTCAAGGTCAGGGCAATGTCAACTTGCCTGATACAAAAAAAGACCAGGTTGTCATCGAGCCTTGTCCCACCCAATTTACGAGACCCAGTTTTCTCATATTTTCAGAGAGGAAAGAAAGACTATTTCTACATTCTTTTTATTTTTGTTGTATTTGAGTAGCGCCGCTCCTGCTGTGTTATTTTCAGAGCTGAAGGACACACTAAATGGACCATAGAAACAGAGCTGTGGGTCACGGGCAATGTTCACTGTACATCACTGTGCTTTGCATTCAGAGCAAATGCTACCGGAAGTGAGTCTACGTGTGCACAGAGCAGCGGCTGAAGGGACCATTCATTCCATAAGTAACACTGCTTTCCAACCTGTAAAGGACTTTTCCATTTAACAGATATTATGAAGTGGCTATTCTGTGGCCAGTTCTGTGCAAGGTCCTGGAAATGCAGCGGAGACAAACAAATGTCAGCTTGCACGGAGCTGATATTCCAAGGCGATGTGGGTGGAGTGGATGCCAGTAACACGTAAACAAATAAACAAGGTAAATACCGTGAAGAAAATAAGAGAGTAAAATGCACGAGGGCAGGACTCAGGGGCAAGGAAGGGGCGGCCTGGCATTTATACAAGGATAATTAGGGAAGAACTTTCTGAGGAGGTGAGGTTTGATCTGAGCCTTAAATGATGAGGAGACCATGATCTTGGGGAGAGGATCCTGAGCAGAGGAACCAGCAAGTACAAAGATCCTGATGCAGGCACAAATGAGACTTGTTGAAGGGACAGGGAGAAATGTAGTATGGTCCTGTAGCCTCGATAAAAATTGTGCATTGGATTCTAATTGTAATGGGAAGCCTTGGGAGGGTCTTACCAGGAAGAGGTACCATCTTTCAGCTGTGGGATCCTACTCTGGCTGCTGCCTGGGGACGGGACGCAGGGACGCCTGCTGCAGGCTTTCAGGCAGGAGGTGACGGAGCTGTGACTGAGCTGGGGAGATGGCAGGAAGTCATCAGCCTGGGAACATACTGTGCTGAACTGATAGTACTTGCAGGGGTGTGTGAGGAAAACAATGAGACCTCACTCAGAGCAAAGCACATAACTGCTGACAATACAATACTTTTCTTACCCTGGCAGGGTGTTCCACTAGTGGGAAGCCGGCCCGGCCCGTGACTTGCTGTTGTTTGCCCACTGGTGACAGCTGTGCTATTCTCCCTTGGAGCACAGTTTTGTGCTGCCTCTTTCTGCCCCTTTCTTCCCCACACTGAACATTCTGTGGCCACTCGTTCTGCACATATACAGAGCCCACCAGACAAAACCTCAGCAGGGACTCCGGATCTCTAGAGCCTTGGAGGTCAGTGAGTAGGTCACCGGTGAAGCAAGCTCTGTCCCTCTGCGCCTAGACTGTCATCAGTCCAGGTCTAAACTGCTTGAAAGATAATCTGTACCATAAACTTTTAGTCCCTTCTACACATTCACTCATTTCATTTTCACAGTAACCCTACGAGGCAGGTCTTACTGTTATCCTCAGGTGCAGGTGAAGAAACTAAGGCACGGAGCTTCTGTAACTTGTCCAGGATCAGAAAGCTCTAAGAAGTAGCATCAAGAATTACGGGCAGGCAACCTGGTTCCAGAGTTCAAGTCTTAACCATTGCTGTCCCCTGCTTGAGGAGTGGCTTTGCCCCCGGCTCTCAAGGAAGCCACACTCAAGTAGAATGAGATGCAAGCGGCCCCCAGTGCTAAAGCTTACAGGGGCTATTTCTTGGAGGGAAGGTAGACTTGAGTTGGCCCAAAGGACAGGTGTGGACAGATGGAGGGGAGCTGGGATGGCCTGTCTGTTGAAGGGCAGAGCAGAAGCACGGGGGCAGAGTGGGGAACGAGCCGGTGTGTGTGAAAGCTGAGGACTGGACAACGTAGACACGGGGGTAGCTGGATGGTGGTGGCTGCAGCCAGACCAGGGAGCCAGTTTCTGCCCTTTATTGGCATTAGAGGCCAAGAAGTTTCCATTTGATCCTCATCACAGGAAGCCACATTAGCAATGTGCTGGGTGGAAACCCAGCGTAAGGGCAAAGAAGCCACAGCAGTGAGATGACACGTCTCACAGGGAAGCCGTAAGCCTGAAGTTAGAGACAAGATCCCACAGGACTTCTCAGTTGTTCTCTCTAGAAATCACTGATCCACATCATACTGTTGTAGAGCTACCGGATAACCTCGCAATTGTACTCCCAGGTGTATGTACCCAAGAGAACTGAAAACATGTCTACAAATTTGCACACAAATGTTCACAGCATCATTATTCATAATAGGCAAAAAGTGAGAACAACCCAAATGTTTTCCAGTTGATGAATGGTAAACAAAATGTGGTCTATCCATGGGCCGGCCCGGTAGCTCAGGCGGTTAGAGCTCCATGCTCCTAACTCCGAAGGCTGCCGGTTCGATTCCCACATGGGCCAGTGGGCTCTCAACCACAAGGTTGCCATTTCAACTCCTCGAGTCCCGCAAGGGATGGTGGGCAGCGCCCCCTGCAACTAAGATTGAACATGGCACTTTGAGCTGAACTGCTGCTGAGCTCCCGGATGGCTCAGTTGGTTGGAGCGCGTCCTCTCAACCACAGCAAGGGATGGTGGGCTGCGCCCCCTGCAACTAGCAATGGCAACTAGACCTGGAGCTGAGCTGCACCCTCCACAACTAAGATTGAAAGGACAACAACTTGACTTGGGGGGGAAAAAAAAAAGTCCTGGAAGTACACACTGTTCCTCAATAAAGTCCTGATCCCCTTCCACAATTAAAAAAAAAAAAAAAAGAGTGTAAAAAAAAAAAAGTGGTCTAGCCATACAATGAGGCAGTATTCAGCCATAAAAAGGAATGAAGTACTGGTACATGCTATAACATGGGTGAACCTTGAAAACACACTAAGGGAAAGAAGCCAGTTACAAAAGGCCAAGTATTGTATAATTCCATTTATATAAAATGTCCAGAACAGACAAATCCATAGAAACAGAGAGGAGATTAGCGGTTGCCAGGGCCTGGGGGATGGAGTGTGCCTGCTAATGGAAACCAGGTTTCTTTTGTGGTGATAAAAATGTTCTAAAATTAGATAGTGGTGATGGTTGCACAACTCTGTGACTATACTAAAAACTACTGAATTGTACACTTTACAAGAGTGAATTTTATAGTGTGTGAATTATATCTCAATAAAGCTGTTATAAAAAACTCATTGTTTGATTTCCTTGTGCTGAGGACTAAACAAGTTAAAATTTCAATCTGGTGCTGAGACTTACCTTGCGTGCTACTTGTTGAAACCGTCTTTGGGCCCTGAACCTATTGACCCAAGTATTATTCGTGAGTGGATCAAAATTAGGATGAAATTCCTTGATTTTCTGTGAACATAAAACATAGGCACATCTGTGATTTAAATTTTAAAGCATTTAAGACAAATATTTTAGAGTTTGAGACCAACTCTAGTTATTACTTATTTTTTTGCCATATATTATAATAAGCATTTATGAAGCACTTTGAGTGTACATGGCATTATAGGGAACACGTCTTGGGTTGGGGGCCAAAAGTGGAAGCTTTAGGTTTTAAGAAATTTACAGTTTAGTTAAGGAGCACAAGCAAACTCATGCGACCCTGCGGAAGAAGAAAAGGTCACACAGATCTTAGTCCCGTGTGCAGGGTGCTTGGCACTGCCTCCAGAATGGGAAGGAGCAGACTAGATGGTGCCTGGTGGAGAACGGCGGTTTTGCTCAGCCCTGCCCCCCAGCACCAGCAAGTGCCTGCACGTGGTGGGCACCAGTGTGCGCAGATCCTGGGGACGTACTGAGGCCGGACAGAGCCTCAGGCCATGTAGATTCTTGAACAGGGAAGCAATATGAAGAAACAGGCATCAGAAATGAATGAGTGTCACATTAGCACAAGCAGTGGGCTGGAGAGGAGAGGGGGGAGGGCCGGATACACAAACAAACACCCTGTTGGATTACTTGGGGTCAGACATGAAGATTGGACTTTGATACGGTCTTGTGGGAAAGCTACTGGTAAGACTGGTGGGCAGATTAAAAGTGGGGGAGAAAAAAAGAGGTAGAAATAACTCAGATGTGGCAAACCCAGACAAGAAAAGTGAGAACGATGGAGGTGGGGAGATTAGGAAAAAATTGTTCATTGTTAAGATTAGAAGTTGGGGTTTAACTTGAAACTATCACATGACTGCAGATATTCAGGTGGAGGGGCTACTATTCCCATTTTACCTTTGAGGAACACTGAGGCACTGAGGCTCAGAGGGCTTTCCCCAGGTCCCAAATCAGTGGTACAGCTGGGACCAGAACTCTGGCTTCTGACTTCCTGTCTTGTTTCTTTCCCACCAAGGGGAGGGTCAAGGAACAGAGGCCCAGGGACACCCCCCCCCCCCACCCAGGACCTGCTGACAGGGGCATGGAGAGCAAAGGAAAACAGAAAATGAAACCAAGAAGGAGAAAGTAGAGAAGTGGGAAGGAGAAGCCAAAACATGTAATGCCGTTAACTTCAAGGGGAACATTAATTATGAGTTTTGGTGCTTTACTTGCAAATATGTAGTAAAAAAAAAACTCTGAAAACGTAAGCATACTAAAAATTAAATATCTCTTGCTAAAAGGATTGCTTTAAAATTCCTTAGCATTTTAAAAGTAAGCATTTAAAAGTAAGAGGTGCCAATAATTACATTCCAAATAAAGGAAAGTTACCCACTTCTTCTAGATTGTGAACAACCCGTTTATGGTTAACTTCTGTCTTCAGTCGCTGAAATTCCTCATCCAAAACAGGATCTCCTCTATCCAGCTGAGTTTTTAAATCATCGAAAATATTAAAATTGAATACAAATGCACATAACTTTTATTTCTCTTTCAAATTGCTAGAAACCGTTATGCAATTGGTCAAACCCGCCCAAGAAGTTTCTGTTGGGAGTGGTGGTGACAGAAGTAGGCTAAAATGATCATTATAATTATACTCACTGTTTAAATATAGGGATTTTTTTAACAGAAGCACAAACCCAAATACCTTCTTTTTGTAACTAGGGGAGAGTGTCTGGAAATTATTTCCAAGGCATTTAGAAGTCACCAAAAAGACTTTAGGAAACCGAGTTTTCATTTAACAGAAATGTAATGTCCCAGTTATGTTTTAAGATTCTCAGTGCTGATTAACCAGGTTTTAACAAAAGCATATGACTCCCCCTCCTTTCCTGGAGGTTGACGGTGTCTGCCCCTTTCCTGCACCCCAGGCTGTTCCCCTTCCAATGCCTGCTTCCTCAGTACCCCTGAGCTCTCTTTCCTATTCCTCATGAGCCATGGGTCACTTCCAGGGAAGGCTGGCTGAGCTTGGATAAGTGTCTGCACACACCTGCTTCCATAGAAAAGAGGACCACGCACACTGCAAAAACTTGTTTGTTTTTGCTTATCTGTGGTTTTTATTATTTGTTTGTTGGGTAACTTCCAAAACTAGTTTGGCTCTTAGATACTCTGTTCACAATCATTTTTCAAGACTTAATGAGAAGAAATCTATTCTGATCACCACATCACCACCCTATTCAGAAGTAAGGCTTGTATTATTGTCACCAGGTGGTCAGCTGTCGAGCTCTGATTTGCACATGTCAGGAAGTTGAGTTTGAGATTGTGGACTTTGGGTCCAAAATACAGATTTTGTGGGAAGAGACCCAGACCCCCACCACCACGAAAAGTAAAATAAAACAGGCAATTAAAAAGAGGGACTGGCAAACAGGCTGTTAGCTAGAAGAAAGAGGAGGTAAATTCCTATGTCTTATTAAGACTGCTTATTTACGATGAACATTTTAGCATTTAGTATTTTCGATCATCTCCCCTGACTAAAAGCTCATCGTGCTTAATGGTTTGTGCCACCAGCTATGAGGCCAACTCCCTCCACATCCTCTCCCTCTCTCTTGTTCACGCCTTTCTGCCATATACCTTGGGCCTCCAGGTGTGCCTCACCACTGGGTCACCAGCCAGGATTCATCGGCCAGATGAAACGTCCTGGGCACACACAACAGAGTCCCTGTAACACTTGCTCTCCAACTACACTGGGGCATCAGGGTGGCCTGCTCCTCCTTCTACTCGTCCTGGGATTGATAGTGAGGATGCGGCAGCTCCTTTCCTGCTCCGCTCCGAATCTCCTGAAAGCCTCTCTCCAGTCCCTGTTCCCCAGTGTCTGCAGCTGGCCTTGCTTCCTGTATCGTCCAGGAAGAAAAGGCCGCGTGCATCTGTCAGCAGCTCTGTCTGCATGCAAACCTGATGATACCACCGTGCTTCTTTACTCGGCCTTCTCCAGTCCTTCCTCCTGTACAAAGACAATCTTTCCCTCTGACCATGGCCTCCTCCCAAGCTTCTTCAACCTTTTCCTCTGCGATGGCTCCTTGCCCTCAGCCATGCTCAAGTCTCCCAAATAAAAACCCCTTCCTTAACATCTCACCCTTTCGAAAGAAGGGTCCATCCATTACTCTTTGCCCAGCTCCTCTCAAGAAACTATCTACTCACTTCTGCACATTCCTCGAGCCGTCAAAATGGTCCTTTTCCCGCCTCAAGTCTACTGGGGTTGCTGTCACTGAGGCACACAAGGACCTCCAGTGGCCTCATTATCCTGGAACCCTCTTTGCCCTTCACTGACCCCACTGTGTCTGCTTTGTCTGCTTCTCTGGGTCCCCTGACCTCCCAACCATTTCTCCTCTGTCTCATTTGAAATCATGAAATTCTCTAGAGTTCCTGCATTGAGCTACTGTCTTTCTCAAGCTATTAGGTGGGTGCAAAAGTAATTGCGGTTTAAAAGGTTAAACACAAGGAGTGACATCATCAGAATGGTGGCATGAGGTAAGCCTCTGTAAATCTCCCCTGGAATTTACACCTAATCGAACAACTATAACTCCACAAAGGACTCCCTGCACAGCAGACAGGCAAGACGAAGAGGCCCACGACTGAGTTCACATAATGGTGGGTGAATCACACGAGCGGGGGAGGAGAGAAGGGAGAAGTGCAGAGATGGAGCCACGCAGGTGCAGGACGCAGACTAAGCTCGGTGCTCTGAGCTCACTGCATTCCAGAACTACCACAGATACAGGAGAGGGAAGAACTCGGACTGCTAGGGCTCCGCTTATGGCCCACAGGGCTGAGGGGGCAGCATATAACACGGCTGAACCCAATGCTCACGGCAGAGACCTCGAAGAAAAGACTGAGGGAAGAAGGCTGAAAACGGTGGTTTAAGCCCTCACTGCCACAGAGAACAGAAGCCTTAGGCACTGAGACTAGCCGCCCCCTCCTTACCCTCCCAGAGCTCAGCCCACCCCCACCTGCCCGGTGCTGGAAGCAGAACAGTAGCACTGTCAGATCAAAAGAACAGAATATTTGCACTTTTGAGAATTGTGGTCCGGAGACACAGATTTGCAGCCCAACTAGTTCCGGCAAAGGGGAGGGAGCTGTGGAAGCAGGACCGGTTATGGTGGTGGTAGATGCCATTGCTCTGGGCCAACTCTCACAACTCACTCCACCGCTGTCCCCACCTATCTGGGCAGATCCCTGCAGGAGTAAACACAGCTGATGAAATACACGGGCTCTGAATCTGGTACAGGAAGAGCTTTGGAACTTCAAAAGCTCTCTGCGTCCCCACACTGATGCGGTGCCATATGACCCAGGTGAACTGTTAACAGAGGAGAAGCCTGCCTTCCTGGGAATCACCCCATTGTGTGAGAAGCTGGAAGAGTGCAGAGAAAACATAACACTACAGTGTGAGAGAGAAAAAAGGGCTGTAGTCGGAGAGAAAATAAAACATTCTACCAACATGTACTGGAAAACAAAAGAAAGACCTCTTCCTATCAACCTGTTGCAGAACCCACTCCAGTAGACATCTAGGAAGAGAAACAATAAATCATTAATTGCCATGAATAACCAAGGTAACAAGACAGCTCAGAAAGAAATGAAAAGTCTCCAGAAAATGAACTTAAAGATATAGAAATATGTGACTTAAATGACAGAGAATTCAAGATTACAGTTCTGAAAAAACTCAATGAGATGCAAGAAAACACAGAAAGGCAGTTTAATGAACTCAGAAACACAATCAAAGAACAACATGAACATTTTACGAAAGAGACTGAAATTTTTAAAAAGAACCAAATGGAATTTCTGGAGATTAAGAACTCAATACAGAAATTAAGAATGAAATAGCCAGCTGAGGTAGTAGAGTTGACCAGATGGAGGAAAGAATCAGTGACATCGAAGATAGAAACATGGAAATGACACAGATGGTAAAAGAAAGAGACTTGAGAATTATAAGAAATGAAAGAACTCTACAAGAACTTTCTGATTCCATCAGAAAGAACAATATAAGAATAATGGGCATACCAGAAGGAGAAGAAAGAGAGAAGGGAACAGAGAGTATATTCAAACAAATAGTTGATGAGAACTTCCCAATCTTGTGGAAAGAACTGGATCCTCGAATCCAAGAAGCAAATAGAACACCTAATTACCTCAATCCCAACAGGCCTTCTCCAAGGCACATTGTATTAAAGCTGTCAAAAATCAAACACAAAGAAAGAATCCTCAAGGCAGCCAGGGAAAAGAAGATGGTAACCTACAAAGGAAAGCCCATTAGGTTATCATCAGATTTTTCAGCAGAAACTCCACAAGCAAGGAGGAAGTGGAACCAAATATTCAAACTATTGAAAGAGAGAAATTATGAGCCAAGAATAATATACCCAAAGATATCCTTTAGATATTAAGGAGGAATAAAGACCTTTCCACACATACAGAAGCTGAGGGAATTTTCTAATACACGACCTGCACTACAAGAAATACTAAAGGAAGCTATTCAACCACCATCAACAGAGACAATTTGTGGCAACCAAAACATAGAAAGGGGAAGAGTAAAGGCCTGAACCAGAACATGGGAATGGAGAAAGTAAGCATGCTGAAGAAAATGGAATACTCTAAATATCAAACTTTCTTTTACATAAACTTAATGGTAACCAGTCAAAAAAAAATCCAGAACTGTAATATATACTGTAATTAAAGAAGAAACAGAGGGAAAAATCATAGAATACCACCATACAGAAATAATAGACAACAACAAAAAGGCAAAGAAACAATGGAGACACAGTCTTACAAGAAAATTAAAGATAGAATGATAGGAAATCCTCACATATCAATAATCACCCTAAATGTAAATGGACTGAACTCACCAATAAAAAGACACAGAGTAGCAGATTGGATCAAAAAATTAAACCCAACTGTATGCTGTCTCCAAGAGACACATCTCAGCTACAAGGACAAGCACAGACTCAAAGTGAAAGGGTGGAAATTGACACTCCAAGCAAATGGTACCCAGAGAAAATCAGGTGTAGCCATACTGATATCAGATGAAACAGACTTCAGGGTGAAAAAGATAACAAGAGACAAAGATGGATATTCCATAATGGTAAAGGGGACTATACAACAAGAAGACATAACAGTCATCAATATTTATGCCCCCAATCAGGGAGCACTGAAATATACCAAGGAACTACTAACAGAACTAAAGGGAGAAATTGACCAAAACACAATTATACTAGGGGACCTAAATACATTATTGACAGCTATGGATAGATCATCCGAACAGAAAATAAATAATGAAATAGCAGCCCTGAGTGACACATTACAGGAAATGGACATAATTGACATTTATAGAGCACTTCATCCTAAAACATCAGACTACACATTTTTTCCTAGTGTACATGGAACATTCTCAAGGATAGACCATATATTAGGACATAAAACTAACCTCAGCAAACTTAAGAAGATTGAAATCATACCAAGCATATTTTCTGATCACAAGGCTTTGAAATTGGATATCAACTGCAAAAAGAAAGCAGGAAAAACCACAAATACATGGAGATTAAACATCATACTTTTAAAGAACGACCGGGTGAAGGAAGAAATTAGAGGAGAGATCAAAATATACATAGAAACAAATGAGAATGAAAATACATCCTACCAATATTTTTTTGGGATGCAGCGAAAGTAGTTTTAAGAGGGAAATTTATATCATTACAGGTCTATCTCAAGAAACAAGAAAAATCCCAAATAAATAACCTCATGTTACACCTTAAAGAACTAGAAAAAGAAGAACAAATGAAACCCAAGGTCAGTAGAAGAAAGGAAATAACAAAAATCAGAGCAGAAATAAATGAAATAGAGAACAAAAAGACAATAGAAAAATTTAATGTGACAAAGAACTGATTCTTTGAAAAGATTACAAAATGGACAAACCCTTGGCTAGGCTCACTAAGATAAAAAGAGAGAAGACACTAATTAACAAAATCAGAAATGAAAAAGGGGAAGTTATCACGGATGCCACAGAAACACAAAAGATCATCCAAGAATACTATGAAGGACTATATGCCTTCAAATTCAATAACCTAGAAGAAATGGACAAGTTCCTAGAAACATATAGCCTTCCTAGGCTGAACCATGAAGAACTGGAAAGTCTAAACAGACCGATCACCATTAATGAAATTGAATCAGTCATCCGAAACCTTCCCAAAAGCAAAAGTCCGGAACCAGATGGCTTCACTAGTGAATTCTACCAAAACTTCAAAGAGGATCTAATACCAATCCTGCTCAAACTCTTCCAAAAAATTGAACAAGAGACAGTACTCCCTAACTCATTTTATGAGGCCAACATTACCTTGATACCAAAACTTGGTAAGGACAACACAAAAAAAGAGAACTACAGACCAATATCTCTGATGAATACAGATGTAAAAATTCTAAACAAAATTCTAGCAAATCGAATGCAACAATGCATTAGAAATATTATTGATCCATGACCAAGTGGGGTTCATCCCAGGAGCACAAGGGTGGTTCAACATACGCAAATCCATCAATGTGATATATCACATAAACAAAATAAAGGACAAAAATCATATGATTATATCAATTGAAGCAGAAAAAGCATTTGACAAGATACAACATCCATTTATGATTAAAACACTTAATAAAATAGGTATACAAGGAAAATACCTTAACATAATAAGGGCCATATATGACAAACCCTCAGCTAATCTCATAATTAATGGAGAAAAACTGAAGCCCTTTGCTCTACGTTCAGGAACACGACAGGGCTGTCCCCATCACCTCTGCTTTTTAACATAGTGTTGGAAGTCCTCGCCAGAGCAATCAGGCAAGAGAAAGAATAAAAGGCATCCAAATTGGGGAGCAAGATGTGAAATTGTCACTCTTTGCAGATGACATGATGCTATATATAGAAAGCCCTAAAGACTCCACCAAAAAGCTATTAGAAACAATCAACGAATACAGTAAAGTTGTTGGCTACAAAATCAACGTACAAAAGTCCATTGCATTCCTATATACTAACAATTAAATCTCAGAAAAAGAAATTTTTAAAAACCAGTTCCTTTTGCAATTGCAGCAAAAAGAATAAAATACCTAGGACTAAATTTAACCAAGGATGTGAAAGATCTATATGCTGAAAATTACAAGACATTTTAAAAAGAAATTGAAGAAGACACAAAGAAATGGAAAGACATTCTGTGCTCATGGATTGGAAGAATCAACATAGTTAAAATGGCCATATTACCAAAACAATATACAGATTTAATGCAATCCCCATCAAAATACCAATGGCATTTTTAAAAGAAATAGAACAAAAAATCATCAGATTTATTTGGAACCACAAAAGTCCCCGAATAGCCAAAGAAGTCTTAAGAAAAAAGAACAATGCTGGAGGTATCACACTCCCTGACTTTAGCTTGTACTACAGGGCTACAATAATCAAAACAGCATGGTATTGGCAGAAAAATAGACACGTAGACCAATGGAATAGAATTGAGAATTCAGAAATAAAACCACATAAATATGGACAGATAATTTTTGACAAAGAAGCAAAAAACATACAATGGAGAAAAGACAGCCTTTTCAATAAATGGTGCTGGAAAGCCACGTGCAAAAGAATGAAACTGGACTGCTATCAGTCACCATGTACCAAAATTAATTCAAAATGGATCAAAGACTTAAGCATAAGACCTGAAGCAATAAACTGCATAGAAGAAAACATAGGTACTAAACTTATGGACCTCGGGTTCAAAGAGCGTTTTATGAATTTGACTCCTTAGGCAAGGGAAGTAAAGCTAAAATAAATGAATGGGACTGTATCAAACTTAAAAGCTTCTGCACAGCAAAAGAAACCATCAACAAAATAAAGAGGCAACCAACTGAATGGGAGAAGATTTTTGCAAACAGTGCCTCCAATAAGGGGCTAATATCCAAAATATGCAAGGAACTCATGCAACTCAACAACAAAAAAACAAACAACCCAATTGAAAAATGGGTAGAGGACCTGAAGGGACATTTCTCCAAAGAGGACATACAAATGGCAAATAGACATATGAAAAAATGCTCAACATCACTAATCATCAGATATGCAAATAAAAACCACAATGAGATATCACCTCATCCCAGTTAGAATGGCTATTATCAACAAGACAAATAGTAACAAGTGTTGGAGAGGCTGTGGAGAAAAATGAACCCTCATACACTGTTGGTGGGAATGCAGACTGGTGCAGCCGCTATGGAAGGCAGTGTGGAGGTTCCTCAAAAAATTACAAATAGAATTACCGTATGACCCAGCAATCCCTCTCCTGGGTATCTACCCAAAAAATCTGAAAACATTTATCCATAAAGACAAGTGTGCTCCAATGTTCATTGCAGCTTTATTTACGGTGGCCAAGACATGGAAACAACCAAAATGTCCTTCAATAGATGAATGGATAAAGAAGTTGTGGGATATATACACAATGGAATACTATTCGGCAGTAAGAAAAGATGAAATAGGACCATTTGTGACAAAATGGATGGATCTTGAGAATATACTGATAAGCGAAATAAGTCAGACAGAAAAAGCAGAGAACCATATGATTTCACTGATGTGTGGTACATAAACCAAAAACAACAAAAGAACAAGACAAACAATGAGAAACAAAAACTCATAGACACAGACAATAGTTTAGTGGGTACCAGAGGGTAGGGGGGGATGAGGGTAAAGGGGATCAAATACATGGTGATTGAAGAACTGACTCTGGGTGGTGAACACACAATGGGATTTATAGATGATGTAATACAGAATTGTACACCTGAAATCTATGTAACTTTATACTAACAATTGTCACTCCAGTTAACTTTAATTTTTTTTAAAAAAAGAGTACATTATGGAATAAGAAAAAAAATAATAATAATTGCAAAAACCGCAATTACTTTTGTACCAACCGAATATTTACTTTCCCCAGGGCACCACACTTTTTCCGTGGTCTCATTCTCTACTCTCTGATGTTCATTTCCAAATCGCTGTCTCCAGCTTAAACTTGTTCCTTCAGCTGCCACCTGGAGGTCACCCCAGATGTAACACGTCTCAAATTAAACTTTTCACCTTCCCCCTAAGCCAGCTTTTCTTCCATATTTGAGATCTCATTTAAAACCACCAACCTGCACCCAAGCTGGAAACCAAGGAACCATGCTATCTTCTCCTTTTCCTTACCCCTCATTTCCAATTTCTCTACAGGTTCCAGCTCTGTCACTGCCCTCAGCACCTCCTATAGCATATCTCAATGTTTCTGTGCTCCTTCGGGACGGTGACCTTCTTGAGGGCAAAGACTGTGGCTCATTCACTAGCACAGAATCTTACACACAATGGGCTTTCATAAGTGCACTTGCCAGATGAATAAGTGGTTGGGTTTGTCTGTGAACCAAACGCTGGCAATTGCAGCCTTAATTCTCATATTGACCCGGCTGAGGCATGTTTGTATCACCTGCATCTCTAAAACAGTTAGAAAATATTCCACTGTGAGGTTGGCAGAAAACACTTGGTATTTTGTTTTTAAAATCATGTGCAAAAGATCTGGACAACACACCAAACTAAATTTAAATGCCAATCTAATATGTGCCTTTCCTAAATGCTAAGATTTCCTGATGTAATGATTTTATATTTTTTTGTTTGTCTTATGAAAAATAAAAAAGGACAAATGTATTCAAATATCCGATTGGGACTCGAAATCTAGGAAGAAAAATATATTCTGTATGAGAAATACATTCATATCTGACAGGACACATGTCTTTTCCCAATTCCTCCTACTTAGTACTGCGACTGTGTGTAGCACTGAGTGTAGGAACCTTCTACTCCTAAGCTTAAATATGTGTGTTATGACTGAATATTGTCCCTCCAAAATCCATATGTTGAAATCCTAACCTTAGTCAGGAGATACAATTCTTAAGGAGGTGATCAAGTTAAAACGAGCTCTTTAGAGTGGGCCCTAATCCAATGTGACGGGTGTCCTTATAAGAGGAGGAAATTTGGACACGGAAGATAATGAGAAGGCACTGGGAAAGCCGTCTACAAGCCAAGGAGAGAGACTTCAGGGGGAACCAAAGCTGCCAACACCTTGATCTTGGCCTTCCAGCCTCCAGAACCGCGAGAGAATATATTTGTTATTTAAGCCACCCAGTCTGTGACATTTTGCGATGGCAGGCCCAGCTGACTAATACAGTCAGTGATGATTCCCCAAGTCCTACCGATCAAGTCCCAACCCCCGTGACATGGAGCTCCAGCCGAGTCCTATCTCCTGTGGCCCGCGTGTCCTGTGCTTCAGCCCTTATGGACCTGTCCCCAGTGTTCTCTGCCCCTGCCCTGCATGTAACAATGTCTCATGCCACAGAGCAGAGGGGTGTTGTACAGTCCCACAGCTCCCATCTCTGTAGCTCCCTGAACCTACAGGTGTTGCCTTGGTAACTCAGATGTGGCCCCCTCCCTCAACCTATTTTCTCCTCTCTGCTCAGCCCCTTTGAGTGTTTAGATCTGGCTCTGGCGTGGCTCCCGGTCACTGTCTTTGGGTCTCTTACCTTCATGCTCTGCAGATCACGGGACAGGTGTACCGCACACCCAGAATTCCAGCCCAGGATTGAGGCATTCCCTCCCTCTCAACTGAATGCCTTTGTCCACTTTACAACTTTTCAAAATTATACCATGTCTTCCAGGAAGCTTTCCAATTAGATGAGTTCTCTCTCCTCTCTGGCTTCTGAATCCCCCCAATACTTGGTAGAGGTCTCTTGTGACATACACAACCAGCCTTGGTTTATAGTTGACAATTAACTTGTCGTCAGCCTCTTCCCCTTCCAACTTAACTATAATATTTCTGTCTCCGGATATGGCATCTTGCATATAGCAGGAATTCAAAATAGTTCGTGAAATAAATGATATCAAATTAGCAGTAATTCTGACCTTGTATTTGGCGTTTATTCTTTGCCAATCTTCAGCAACGTCTTTTCTAAATTTAAAAGACACAGGATCTTTACCAAGGTGCACCTGCCTGGGGAGAAAAAAACCAACTTACAGAACCCATCAGAAAACGATAGTCAATTTCAGAATGGAGTTTCTTGCCCATACTCTATGACTGGAAAGGGATGCTGAGATATTGGAGGAGACATGATGGGGAAGAGCAGTTATAGAGACTCCAGCAACATAACTAAGATGAATAATGTGTTCCACAAAATTAAGCTTATTCTCTAGTGACACGTGCTGAAATATTTATGAATAAAAAAATCTGGATGCTCAACACCATCAGTCATTCAGGAAATGCAAATCAAACCACAGTACCATACCACTTCACACACTCTAGGATGGCTACTATGATAATGATGATTTAGATCATGATGGTGATAACCAAGGAAAATAACAGGGATTGCCAAGGATGTGGAGAAAATGGAACACTTCAACAGTTCTGAAGGGAATATGAAATGGTTCGGCCATGGTAGAAAACAGTTGGTGGCTCCACAAAAGGTTAAAGAATTACCACATGACCAAGCAATTCCACTCCTAGGCACCTGCCCAAGAGAACTGAAAAGATATGTTCATAAAAAAAAACTTGTCTATATATGTTCATAGCGACATTGTTCACAATCGCCAAAAAGTGGGAACCAACCAAATGTCCATCAACTAATAAATGGATAAACAAAATGTAGTATGTCCATACAGTGGAATATTATTCAGCCATAAAAAGGAATTAAGTCCTGATAGATGCTATGACACAGATGAGCCTTGAAAACATGTTAAGTAAAAGAAGCCAGTTACAAAAGGCCATATATTGTGTGATTCCATTTACATGAAAAGTTCCAGAATAGGCAAATCTATACAAATAGAAAGTAGATTAGTGTTTGACAGGGGCTGGGGGAGAGGGGAATGAATGGGATTGACTGCTAAATGGGTATGGGGTTTCTTTTTGGAGTGATGCAAATGTTCTGGAATTAAGTAAAGTTGATGGCTACACAACCCTGTGAATATACCCAAAACCTCTGTATTGTACACTTTAACATTATTAAAATGGTGAATTTGTATTTTGTGAATTTTATTGCACTTTAAAAAACTCTGGTATATAATATATATACTATCATGAAAACTATAGTTTTTTTTTAATTAAAGTTTATTGGAATGACAATTGTTAGTAAAGTTACATAGATTTCAGGTGTACAATTCTGTATTACATCATCTATAAATCACATTGTGTGTTCACCACCCAGAGTCAGTTCTCCTTCCATCATCATATATTTGATCCCCTTTACCCTTATCTACTACCTCCCTTACCCTCTGGTACCCACTAAACTATTGTCTGTGCCTATGAGTTTTTGTTTCTCATTTGTTTGTCTTGTTCTTCTGTTGTTTTTGGTTTATATACCACATCTCAGTGAAATCATATGGTTCTCTGCTTTTTCTGTCTGACTTATTTCACTTAGCATTATAATATCAAGATCCATCCATGTTGTCACATGTGGTCCTATTTCATCTTTTCTTACCACTGAATAGTATTCCATTGTGTATATATACCACAACTTCTTTATCTATTCATCTATCGAAGGACATTTTGTTTGTTTCCATGTCTTGGCCACTGTAAATAAAGCTGCAGTGAACATGGGAGCACACGTGTTTTTGTGGATAAATGTTTTCAGATTTTTTGGGTAGATACCCAGGAGAGGGATTGCTGGGTCATAGGGTAATTCTATTCGTAATTTTTTGAGGAACCTCCACACTGCCTTCCACAGCGGCGGCACCAGTCTGCATTCCCACCAACAGTGTATGAGGGTTCGTTTTTCTCCAACACTTGTTACTATTTGTCTTGTTGATAATAGCCATTCTAACTGGGGTGAGGTGATATCTCATTGTGGTTTTTATTTGCATATCTGATGATTAGTGATGTTGAGCATTTTTTCATATGTCTATTTGCCATTTGTATGTCCTCTGGAAAAATGTCTCTTCAGGTCCTCTGCCCATTTTTCAATTGAGTTATTTGTTTTTTTGTTGTTGAGTTGTATGAGTTCCTTGTATATTTTGGATATTAGCCCCTTAAATTAGCCCCTTATGTTTGCAAAAATCTTCTCCCATTCAGTTGGTTGCCTCTTTATTTTGTTGATGGTTTCTTTTGCTGTGCAGAAGCTTTTAAGTTTGATACAGTCCCATTCATTTATTTTAGCTTTTACTTCCCTTGCCTAAGGAGTCAAATTCATAAAACGCTCTTTGAACCCGAGGTCCATAAGTTTAGTACCTATGTTTTCTTCTATGCAGTTTATTGTGTCAGGTCTTATGCTTAAGTCTTTGATCCATTTTGAATTAATTTTGGTACATGGTGACTGATAGCAGTGCAGTTTCATTCTTTTGCATGTGGCTTTCCAATTCTTCCAGCACCATTTACTGAAGAGGCTGTCTTTTCTCCACTGTATGTTTTTTGCTTCTCTGTTAAAAATTATCTGTCCATATTTATGTGGTTTTATTTCTGAGTTCTCAATTCTATTCCATTGGTCTATGTGTCTATTTTTCTGCCAATACCATGCTGTTTTGATTATTGTTGCCTTGTATATACAGGCTAAAGTCAGGGAGTGTGATACCTCCAGCATTGTTCTTTTTTCTTAAGATTGCTTTGGCTATTCGGGGTCTTTAGTGGTTCCAAATAAATCTGATGATTTTTTGTTTTATTTCTTTACAAATATGCCATTGGGATTTTGATGGGGATTGCATTAAATCTGTATATTGCTTTGGGTAATATGGCCATTTTAACTATGTTGATTCTTCCAATCCATGAACACGGACGGAATGTCTTTTCCATTTCTTTGTGTCTTCTTCAATTTCTTTTAAAAATGTGTTGTAGTTTTCAGCATATAGGTCTTTCACATCCTTGGTTAAGTTTATTCCTAAGTATCTTATTTTTTTGCTGCAATTGCAAAAGGAATTGCTTTTTGTATTTCTTTTTTTGAGATTTCATTGTTAGTATATAGGAATGCAATGAACTTTTGTACGTTGATTTTGTAGCCGGCAACTTTTTTATTCGTTGATTGTTTCTAATAGTTTTTTGGTGGAGTCTTTTCTATGGTGGAGGTTTTCTATATATAGCATCTTGTCATCTGCAAAGAGTGACAATTTCACTTCTTCATTCCCAATTTGGATGCTTTTTATTTCTTTCTCTTGCCTGATGGCTTCGGCGAGGACTTTCAACACTATGTTGAAAAGCAGAGGTGATAGGGAACAGCCCTGTCGTGTTCCTGAACGTAGAACAAAGGGTCAGTTTTTCACCATTAATTGAGGTTAACTGAGGGTTTGTCATATATGGCCTTTATTATGTTAAGGTATTTTCCTTCTACACCTATTTTATTAAGTGTTTTAATCATAAATGGATGTTTTATCTTGTCAAATGCTTTTTATGCATCAATTGATATAATCATATGATTTTTGTCCTTTATTTTGTTTATGTGATGTATCACATTGATGGATTTGCGTGTGTTGAACCACCCTTGTGCTCCTGGGATGAACCCCATTTGGTTGTGATCAATAATATTTCTAATGCATTGTTGCATTCGATTTGCTAGAATTTTGTTTAGAATTTTTGCATCTGTACTCATCAGAGATATTGGTCTGTAGTTCTCTTTTTTTGTGTTGTCCTTACCAGGTTTTGGTATCAGGGTAATGTTGGCCTCATAAAATGAGTTAGGGAGTACTGTCTCTTGTTCAATTTTTTGGAAGAGTTTGAGCAGGATTGGTATTAGATCCTCTTTGAAGGTTTGGCAGAATTCACTAGTGAAGCCATCTCGTCCCCGACTTTTGCTTTTGGGAAGGTTTTGGATGACTGATTCAATTTCGTTACTGGTGATCGGTCTGTTTAGATTTTCCAGTTCTTCATGAGAACAGGAAAGGCTATATGTTTCTAGGAACTTGTCCATTTCTTCTAGGTTATTGAATTTGAAGGCATATAGTCCTTCATAGTATTCTTGGATGATCCTTTGTGTTTCTGTGGCATCCGTGATAACTTCCCCTTTTTCATTTCTGATTTTGTTTATTAGTGTCTTCTCTAATTTTATCTTAGTGAGCCTAGCCAAGGGTTTGTCAATTTTGTTAATCTTTTCAAAGAACCAGTTCTTTGTCACATTAAATTTTTTCTATTGTCTTTTTGTTCTCTATTTCGTTTATTTCTGCTCTGATTTTTGTTATTTCCTTTCTTCTACTGACCTTGGGTTTCATTTGTTCTTCTTTTTCTAGTTCTTTAAGGTGTAATATGAGGTTGTTTATTTGGGATTTTTCTTGTTTCTTGAGATAGGCCTGTAATGATATAAATTTCCCTCTTAAAACTGCTCTCGCTGCATCCCAAAAATTTTGGTAGGATGTATTTTCATCTCATTTGTTTCTATCTATCTTTTAACCTCTCCTCTAATTCCTTCTTTCACCTGGTCATTCTTTAAAAGTATGTTGTTTAATCTCCATGTATTTGTGGTTTTTCCTGCTTTCTTTTTGCATTTGATATCCAATTTCAAAGCCTTGTGATGAGAGAATATGCTTGGGATGATTTCAATCTTCGTAAATTTGCTGAGATTAGTTTTATGTCCCAATATATGGTCTATCCTTGAGAATGTTCCATGTACACTAGAAAAAAATGTATAGTCTGATGTTTTAGGATGAAGTGCTCTATAAATGTCAATTATGTCCATTTCCTGTAATGTGACACTTAGGGCTCTATTTCATTATTTATTTTCTGTTTGGATGATCTATCCATAGCTGTCAATAATGTATTTAGGTTCCCAAGTATAATTGTGTTTTGGTCAATTTCTCCCTTTAGTTCTGTTAGTAGTTGCTTGGTATGTTTCAGTGCTCCCTGATTGGGGGCATAAATATTGATGACTGTTATGTCTTCTTGTTGTATAGTCCCCTTTACCATTATGGAATATCCATCTTTGTCTCTTGTTACCTTTTTTACCCTAATGTCTGTTTCATCTGATATTAGTATAGCTACACCTGAATTTCTGAATACCATTTGCTTGGAGTGTCAATTTCCACCCTTTCACTTTGAATCTATGCTTTCCTTGTAGCTGAGATGTGTCTCTTGGAGACAGCATATGGTTGGGTTTAGTTTTTTGATCCAATCTGCTACTCTGTCTTTTTTATTGGTGAGTTCAGTCCATTTACATTTAGGGTGATTATTGATATGTGAGGATTTCCTATCATTCTATCTTTAATTTTCTTGTAAGTCTGTGTCTCCATTGTTTCTTTGCCTTTTTGTTGTTGTATATTATTTCTGTGTGGTGGTATTCTATGATGTTTCCCTCTGTTTCTTCTTTTATTACAGTATATATTTCAGTTCTGGATTTTTTTTGAGTGGTTACCATTAAGTTTATGCAAAAGAAAGTTTGATATTTAGAGTATTTCATTTTCTTCAGCATGCCTACTTTCTCCATTCCATACTTCTGTTCAGGCCTTTACTCTCCCCCTTTCTATGTTTTGGTTGCCACAAATTGTCCCTGTTGATGGTGGTCCAATAGCTTTCTTTAGTATTTCTTGTAGTGCAAGTCGTGTATTAGAAAATTCCCTCAGCTTCTGTATGTGTGGAAAGGTGTTTATTCCTCCTTCATATCTAATGGATATCTTTGCTGGGCATATTATTCTTGTCTCATAATTTCTCTCTTTCAATAGTTTGAATATTTGGTTCCACTCCCTCCTAGCTTGTAGAGTTTCTGCTGAGAAATCTGATGATAATCTAATGGGCTTTCCTTTGAAGGTTACCATCTTCTTTTCCCTGGCTGCCTTGAGGATTTTTTCTTTGTCTTTGATTTTTGACAGCTTTAATACAATGTGTCTTGGAGAAGGCCTGTTGGGGTTGAGGTAATTAGGTGTTCTATTTGCTCCTTGGATTCGATGATCCAATTCTTTCCACAAGTTTGGGAAGTTCTCATCGTATAAGTTCTCAAGTATATTTGCTTGAATATACTCTCTGTTCCCTTCTCTCTTTCTTCTCCTTCTAGTATGCCCATTATTCTTATATTGCTTTTTCTGATGGAGTCAGAAAGTTCATGTAGAGGTCTTTCATTTCTTTTAAGTCTCATGTCTCTTTCTTCTTCCTTCCATGTCATTTCTAGGTTTCTATCTTCAATGTCACTGATTCTTTCCTCCATCTGGTCAACTCTACTACCTCAGCTGGCTATTTCATTCTTAATTTCTCTATTGAGTTCTTAATCTCCAGAAATTCCATTTGGTTCTTTTTACAAATTTCAATCTCTTTTGTAAAACGTTCATGTTGTTCTCTGATTGTGTTTCTTAGGCTATTAAACTGCCTTTCTGAGTTTTCTTGCATCTCGTTGAGTTTTCTCAGAACAGCAATCTTGAATTCTCTGTCATTTAAGTCACATATTTCCATATCTATAAGTTCATTTTCTGGAGACTTTTCACTTTCTTTCTGAGCTGTCTTGTTGCCTTGGTTATTCATGGCAATTAATGATTTATTATTTCTCTTCCTAGATATCTATAGAAGGCGGTTCTGCAACAGGTTGATAGGAAGAGGTCTTTCTTTTGTTTTCCAGTACGTGTTTGTAGAATGTTTTATTTTCTCTCCGACTACAGCCCTTTTTTCTCTCTCACACTGTAGTGTTATGTTTTCTCTGCACTCTTCCAGCTTCTCACACAATGGGGTGATTCCCTGGAAGGCGGGCTTCTCCTCTGTTAACTGTTCACCTGGGTCATATGGCGCATCATCAGTGTGGGGATGCAGACAGCTTTTGAAGTTCCAAAGCTCTTCCTGTACCAGATTCAGAGCCCGTATGTTTCATCAGCTGTGTTTACTCCTGCAGGGATCCACCCAGATAGATGGGAACAGGGGCGGGTGAGTTGTGACAGGTGGCCCAGAGCAATGGCGGAGACCACCACCACAGCCGGTCCTGCTTCCACAGCTCCCTCCCTTTTGCCAGAACTAGTTGGGCTGCAAATCTGTGTCTCCGAACCACAGGTCTCAGAACTGCAAATATTCTGTTCTTTTGATCTGACAGTGCTACTGTTCCACTTCTAGCACTGGGCAGGTGGTGGTGGGGTGAGCTCTGGGAAGGTAGGAAGGGGGCGGCTAGTCTCAGTGCCTAAGGCTTCTGTTCTCTGCTTGGCAGTGAGGGCTTAAACCACCGTTTTCAGCCTTCTTCCCTCAGTCTTTTCTCAGAGGTCTCTGCCATGAGCATTAGGTTCAGCCGTGTTATATGCTGCCCCCTCAGCCCTGTGGGCCATAAGCAGAGCCCTAGCAGTCCAAGTTCTTCCCTCTCCCGCAGCTGCAGTAGTTCCAGGATGCAGCGAGCTCGGAGCACTGAGCTGGGTCTGCGTCCTGCGCCCGCGCAGCTCCATCTCTGCACTTCTCCCCTCTCTCCTCCCCAGTTCATGCAATTTGCCCACCTTTAGGTGAATTCAGTAGTGAGACTCTTCATGTTGCCTGTCTGCTGTGCAGGGAGTCCTTTGTGGAGTTATAGTTTTTCAATTTGTTGTAAATTCCAGGGGAGATTTCCAGAGGCTCGCCTCACGCTGCTATTCTGATGATGTCTCCTAACTATAGTTTTAAAAGGGATGGAGGGTGTCTAGAAAACTGTTTTAGATTAAAGGTGACTAAAGAGACATGAAAGCTAAATACAAATTGTATTTTTGGAGAGGAGGAATCCAGGGTCCAATCAAAGATCTTTGATTGGACCCTGGATTCCTCCTCTCCAAAAATAAAAAACCCAGGTATATAGGAAATTAATAGGACAACTGGGTAGATTTGCATATAGACCGATTATTATAATATTATTGTATCAATGTTAAATTTTTCAGAAGTGATTATGGCAATGTTGAAGAATGGCCTTGTTTTTAGGAGCTACATGCTAAAGTCTTTAGGAGTAAAGCTTCATGATGCCTGCAACTTACTTTAAAATGGTTCAGGAAAAAAGGTGTGTGTGTGCATGCGTGTGTGTGTGTGTGTGTGTACAAAGGGGAAGTATATGTGGCATAATATTAATAATTGGTGAACCTACGTCAAGTGTCTCTGACTGTTACTGGCAGGTTTAAAGTCTTTCAACAAAAAAATTGAAAGAAAATATTAAGTGACCAACACAACATTCAAAATTGAATTTAGGATGTGATTTCAAGTGTGTTACAAAGCATAGAAGGAAAGAAACACACCAGTGTTAACAGTGGTCAGTGCATCATAGTGATTATTTTTCCTTCCCTATACTTTATAAAAAATAGTTTTCAGGTTTTCTATCATGATAATGTGTCATTTTTTATAATAGGGAAAGAGTATTTTAAAAAAATGGTCTTCAGTTACTTGGCATACTTCTTATTCCACTGAGGACAGACCCTGCCTACAGACTTAAGCTGAAGCAAAAGGTTATTTTCATGAGAAACAAAGGCACCTGGCCCCACCCTGCCCCCCATGCAAGCAGGGTAGCAGGGTGCATGGATGTAGTGGTCTCTCAAAGACCCTTTCCAGGAGTCTCTTTTTTAGCTCAATTTAAGGGTTTCTAAAGTTTGCTTTAGCTGCATCTGTATATGTGGGTATGCCTGGTATGAGCTGGTAAAAAATTGTGAAAAGGGCTCCATTTTGATTGCAGGAGCACAAGGCAGAAGACTCACATCTGACTTTTAAAACCTTCATCAGTAGCCTCCACACCCAGCTTGCACTGCTGGGCTCCCCAGAAGACTTCTGGGGCATACAGCCCAGGGCGCAGAGGGCTCCTAGTAGGGTGAGATTTGGGGAACCTGGACAGTGAGGGGGTGCTGGCAGCAGCGGCCAGCAGGGAGTAGTGTCCCAGCTTCTCCCACAGTTCATTCTGGTTCTGTCTGGCCACTGTCTGGTCACGCTTAGGAAAGAGTATAGTTTGGTCACATTTATTCCTAATAGAAATTTCATTCTGAAATAGAGGGTCCAGTGGAAGGGAGAGAATAATCAAAAGTTTCAAAGAGCATGAAAAGTTATGACATTTCATTGTGTCTCATATAAAAAAGCCATTACCAAAAACCATGTCCTGTTACTTGATACAAATAATTGCTCAATAATTACCACTTCAGATGATTTTCAATCTCTTCACAAGTGTCCTGTCTGACTTTCTGTTCAAAGAGTGCTTCCTTCATCTGTCTTGTTTTTGAAATCTCATTGCCTTGGTCCAAAACTGAGGGCAGGAGCAAACAATGATTATACCAGTAATCAAATCAGATTCATTTGCCAAGAGAAAAACACATTTCTAATGGCAAAACTTAACAATGATTTGAGTTTTGCTGTTGTTGTTCATACATAACAAACACCACAAACAATTCTTTCATATTCTGCCCAGGTGCTGATTTATGGTGGATCAACTGGTTACCTTCTCTTAGCTTTTTTATCTTCAGTTTTCCTGGTTCTTGGTTTAAAACAGTTGCCACAGCAAATGGATTTGATAAATCTACCGGAAATCTCAAGTTCTGATATTCAATTTCCTGGAACCAAATCAGAAGGAAAAATTCACTATTTTGCTTCTTTCTCACTCCTCCCATCATGGCTGGCATGATGCTCACTTTACCTTAATTTTTGCAGGTTTTGACTTTGCTGGCAGTTGCTGAAAACGTATCCGTGTCATTGCCTTTTCTGAAGGAATGTCTACTTTCTTAGAAAGAGTATTTAACATTTTAAATTCTTCTAATCTATAGTTTAAGACAGATATTAAATTAGTATATAGTCCAACAACTCAAGGTTCCTATTTTTATCTTTCTGATAACACCATGATTTATAGCCCATTAATTAGTATATCTAAAATGAAAATCAATCAGTGTGCTAAAACAGTGGTCTACTAAAATAAATGTAATGTTAGTATACCAGAAAATAATGATTTATATCAAAATAACTCACCAATGGCTGTGTTCCCTTCCATTCTCAAAAAACGTAACAAGTGGAAAACACGACATGCCGAAAATCACTCGAATGGTCTAGCATAATTCATTTCTAGGCTGTTGGTTTTCAACAGCTAAGTTTAAATGTACTACATTTTAAAAAGTCTTCCATTGATTTATCTTTTTTTTTAAGTTTATTGGGGTGACAATTGTTAATAAAATTACATAGGTTTCAGGTGTACAATTCTGTATTATATCATCTATAAATACCATTGTGTGTTCACCACCCAGAGTCAGTTCTCCTTCCATCACCATATATTTGATCCCCCTTACCGTCGTTTCCCACCTCCCTCCCCCTTACCCTCTGGTAACCACTAAACTACTGTCTGTGTATATGAGTTTTTGTTTCTCATTTGTTTGCGTTGTTCTTTTGTTGTTTTTGGTTTATATACCACATATCAGAATGTGGTTCTCTGCTTTTTCTGTCTGACTTATTTCGCTTAGCATTATACTCTCAAGATCCATCCATGTTGTCACAAATGGTCTTATGGTCCTATTTCATCTTTTCTTATTGCCGAATAGTATTCCATTGTGCATATATACCACAACTTCTTTATCAATTTCATCTATCGAAGGACATTTTGGTTGTTTCCATGTCTTGGCCACTGTAAACAAAGCTGCAGTGAACATTGGAGCACACGTGTCTTTATGGATAAATGTTTTCAGATTTTTTGGGTAGATACCCAGGAGAGAGATTGCTGGGTCATAGGGTAATTCTAGTCGTAATTTTTTGAGGAACCTCCACACTGCCTTCCACAGCGGCTGCACCAGTCTGCATTCCCACCAACAGTGTATGAGGGTTCCTTTTTCTCCACAGCCTCTCCAACACTTGTTACTATTTGTCTTGTTGATGATAGCCATTCTTACTGGGGTGAGGTGATATCTCATTGTGGTTTCTATTTGCCTTTCTCTGATGATTAGTGATGTTGAGCATTTTTTCATATGTCTATTTGCCATTTGTATGCCCTCTTTGGAGAAATGTCTCTTCAGGTCCTCTACCCATTTTTCAATTGGGTTGTTTGTTTTGTTGTTGAGTTGCATGAGTTCCTTGTATATTTTGGATATTAGCCCCTTATTGGAGGCACTGTTTGCAAAAATCTTCTCCCATTCAGTTGGTTGCCTCTGTATTTTGTTGATGGTTTCTTTTGCTGTGCAGAAGCTTTTAAGTTTGATACAGCCCCATTCATTTATTTTAGCTTTTACTTCCCTTGCCTAAGGAGTCAAATTCATAAAACGCTCTTTGAACCCGAGGTCCATAAGTTTAGTACCTATGTTTTCTTCTATGCAGTTTATTGCTTCAGGTCTTATGCTTAAGTCTTTGATCCATTTTGAATTAATTCTGGTACATGGTGACTGATAGCAGTCCAGTTTCATTCTTTTGCACGTGGCTTTCCAATTCTTCCAGCACCATTTACTGAAGAGGCTGTCTTTTCTCCATTGTATGTTTTTGCTTCTTTTTCAAAAATTATCTGTCCGTATTTATGTGGTTTTATTTCTGAGTTCTCAATTCTATTCCATTGGTCCATGTGTCTGTTTTTCTGCCAATACCATGCTGTTTTGATTATTGTAGCCCTGTAGTACAAGCTAAAGTCAGGGAGTGTGATACCTCCAGCATTGTTCTTTTTTCTTAAGACTGCTTTGGCTATTCGGGGTCTTTTGTGGCTCCAAACAAATCTGATGATTTTTTGTTCTATTTCTTTAAAAAATGCCATTGGGATTTTGATGGGAATTGCATTAAATCTGTATATTGCTTTGGGTAATATGGCCTTTTAACTATGTTGATTCTTCCAATCCTTGAGCACGGAATGTCTTTCCATTTCTTTGTGTCTTCTTCAATTTCTTTTAAAAATGTCTTATAGTTTTCAGCATATAGGTCTTTCACATCCTTGGTTAAGTTTATTCCTAGGTATTTTATTATTTTTGTTGCAATTGCAAAAGGAATTTTTTGTATTTCTTTTTCTGAGATTTCATTATTAGTATATAGGAATGCAATGGACTTTTGTACATAATTGATTTATCTTCCAAGTAAAAAAAAAAAATGATTAGGGGAACTTACTCTGGGTGGTGAACACACAATGGGATTTATAGATGATGTAATACAGAATTGTACACCTGAAATCTATGTAATTTCACTAACAATTGTCACCCCAATAAATTTTTTTTAAAAAAAGGAAGAAAGGAAAGAAAGAAAATAGATGCAAGAAATCTGATTGCTAGTGTCGGCAACAAAAATGAAGGGGTCGAATAAAGAGATAAACGAAAGAGTTACACGTGGAATTTGGCTATGCCAGTTCAGGACATGAATAAGTCCATCACACATCAATTCTGAAACAAAAAAAGCAACCTGTGAAACATTCAGAGAACACTGGAGCCAGAAGAATTTTTCTTTCTTCGTGGTGGAATTCATTTGTTATAGGGCTATTTGCAGTCTGAGGAGACATAGCCCTTGAAAACATCTAGAGTGTGCTAAATGCGATATTAAACTCCAGTTGGGAAACCAAAACATAATAATTTAGAAATGGTATGTGTCTGCATTTGTATGGTGCTTCTCCCATACAATGCTCTTTTGAAGTTAAGAACATGTCTATGGAAGGATATAGAAGTAAAAATCCCACTCACGTGATGTCTGTAAGAAAGCTATTTACATATTGCAGCACTTGACATGAGATTGCAAACAGCATTGTGCTCAGCCAGTTATCTGACACCAGAAAAATTCACACTGTGTTCTACTTCTATCCAGCTCTACCTGTTCATTGCCTGGGTAACTTCCTTTCTATTGTGGCTTCCGGTTCAGAAGGTTACAATAATATCCTATAGTTGATTTAGGCTGCTTTGAATTTTTAGGAAGAAAATCATGATATGAATATGTAATAAATCATAAAGTTAGTTCATTTTTTGATATAAGGTTGTTACTTCACTTTTAATATGCCTGATGAGTTAATAAGCAATGACTGCTACAAACATGTGTGATGTGTATCTATGCGAGATGAAAAGAGGAAAATCACTGTAATTCTTTACATTTTCAAAATATTTATAAGGATTTTCCAAGATTTTATGTTATTTATACTGTGACAAATTTTCTTTTTAACTTTTATAAAAAATCAAACATATTAGAAAAAAACCTTATGTTAACTAGAACGTTTGGGATATAAAATATAAGCTCACATTCAAATGGAAATAGAAGTTGAGAAAAAATTTGTTATGAAGTAAAACTTAATCCCATTTCACATCTTTACTCTGACTTGAACGCTGATGGGGCTTTAAACAACCCCCCCTGTGGCATATGACCCTTGCTGCCTTATTTTGAAATCACTTGTTATACATGATGTATTTCGGCTCCTCTGTTGTGGGTAACTTCAGGGTGTGGACCATTTCCTATGGGTCTTCCCAATGGACACGGCACAGAGCAGGCTATCGATTAATTATAATGTGATACTGAAACTTTGAAAAGACTTATGTTGTTCTGGCCTTATGATTTAAATTTTTGAGTAAACCATCATACATACATATGGTCAAAAATTCAAACAGCACACCAGTAGTCATCAGTGAAAGAAAGTATGCCCCGCCCCCAAGCCCCTTTTTCTCAGTCGACTCTTCCCCTTTTGGCAGAAGCAACTACTGCTACAAGCATTAGAGATATCCTAGGCATTACCATTATATGTTAAAGTGTATTTTAAGTAAGTTTTTGATGGCATTCTGTTACAAGAAAGAAAAACAGAATGGAAAGAAGACCTGACTTTTTTTTTTTTTAAAGTTTTAAGAATAAACTAAGACATTCCCAAACTGCCATACTTTAAAGCCATGTTAGGGTAGCATGTTCCGGTGAACACACTTTCGTAGGGTTGAGAATTGAACTGTGAAATCCATAGCTGCATTTTTATCTGTGCCGTCCCATACTGCAAGGGTGCAAACGTCACAGTCACATCCATCTTCCCATTCGCTGGAATTATTCCTAAGAGGAAAGAAGTAAGAAAACATGATACAGGTGGTCCAGTGGCTCAGGTGGTTGGAGCGCTGTGCTCCTAACGCCAAGTTTGATTCCCACATGGGCCAGTGAGCTGCGACCTCTCCAGCTAAGATTGTGAACAATGGCTTAACCTGGGCTGCCATGCGTGAGCAGCCAGCAGCAGCTGTAAGCCAGTGGCCCACTACCTCAGGTGACCGACTACCTCAACCGGGTGGAGCGCAAGGCTCATAATATCAACATGGGCCAGGGAGCTGTGTCCTATACAACTAGACTCAACTAAACGGAGAACAACGGCTTGGATCGGAGTTGGGGAGGGCAGGGGCGGTGCGGGGAGGAAAAAGAGAAAAAGAAAAAAAAAAGAAAGCATGATACTTTCCCTTCTGCAAAGTCGAGTGAAAGAGGCTCTCTCTTACACGCACACACATACTCTTCACCAGATAAGGACAAGTATTTCTATTCTCTCTCTCTCTTTTTTTTTTAATTCAAGTTTATTGGGGTGACAATTGTTAGTAAAGTTACATAGATTTCAGGTGTACAGTTCTGTATTACATCATCTATAAATCCCATTGTGTGTTTACCACCCAGAGTCAGTGCTCCTTCCATCACCATATATTTGATCCCCTTTACCCTCACCTCCCACCCCCCACCCCCCTTACCCTCTGGTAACCACTAAACCATTGTCTGTGTCTATGAGTTTTTGTTTCTCATTAGTTTGTCTTGTTCTTTTGTTGTTTTCGGTTCATATACCACACATCAGTGAAATCATATGGTTCTCTGCTTTTACTGTCTGACTTATTTCACTTAGTATTATAATCTCAAGATCCATCCATGTTGTCACAAATGGTCCTATTTCATCTTTTCTTACTGCCGAATAGTATTCCATTGTCTCTATATACCACAACTTCTTTATCCATTCATTTATCGAAGGACATTCTGGTTGTTTCCATGTGTTGCCCACCATAAATAAAGCTGCAATGAACACTGGAGCACACTTGTTTTTATGTATATAAATGTTTTCAGATTTTTTGGGTAGATACCCAGGAGAGGGATTGCTGGGTCATAGGGTAATTCTATTCGTAATTTTTTGAGGAACCTCCACACTGCCTTCCATAGCGGCTGCACCAGTCTGCATTCCCACCAACAGTGTATGAGGGTTCCTTTTTCTCCACAGCCTCTCCAACACTTGCTACTATTTGTCTTGATGATGGCCATTCTGACTAGGGTGAGGTGGTATCTCATTGTGGTTTTTATTTGCATTTCTCTGATGATTAGTGATGTTGACCATTTTTTCATATGTCTATTTGCCATTTGTATGTCCTCTGGAAAAATGTCTCTTCAGGTCCCCTGCCCATTTTTCAATTGAGTTGTTTGTTTTTTTGTTGTTGAGTTGCATGAGTTCCTTGTATATTTTGGATATTAGCCCCTTATTGGAGGCACTGTTTGCAAAAATCTTCTCCCATTCAGTTGGTTGCCTCTTTATTTTGTCGATGGTTTCTTTTGCTGTGTAGAAGCTTTTAAGTTTCATATAGTCCCATTCATTTATTTTAGCTTTTACTTCCCTTGCCTTGGAGTCAAATTCATAAAATGCTCTTTGAACCCAAGGTCCGTAAGTTTAGTACCTATGTTTTCTTCTACGCAGTTTATTGTTTCAGGTCTTATGCTTAAGTCTTTGATCCATTTTGAATTAATTTTGGTACGTGGTGACAGATAGCAGTCCAGTTTCATTCTTTTGCACGTGGCTTTCCAGTACCATTTATTGAAGAGGCTGTCTTTTCTCCATTGTATGTTTTTTGCTTCTTTGTCAAAAATTATCTGTCCATATTTATGTGGTTTTATTTCTGGGTTCTCAATTCTATTTCATTGGTCTATGTGTCTGTTTTTCTGCCAATACCGTTCTGTTTTGATTATTGTAGCCCTGTAGTACAAGCTAAAGTCAGGGAATGTGATACCTCCAGCATTGTTCTTTTTTATTAGGATTGCTTTGGCTATTCAGGGTGTTTTGTGGTTCCAAACAAATCTGATGATTTTTTGTTCTATTTCTTTAAAAAATGCCATTGGGATTTTGATGGGGATTGCATTAAATCTGTATATTGCTTTGGGTAATATGGCCATTTTAACCATGTTGATTCTTCCAATCCATGAGCACGGAATGTCTTTCCATTCCTTTGTGTCTTCTTCAATTTCTTTTTATTTCTATTCTCTTTATGCAGTCTTTTCATTAAACACACATGAGTCAACTTCTGCCTGTTTACACTGATATTATTTACCAACTACTGAATTAATCCTTTATAATAATTATTTATGTGTCAGTTACATAAGTGCATACACATCAGTCGGCTTTCGTGGGTCCGAGATCATTCCCAGAACTACAACCTTTACACTAATGACCGGAGGTCAATGTCAATGGTGTGAGCAATGGGGAACAGCGAGGGACACACATGAAAGTTTCTGTTCAAATAATTCAGTTCCCTACATTTTTGTGTAACTCGATTCTTTTCTTTCAAATCTTCAGGATGGACTACTGTGCTCTTCAAAGTCCAATATTCCACCATGCCTTATTCCTGCCTTGTATCTCTGGTGCCATCGGGGCTGGAACACAGTAAGTGCTCAACAAACGGGGAAAGGAAAATAAAAGGGAGAAAGGAAGGGAGGGGGAGACGGCGGGAGGATCAATGTCCTAAGTGTGAGAAAGGCTAATGTTCTGACTTCCGAAGGCTCTCTGCTTTGCTTTCTAGATGATTCCTTATGCCCCTGTGCATCTGATCCTTCCTCTCTCTGCAGAGGCCTTGCACATTCTCCATGCATAGGAACTGAAACTCCTCTAAACTTCTGTCAGCCCTACAGTACTCATCTAGTGTTTGAATTGTTGCCTTTCAAAGTTTATAAGTTCCGACCTAGACTGCAAGTCCATTAGGCAGACAACAGGCCCCCAAATTCTTTTATCTTCCTGGATACCTAGCACAGTGCTTCAGAAATAGGCATATGTCCATTTCCTGAGGGCAGAAATCAAAAATCTCTACATAAAAAAATAAAAAAAAATCTCTAAATAGTATTCCCTAGTGACCTGAGACACTTCCACAGGGAAGAGTGAAGCAGAAGCCCTCCATTCTATGGATCAACCTAAGATCAGCTGAATAGAAATGCCTCGATGCCCTGGAGTTCAATACCTGGACCACCCACTTGGTCAGAAAATACACCCATTTAATCTGCAATTCACTGGGACATTCACTAAGAACATTCTATTGCTTCTGCTCCAGCTCATTAACTTAAAAAAATAAGAACAAGCTCTGGAGCAAGGATTAATGTTTGCCTTGACCTGGCTGATTTATTTTTAAGTGCTCCCAGCACAGACCTAATACATAAAGCACACAGGAGCTGTAGCCCAGGCAACTGGAGTACGCTTCTTTTTCCATTAACAGGGATACCAGTTAACACAGCTCTGTTAACGGAACTTGGCCACAGCTGATTGTCAAACGTTAACATCTATAAATGGTGTGCCAAGCAGGCATAGCTTACTGCTTGGAAAAAATTAATGGTGGGAGAAATTAGAGTATGTTTCATGTTGAAAAGTGGGAAGAGCATCCAAAAATTTACTACTGCCTTAAAAACAAAACAAAACAAAACAAAACAAAGCATGATTTTATGGCTTCAGTTCAATTTCATCTGAGGCCAATTTCAGATGTGGCATAACCAGGGATATGGTTAAATCACAGGGCAGGGAGGATTCTGAGGCAGAGAAAGAAGAAAGAACAAAACTTAGAAATCAACTAAAGACTAAGAAAACCCCAGTTTATCAATAAAATGAGTATTATAAAGAAAATGTAACAAAACTAAAAAACACATAATCATAAATGAACTCACCAGAAAATACCACTATATCTTTGCCTTGATTACAATTATGTACAATGTGCATAAATATGGGCTGTTACTAAAAGGAAATGGAAATATAAAAGTACATTATTGGTTAAGGAATAAGGCCAGGATGGGGAAAATTTTTTTTAATTTCTTTTCTTAGAGGTCCATACAGTGTTACTACAATGTGGTTATAATTTTTTAATAGCATTTTCTTTAAAAATCTCAGAAAGTACAGATGATTTTCCAACATGCTTAAAGTGTAAGTATTGGTCTTTTTAAAAAATTATTTTTTCTTCAGTTACAATTGACATTCAATGTTGTTTTATATTACTTTCATGTGTACAGCATAGTTGTTAGACATCTATGTTCATCAGGGATATTGGCCTATAATTTTCTTTTTTTTGTAATGTCTTTGTCTGGTTTTGGAATCAGAGTAATAACGGTGTTGAATTTACTGGACTAGTTTAAAAAAGAAAGGTGTTAATTCTTCTTTGAATGTTTGGTAAAATTCACTGTGAAGCGATCTGATGCAGGACTTTTATTTGTTGGGAGTGTTTTGGTTACTGATTCAATTTCATTAGTAGTAATTAATTGCTTCAGATTTTGTTTCTTCTTGATTCAGTCTTGGAAGATTGTATGTTTCTAGGAATTTGCCCATTTCTTCCAGATTGTCCAATTTGGTGGTATATAATTGTTCATAAGATTTTGTATTTCTCATCATCCTTTCTATTTCTGTGGTGTCAGTTGTCACTTCTCCTCTTTCATTTCTGATTTTATTTATTTGAATCCTCTCTCTTTTTTCTTGATGAATCTGGTTAAAGATTTATCAATTTTGTTTATCTTTTCAAAGAATCAGCTCTTGGTTTCATTGATCTTTTGTATTGTTTTTTTAGATTCTGTTTCATTTATTTCCACTCTGATCTTTATTATTTCCTTCCTTCTACTAACTTTGTGCTTTGTTTGATGTTCTTTTTCTAGTTCCTTTAAGTTAAGGTTAAATTGTTTATTTGATATTTTTCTTGTTTCTTGAGATAGGCCTTTGTTGCTATGAATTTCCCTCTTAGGACTGCTTTCACTGTGTCCCGTAGATGTGGGGTCATTGTGTTTTCATTTTCATTTGTCTCAAGGTATTTTTTTATTTCTTCCCTGATCTCATTGCTAACCCATTCATTGTTTAGTAACATGTTATTTAGCCTCCATGTGTTGTGTGTTTATCAGGTTTTTCTTGTAATTGATTTCTTGTTTCATACCAGTGTGGGCAGAGAAGACACTTGATATAGTAAATTTATTGAGACTTGTGTTGTGACCTAACGCATGGTCTATCTTGGAAAATGGTTCCATGTGCACTTGAAAAGAATGTATATTCTGTTGCTCTGGGGTAAAATGTTCTAAAAATGTCAATTAAATCCATCTGTTCTAGTGTGTCATGTAAGGCCACTGTTTCCTTGTTGATTTTCTGTCAGGAAAATCTGTCCATTGATGTCAATGGGGTGTTAAAGTCCCCTACTATAACTGTATTACTGTCGATTTCTCCCCTTATGTCAGTCAATATTTACTTTATATATTTAGGTACTCTTAAGTTGGATGCATAAATGTTTACAGGATTTTATCCTCTTGTTAGATTGATCCCTTTATCATTACGTAATGTTCCTCTTGTGTCTTATTATAGCCATTGTTTTAAAGTCTATTTTATCTGATATAAATATTGCTACTACAGATTTTTTCATTTCCATTTTCATGAAATATCTTTTTCCATCCCTTTACTTTCGGTCTGTGTGTATCTTTTGATCTGAAGTGGGTCTCTTGTATACAACATATGTATGGGTCTTGTTTTCTTATCCATTCAGCTACCCTATGTCTTTTTTTTTTTTAAGATTTTATTGGGGAAGGGGAACAAGATTTTATTGGGGAACAGTGTGTACTTCCAGGACTTTTTTCCAAGTCAAGTTGTTGTCCTTTCAATCTTAGTTGTGGAGGGTGTCATTCAGCTTCAAGTTGTTGTCCTTTCAGTCTTAGCTGTGGAGGGCACAGCTCATCTCCAGGTCCAGTTGCCGTTGCTAGTTGCAGGGGCGCAGCCCACTATCCCTTGTGGGAGTCGAACCAGCAACCTTGTGGTTGAGAGGATGTGCTCCAACAAACTGAGCCATCTGGGAGCTCAGTGGCAGCTCAGCTCAAGATGCCATGTTCAATCTTAGTTGCAGGGGGCGGAGCCCACCATTGCTTGTGGGACTCGAGGAATTGAACTGGCAACCTTTTGGTTGAGAGCCCACTGGCCCATGTGGGAATTGAACCGGCAGCCTTCGGAGTCAAGAGCATGGAGCTCTAATTGCCTGAGCCACTGGGCCAGCCCCTACCCTATGTCTTTTGATTGGAGCATTTAATCCATTTACATTTAAAGTGATTATTGATAGGTACATAATTAGTGCTTTTTTTCCTTCTTTTCTCTTTTTGCTGTTCTGATTGGGTGTTTTCTGCTACTTTGTCTTCCAAATCACTGATATGATCTTCTGCTTCATCTAGTCTGGTGATTCCTTTTAGTGCATTATTCATTTCAGTTATTATATTCTTCATTTCTGATTGGTTCTTTTTTATGATTTCTATATCCTTTTTTATGCTTACTGTCCCTTTGTGGAAGTTCTCACTGAGTTCTTCTATTCTTCCTCTAAGTTCCTTGAGCATCCTTATAACCATTATTTTGAACTCTGTATCTGGTAGTTTGCTTGCCTCATTTCATTTAGTTCTTTTTCCAAAGTCTTCTGTTCTTTCATTTGGGTCATATTTCTTGGTTTCCTCATTTTGGCTGCCTCTCTCTGTTTGTTTCTATGTATTAGGTGGGGCTGCTATGTCTCCCAGTCTTGCTGGGTCTCCTTATGTAGTAGGTTTCCTGTGGGGCCCAGTGGCACAGTCTCCCTGGTCACCTGTGCAGGGTGCTCCAGGAGTGTCCCCTGTGTGGGTTGTGTGTGCTCTCCTGTTGTAGTTGAGCCTTGATTGCTACTGGCATATAAGTGGGTGGTGTTGACCCTTAGACTGACTAGCTGTGGGGTTTGGCCACATCCGCAGCTTATGGGCTACTGTGTGGGGGTCTTGCCCTGCAGAGTGGGCTTTGCTCCAGTGGGCTCCAGTGCCTGCTGAGACTGCCCTTTGGGTGTGCCACTTTTGGGGCTAATTGGGTGGTGCTCTGCTGTGGTCTGAAGCCAACTTCCAAGTATGTTGGTTCTGGGGCTTTTTGGGAGGGGCTCTGATGCAGGCTCCGGTCAGCCACTGCCTGTGGCCAGCCAGGAACTACCTGATAGGTAGATAAGCAATACAGTTGGTTGCTCCCTGTGCTGAACCTGGAGACGCCTGGGGAGAGGCCACGCTTTGAACCAAGGATGGCTGCCACTAGTACCAGCTTTGGGGTAGCTCCACAAAAAGTCAATGCCAACCCACTGGGACAATTGCAGGCCACCATTGCTGCCCAGGGTGTGTGGACAAGGAAAGGTTCCAGAGACCACATAGACCCTGACTCACATCCTTGTCTGGCCTCCCACGGACTCTGTTATTTGGTTTGGTTACTTTACCCGAGGCTCAGTTTTCTCATCTATAAAATGGGATGAAGAGAAAATAATGTACGTGGTTTGGGATAATGCTTGGCACATAGCATGTGTCCTTCCCTATGTTTGTGCCAAATAAAACAAGTTGTAATTTATTGTGTATGAGATTATCATTAAAGTGTCAGTAAGAGAAAGTATTTCTTGGAAAAACTTACACTTGACCCATTTGAGTTTTTATAAAGGAAGCAGCAATTGCCTCACAATGCCACGCCACTGGGATGCGCTGCCCAAAGCACTAGGTCTTGCCTTTGGCTCCATAAAAGTGGTAAATTCAGGCAAATCTATAGGTCAGAAGGCAAGGACTGGGCTGCCTCTGGAAAGGCCTACTTTAAAATTTAGGACAGAAGACTTTCTGTGAAAGGGTGAAAATAGGAGCCCTGAGGCTTTTGGTGACCAGTTCATTTCTGAATTTCCTGGGAAGAACCAACCCTTGCTTAGCCATAGCTGATGAAGACACACATGGTGCAGATACAGTTAATAGTCCCCAGTCCTTATTTTAATTTGTAATTCCCTTCTCCCTCCAGTAAGCTTTTGTGACTGAAATTAGAAATAAGTAGTAAAATGAAGTCTTTTGGAATTTTCCTTTTCCTCCCTGTCCATCAAATACTCAAAATGCAAACATTAGAGCAGGATGAGAACAGCCTGGGGCCTCTACGTACACCAATGGAAAGTTGAGGAAAAGTAGTCTGAGTAGAAGGATGCTGGGAAAAACTAAGCCAGGTCAGCAGTTCACTGTCAATAACAAGCCCTATAACTTGGTGGCCAGGAGCAAGGACCGTAGCACACATGTATTGCATGCCTACAGTACTGGGTACTGTGCCCAGCACCACAAACACAGCTCCTCAGAGGGCAGAGTGACCGTACAGAAATGCTCATTGCTGGACTCAAGGCGCTGCCTGAAGTGTAGCACACAGCCCTTGCAGCCACCCATTGCTCAAACGAAAACCAAAAGCCACCTCCTGATCCCACCAGCCTGGCCAACCCTTCAGCAAGGCCTGTCCACTCCACCATCCACTATCACCATCTGCATGGCCAGCACCCATCCAGGCCAACCTCAGCTTCCTCCCAAATGGGGTTGGTTGTCTGCTTCTCCCTTGTGCTACTCCAATCCACTCTCCCCTCAGGACCCTAAGAGACCTTTTAAAACATAAATGAGGTCATTTCACTCCCTTGCTTAGAAACCTCCAATGGACTTGCACCTGGCTCAGAGCCAACCCCTGACTCCTACCCTACTCAAGTCCCCATTGGCCTCTCCAACTTGGTCTCACAGTCTCCTCCCTTTCTTCACACCTTCCAGAAATGCTGGTTTTCCATATTTCCCTCAAACATGACCATGCCAAGGCTGTTCCAACGTTACAGCCTTTGCACTGATAGCTTCCTCTGCTTGACATCCTCTTCCCCAGCTCTAACCAGGTCTGGCACCTCTTTATCCATCAGGTCTGACCACTCAATCTAAAGCCATCATCTGTTCACATCGTCATGTTGTTTTTCTTCAAAATCGTTTCTACTCTGGGCAATGGCCTTCTTTGCGTGCTTGTCTCTCTCGCCCAACTAGAATGTCAGCCCCATTAGAATGGGGGGTGTATCTGTCTTGTTCCCTGTGGCACCCCAGTACCTATCACAGTTCCTGATGTACAGCAGGTGCCGAGTATTTAGTTCTACAATGAATGCATAGATAAATAATATGGGACCCCAGGGGAAGATGCAAACCTTGCAGAAAAGAACCCAGCAGTAATTCTGGTGAAAGATGATGAAATAAAGCTTTTTAACTTGACTAGCCTCCAAAAAACAAGAAAAAAAAAAACCACACACATATCAAATGAAAGAGAGGAAAACTCTCCTATTGAACAAGAGAAATGACTGTAACCACAATGCATAGATAAGCAGCATGCCTACCAAATACTGTAAACTGAGGCATGGAGCATGCTGAGAGCCAGGAGCATAATAGATTTCCCCTAAAGTAAGAGTCACAGATGTGAAAAACATATCCAACTACTCTGATTAAAGTGACAAAATGTGGGAGTGTGGCTGGGCCCTGGAGAAGTGGAGATCATGACAGAAGGGACCCAACCTCAACATCATAGACTAGCAGGGAGGGGAGCCGATGAAGCAACTATGGTGCCATGCCATTTCTCTCATCTTAGACCCAGGGCCTACTTCAGAAGGTGACTAGAGGTGACATGGTAAGATAGAAGGGAGCCAGTGACCACAGAATGGCAGCACACAGAACAGATGACAAAGTGACTCTCCTATGACTCACCCAGCCCTTGTGAGCACAGGACTGTGATGGGAGATATTCCCCCAGTGTGCTTGAGCTCACAGAGTGTGATGCCAGTTTTGCTGAATTCCAATCCCAGCTCTGCCCTTGGACAACTAACCTAAACACTCTATGCCTCAGATTCCTCATCTGTAAAGTGGACACACTAATAGAATCTACTCATAAGAGTTGATGGGAGTATTAAATGAATTATACATTCAGAGTGGCTCTGGCACATAATAAGCACTATGTAAACATTGGTTATTATTATTTTTATCATCGTCATCAGCCCTTCTCCTACATTATTCTTCTGCTGGTAGCAGGCCCTATTCAAAGTTGAGTAAAATGCTGAGTAAAACCAACATAGGTACTATGCATGAAAACTGCAAATTTAAAAATTAATGCATTTTGAAGGAAGAAAGGAATATAAATAAAATCAGGTGAAGAACGCACATCATAGGAGGGTGCCCTCAGAACACAGGTGAATCACCAGAGTCTTAAACAAATTACAAACATCATGACCTTGTCACAGGAAGTATTGCCAGAATTCAAGGAAGCAATATTAGAACACACTAGAAGGAGATGAAGAGAGAGTTGGTGGAGCTCAGGAAACAAATGAAAAAAAAAAAACAAAAACAGGAACGGCCACTGAGATAGAAACTGCATCAGAAGGAACACCACCACCACCACCACCACACATACACACACACACACACACACACACACACACACACACACACTGAAAACACAGAAACATGACAGATAGAAAGGAGGAATCCATGCACCATGAAATTATTTTAAAGAAGATAACAGATACTGAGGAAAAAAGATAACCAACATACACACATAGTTAATACTCCTGAGGAAGAGAACACAGCAAATAGAAGATTAAAATATTCAAAGTTTTAATAGTTGAAAAATTTTTCTAAAATAACGGAAGTCATTTTTCTCCAGATTGAAAGGACATGCCATGTTCTAGGTGAAAAAATAATACAGAACAACACCAATATATGTCCTAATAAATTACTTAACCTCAAGACTGGAAAAAAAAAAAAGAATTCTAAGGTCATCCAGAATTCACTTGAATGGGGAAAGATTCAGACCACCTTCAAAATTCCTACCAAATTCAAAAAGGACAATCAAGCAATGTCTACAAAATTCTGAGGTGAACAAAATTGTAAATCAAGACTTTTATACCCAGTCAAATTGTCCTTCAAGACTACAGGCAGCAGAGAGACATTCTCAAATACACAAGCACTCAAGGTATGCAGTCCCCAGGAACCTTTGGTTAACAAGCCACTAGATGACACAATTTAGACACCAGAAAAAGAACTGAAATTAAAAAATGGAGCAAACAATGGAGGTGAAACACTAGTTCCATTTAAATAGAAACTAAGTAACTGGCACTTATGGTCACAAGAGAGAATGTAAACGCTATTCAAGAGAGCTTCAAATAGAATAGTGCCTCGTACATAATTGTCCCTAAGTGTCAGTATTATAATTGTACCAAAAGGCCTATTGTGAGAATATCAACTATACTTAGGAGAAGAAATATTATCTTGTTTAGTATAATTTTGGTAACTTATTTTCTCTACTTTTTAAAGCCTAAAAATAATAAAGTTCTTCTCTCTGGAAATAGAATCAAGTCCTGATTTTTGCAATATAAATAGTAACCACAGTGTATTTCAAAAATCTTAGAATGGCTTCTGGTTTTCTACATTTCATAATTGAGAAGTAATTAAAAGTTTCTGCTTTGAACCCTCATTTGTTGGACAAAATACACACTTGCAATGATTAAACATGAAAAAACAAATGGATAACTACCAAGATATCTAAAAACATAATTTTAGTGTTCACAGCAGACCACTGTAGACAGATATTTAAATCCCAAACCTAAACATCAAGGGACAGAAACTGGGGAGCAGAAATTACTTCAAATGGAGATTTCACTTTCAAAAGTCCTGAGGCTATGGAACTATTTCTTTTGGGGCATGCAAAGACAGACTGTCTATACCATGCATGAGATAATTCATTAGACACTTCAGCTAAGGTTCTGAAAGCGTGGGAAGAAATAATATTCACATTTTATTTGAAATTGAATTAAAAGGTTTATACAAAACCAAGGAGGTACCAAGAGCCAAAATTAGAATTAGAATGGATTAACTTCTTATTTCAACTTTTGACGTTAGCAGAAATTTACCCGGACACTATAATAAAAATCTACACAACACAAATGACCCTAAGTGTCCTTATCCACAAGTGTGCAATTCCAATTTAGATTGTGTCAGATATGTAAAATCTATTACTGTTACGTATTTGAAAATAACATATTCAAATGTGATTTATTCTCTTTTGTAACTTGAGAACTAACCTCCAAATCCTCTTTGATCTAAGAACTCTAAGGAAATTGGAAACTTGAAATCTTTATTCTCTTTACCTGATGTTGGCTCAATAGCAAAGGCTTGATGAGACTGAATCAAAGTAATATGAAATTCAAAGTCTACAGGGCAGCTGCACTGCAAAGGAATAACATATTTTTTGCTGCAAAAGAAAAAGAAAAATGGAAAATATCATTTTTCTTTCTAAGTAGCTCTTTTGGTATCAAAGAACAGAAACTCAAGTTATGTAATAAACAACCACAACAATGATGACAGTCAACACCAATACGATAATTCCTGGGTGCCAGCTCTTCTACACATTTCCCAGGTAGTAACTATTCTAATCCTATGAGGTGATACTATGATCTTCCCACTTACAGAAGAGGAAACTGAGGCACAAGAGAGAATACGTGTCCTGCCCAAGGTCACATGGCTAGTTAGTGGCAGGACCGGGATTTAATGGTGGTTGACTATCCCGAGTATCCACACTCCGGACACTTCTGTCCTGCTGCCTCTGACGTACTGCAGGTTTATCCTATTGGGTACTCACAGTCACAGGGGAAAGGCATCTCTGTCACATACGAGGCCCTAGGGAACCTGAGGACCGCTGAATAAGCAGGTCTTACAGTAGCTGGGAAGCCCTAGCTTTTACAGAGCTTAGAACTAGGCCATGTTGAAGAAACACACTTTGGGTTGTGTTTGATTAAAACATGCTA
This sequence comes from Rhinolophus ferrumequinum, assembly GCF_004115265.2. NCBI lineage: Eukaryota > Metazoa > Chordata > Mammalia > Chiroptera > Rhinolophidae > Rhinolophus > Rhinolophus ferrumequinum. The sequence continues at coordinate 90,616,562 of NC_046291.1, read as the reverse complement.
GATGCTCTATTTAGTTAGAAGTCAACAACCAGTAGGGGACCCCTGAAGGGTCTGTGTATTCAGAAATGCTCTCCCACCCAAGATAAGGTCAACTTCTGGGTAAGCCTGTTGCTTACAGCACTACAGGAGTTGCCGCAGTGGGGGCATTTCTCAGAGAGCCCTGAACGTCTCCTCATGTCCTCTCCTTGGATCAGGCCATTCCCAGGTAAGCGAGAGTTTGTAGGATGAGTGAGACCTGGAGCAGCAGAGCTTTCCAGCTGTCCCTGGCATCCTACACAGAGCTGGCGCAGATTATGTGGGTGCCTTTAGCAGCATTGCTTGAGCTTCTTCTTCAAGTGACTCAGCCACTCCCTCCATGCCTGTCTTTGCGTCTCCACCTCATGACTCCCGTGCCCTCAGGCCCATCACGTCCTCCTGCCCAGTAGCTGGTCCTTTTCTCTTCACCTTTCAGATGAGGACCTCCCAGCCAACTGCTCCCCCCCCTCACATTTCCCAGTTCACACTCCCGGGAGAACGTGACTGTGATCAGCTGGAGCAGAGCTGTCTGGCCGGCTCCTACCCTGCCTCCTGAGTGGTGCCCACCCAGACCTAGGCTGACTGGGGATTTACCCATCATGCCCTGCTTCCTCACCTGCCCAGTGCCAGTCTACCTGAGAGATTCTAAGTCCTATGAAGGCAGAGCTGAGTCTGCTTGCTTCTCCAGAGTAACCTCAGCAAGATCCCAGACTCCCGCACAGACTAAACATTCAACAAATATTTGCTGGAGCAAAGTGAAATCACTCTTTTTCAGTAGCAATTTGGGAGATACTGTATAGCTCAAATGTGGTTTTTAAAAATTGTGCCAAGAGCACTTTTATTTGGCTTTACATTTATTACCTTTTAAAAATTTCTGAAATTTTCCAAATATAAACAAAAATATACAGAAGTAAAATAAAGATCCCTTTATTCACTACTAAGCTGTATCAAATATTTTGCTCTGGGTAAATCAATATTTTAATTTTAAAGAAACTTTGCAGAACAGTGGACACTCCCTGTACACCCCTCCCCTCTCCTCTACTCCTTCCTTCCTCCCCAGGAGACCCCCACCTTGTATCCACTACCATTCCCATGCACTTTTATAATATCACTCCAAATCTATGTACCCACAAAATGTATAATATTGTATTATTTGTTTTCAACAATATTGTTCTAAAACTTGCTAATTTTGCTTAACACTATGCTTTTGAGATTTAACCATGAAGATTCATGAAGTTCTTAGTCATTCATTTTAACTAGTGACGAGGATTCCTGCCTCACACTTTATCTACTCCCCTGCTGTAGGGCATTTAGGTTGTTTTTTTGCACTTTTTCACTATAGCAATGTGGCAATGACAACTTTGTGTGACTCCTTATGTGTTTGTATCAGGGCTACTCTAGGTATAACTGAGAAATGGAATTTCTGGTTAGTAGTAAAGTAAAAATACCAATTCTACTAGATGTGGTCTAAATGCTCTCCAAAGCCCTTTTACCAATTTATGCTTCACTAGCACATATGAGACTTCCCGTTGTTCACAACACAGGATTTTCAAACATTTTAACTTCTTCCAGCCTGGGGCAGTGAAATGGTATCTCATTTTATTTTCATTTTCATTTCTTTCAGGTTGAGCTTCTCTATTCATATGTATCCATTTGTGTTTCCCCTTTTATAAACTGCCTGTGCATATCCTTTGCCCATTTTTGTAATGCGTTATGCTGTTATCTTATTAATTTGTAAATTCTAGATATTAATTTTGTCAGTTAGGTCCATTGATATAAGTTCTAGATAAGGGTCATCAGATGAAGTAGCCTCTTCAGGCAACAGTGAGATGAACACTCCATAGGTTTTATGCCAAACTCATAAATCCTGTCCTAATTCAGGCTCTACTAGAAGCAGCAGTCTATCTTAACTCTCTGAGATGCTTCCTAATTCTGAAACAGCGAGTACATAAAGGTCATTACACTTTCAAGGCAATTCAACCTGAACAGATTCTCGGGTCCCACTGAGCATCAATTACTCTACAGCACAGGGTTGCTAAACAAACATTACCAGTTCCATGTACCACTCAAGATGCAAGCAGCCTTGGGAAACGGTCAATATGAAGTGTTAAACTGACCAGACATGGTCTCTAAAGTTGAGACCGGTGACTCACACAGCCTCATGAGCTGGGGGGCTCTCCGGTCAGTAACCGCAGGGCTCTTCTCAGAGCCGCCCCAGCAAGGTAAAGTCTGCTGCTCAGGCATCTTCCGCTAAAAGCTGCATTTTCCAGAAGTAAAACAAAAAAGCCCCCAAAAAACTGGGGGGAGAGGGCTTTTCATATATGCCCATATTTTAACCAATTTCAGAGCTCTAATAACACCCATAGAAAAGGTGTCAGGGTATTTGTTTAATGATGATTCCATGAAGTCAAGTCAAGTTCCTGATGCATTAACCAGTCTGGAAAAGCAAAGAATTCCGAAGACCACAAATTCCAAGTACTTTGACTCAGCAGGAGACACAGCAGTGCAAGTAATACAAATTTCAGTGGAATCCCTGAATTTGCTTTCATTGCTGCTGTTCACTATTACGGGTGCCAAATTAGTGTGAGTTGGTACCATAATCATAAATCAAGGACAGTTTAGATGAATTTGGGTCAAAAGAAATTTTGGCAAATATAAAGTTTAGTTTACTTAGATGTTTTCCATTCCTGAAGAAACAGAATACCATTAGATTCTGGAGATAATTAAAAATTCTAGTCTAAATTCCCATTGGTAAATAACATGAAAACTGATCTACAATGAAGAAATATGAATATCTATATGTTATGCCTGTTATTCCTCAGAAGCAAATAGGAGCCTGAATTAGAGTTCTTCTATAACTTATGGGAAGCACCAATTAAAATCCTAAAGTACACACTGTTCCCCAGTAAAGTCCTGTTCCCATTCCCCAATAAAATCTTTAAAAAAAAAAAATCCTAAAGCAGACAGAAGTTAGTACTTTGGGAGGTATCCACAACTTTTATCCCTGTTATTTTATTAATTAAACATTTCATCAATCATACGAAGGCTATGTCTAAAAATATATCAAGTACTTTAAAAGAATTATTCCCTATTTTGAATAAACCCAACCCAAACCTTTAAAATACTAGACTTATATTATGATCGTGTACAAATTGCGTACATATAAGAAAGTATAAATTTGCCTTACAGTATGTATTACAAAATAATTTAATATAAATTCAAATTTTTTTCTTGTCCCTTCTCTGAATAAATACTAATAGGAGACTAGACATCACATTAGTTCCCAGTTAATTTTATAACATTTGTTTTTACCTTACTCTGATGTTATTTTCTCACTTACCCTAAAATTTAACATTGTTTTTGTCAAAGGAGTAAGCAAGGATTTTTTGAGAGAATGCATGATCTTGTGAACTTACTGTGGACAAGAAAAATCAAATCTCTTCCCTAATTCAAAAATACCAGTGTCTAGAGAGTGGAATATGCACAACATCTTATTGTAAATTGGATTTGATTCCTATTTGGGGAATGAAGGTTAGCTGACAGTGAGCATGACAAATGCTACCTTTTTATAAGATGCTGGACTCAGCACAATAAATTAACCATTAGCTACTATGGTTCTGTAAAATTTGAGAGAAACACCAACAAAATGAAGGGAAGCCTCCCCACTGAGACGTGTGGAGAATTTAAACTATCACACATATTATAACATGTCAATGTAGTAGGATTTTTTTTGACAACAGCTCATTTATGAGAGATCAGTTATAGATCAAAAGATGTGGATTGCAGTGACATATCTGTGTGGCATTCTTTCCCTTCCAAATGTGCACAAGACTCATGAAAAAAATGGAGTCTGGTCATGCTTTGGGACTACACATTGTGGCAGTTTTTAAAACCATCTATAAACTCTTGGACATTCCTTCCCTGGAGAGGTGAATCTGTGTATCCTTCCCTGGCATCTGGGTTCTCTGACTAGTTAACTACTAGAATACAGTGGAAATGATGCCTTGGCATTTCCTAAGGCCAAACCTGAGAAAATGTTATTTCCCACTTCTCTTGGGATACTCCCTCTGGAAGCTAGTCACCATGTTGTAAGGAAGTCTGTGGAGAGGTCTACACGGAGAGAACCGAGGTTCCCAGGCTCAGCCCAGGGGAGCGCCCAGCTAATAGCCAGCATGTGAGTGGACCACCTTGGAAGTGGATCTTTCAGCCCCAGGTGAGTAGTGCCAGCTGACTCTACATGGAGTGGAGCTAGGACTTCTGCATGCAGCCATGCTCAAATGGCAGGACCATGAGCACAAATGATTGTTGTCATATTAAGCCACTATTTCTAGGGTGATCTGTTACACAGCAATTAAAAAAAACCCAAAAAACAAAAAACTGCATTCTCTCTTTCTTCTCACCTCATTTCTTCTTTTTTTTTTTCAGTTTTTTTTTTTAAATTTATTTTTAATTTATTGGGGTGACAATTGTCAGCAAAATTACATAGATTTCAGGTGTGCAATTCTGTATCACATCATCCATAAATCACATTGTGTGTTCACCACTCAGAGTCAGCTCCCCTTCCATCACCATACATTTGATCCCCCTCACCCTCATCCCCCACCCCCCAACCCCTTTACCTTCTGGTAACCACCAAATTACGTTCCCCAGATTAATTTTCAAGCCCGTGGCCATCAATGATTACCTTACCCCATTTCTGGTTGCAATCCCAATGGGGCAGTTTTAAAGTCTATTTTTGTTGTTGTTCTAGCCCTTAATACATAACAGTCACTGTGCTTGTATTGCAATTAACCCTCTTAACAACCCTAGAAGGTAAGTGCTATTACTATGCCCATTTTATGGATAAATAAACTGACCTACAGGGAGGTCCAAGGTCACACAGTTAATAATAGGTGAGGTGGGAATTAGAGCCAGGTTTCCAGAACCTGAGCTCTTCACTGCTATACTATATTAGCTCTCCTACGTGTCTGATAATAAGGAATAGTTAATGATATCTCGTTGTTTGCACAGGAGCCCTCTTCTCTATTGACATTCTCTTTGAAACTGGTCCCTCTGTTTTATTTGTTGAGCTTTTTAGAAGGTATTTCTTTTTCATCATGAAAGGTCTATAAAATCCCAAGACCTTTTCTCAAATGTTACCAACCTCCCCTGAAGTACTGGCATGCACACAGAAAGAAAGGAGGAAATCTGGGACAGGTCAGTCATTGTCATTTAAACTTTACATGTAAATGCTATATTCAGAATGTGACCAACGAAAACAGATAGAAGCCAGACATAATGATTAGTTGCTCAACACCCAAACGGTTCAACAATTTGAAAAGATAGAAAGAGCTGGGGGTAAATTATGTTTCAAATGTCAAAGTATGCCCTTTTAACTAAGATAATTTATGTTTTTATGAACTTTCATATGCTGCTTATCTTATTTTCAAAGACACAATTAATTTCACTGGGATTGGGCCTCAAACCAAAAGCATAGTGGACTCATGATCCTTAACGATATAGTCAAATAAAGACAAACACAAATTTACATAAAGAAATGTTCATGTAATAGGCATTCGATTATTTTGTACCCCTAGAGAATTAAACACCACCCTCATTTTAGAGTAAGCTTAAACCAGTATGGAGGCAGAGACCAACAAAGAGTCAGGGAGGTTTGATATTTTTCTCTTGCTGGCCTTGACCTTGACTCTTTTCTTGCCCTTGGTTCAATTCTTTCCCCACCCTTACTTAGTCCTCCCTATGGGTGAAACCACTCTTATTCCTGACTCTCACCTATGCCCTAGTAGTTCAGGAAAAGTGGAATTTTGGTGAAAACACTACCTTATTTCCCCGAAAATAAGACCTAGCCGGACAATCAGCTCTAATGCGTCTTTTGGAGCAAAAGTTAATATAAGACCCAGTATTGTATTATATTATATTATACCGGGTCTTATAGTAAAATAAGACCCGGTATTATATTGTATTGTATTGTATTGTATTATACCCAGTCTTATATTATCATATCATATCATATCATATCATATCATATCATATCATATTATATAAGACCCGGTCTTATATAATAGTAAAATAAGACCGGGTCTTATATTACTTTTTGCTCCAAAAGATGCATTAGAGCTGATGGTCCGTTAGGTCTTATTTTCGGGGAAACACAGTAAGGAACAAGCAGAACTAAATGAGGTCACCTGTGCGTGTTTGGTAAAAGAAGGTAAGGCATTTGTCTGGGGGCTGGGAAGGAACTGAATTCTGAAAAGGTAGGAGGTGACCAGGTGATGCTCTCTGTCGTCTGCATGGAGACTATACACCCTATTCATGTTTCAGAAACACATTTTAGAGAAACTGTGGTAAAATATACATAGCCAAGACTACCATTTTAACCATTTAAAAATGTACAGTTCAGTGTCATTAAGTATATTCACATTGTTATGCAACCATCACCACCATCTATCCACAGGGCATTTTTCATCTTGTAAAACCGAAACTCTGTCCCCATTAAACAGTAGCTGTCCATTCCCCCTCCCTCCAGGCCCTGGCAACCGCCCTTCGACTTTCTGTCTCTGAATCTGACTCTAAGTGGCTCATATAAGTGCAATCATACAGTGTGGAATATCTTTTAAAATGAACTTCACTTAAAATATTAATATAAATAATATGTTTGATAGAAAATAAGACCTTACAACTGGACAGAGTTGCAGATAATGTGGGATAATGTGGGGTAAAGAATGACATTCAGGGGTGGCTCACTTGAGTTAGAGCAGAGCCTGTGGCTGAAGACCAGAGAACAGGAGGATCTGGCATCTGAAAGAAAGTCTCATTTAAAGGGGAAGGAGGCAGCTACACTATGATGGGGAGTGAGATGAAAAGTCTCCTGCAGACTGATTTCCCTTTTATTGAGAAAAACATAGTATTTATTGGGAGAAAATAAAGAGGACACACTAAAACAAGCAGTAGCATTTTCCTCTTTCAAAACAGAGGGTAGAAGGAACCACATGCTGGCTATATTCAAATCACACTTCCTTGGAGCTAGATGACCTATAATGATGTTTGGCCTGAAACAGGCAGCAGGACACCAGCTGCCAGCTTGGTAGTCCTGTGGCTTACCCATCAGCAATTATTAGAACAAAAAGATCAGTGGGCAGTGGAATAAGAAATACATTTTTAAAGGAAAGCAACTTAAATTCAAATACTTCTGGGTTTGAAATTGTAGTATTCAAGATTTTTTAGTGAGAAATTTGGGGTACATGTAAGAGAAAGCAACTATTTAAGAAACACAGTCAATTCAGTTCACTGGTTGCTAGTTACTTACTGTATTCTAAATATTTTGACAAGCATTAGATAATCGCATTCTAGAAACCATATTAAAAGTACGTGTGTGTGTGTGTGTGTGTGTGTGTGTGTGTATTGGTATCAAAAACCTGTGATGCGGGCATCAGAGCAGCAGCAGCAGTGACCACATGCGGCTGCTTTACAGTGTTTGGTGTGACATTTGACAGCTGTATAAACCAAGCAAGGAGGAGGAGTGCCCAGAAAACACTTTCAGTTTAGGGGTGTCTCTTCAGGACTGAAAATCATCCACAATTTTTGCCTTTGCTTCTTCTAGGCATGTGCTTTGGGTAAACACTGAAACTCCTTATGTTATATTAAATATTAGAACTGAGAATTAATCTATACCTACTTATTATAATATTTTAGTTTCTTACTGCTTAGCCCATAATACTTAGTTTTCATAGCAGCCACAAAATGTATATGCTGTTGAATTTAATGAATCATTCCAAGAATTTATGCAAGGACTAGAAG